>NC_133327.1:664190264-664532764 GCF_042186555.1 Aquarana catesbeiana | reverse complement strand
ACTTCTGACAAGTTTTCCTGACACCAGGAAAACTTGGATAGAGACAAGTATTGGATAGAGACAAGTATTGGATAGAGACAAGTACACACTATGGAGGGATATGCTTCGTTCATATTTCATGTCTGAGGTTTTCAACCATTTTAAATCCCATATTGCCAAGTTTAGTCATCCCCTTTATTTTTAGTTGTCTGACAGCAACAAATATTACCACATTTATCAGAATGCATTACCAATATCACCCACACCAATGACATCTACAATTTTAGATTCTACACAGCCTTAAACTGTTACTAAGCCCAGGACCCTGCATTCACTATATCTGATCTCCCACAGTACACAAAACATGGAAATGCAATTATTTTTAATAAATATAAACTGCTAAATACCTATTCTGATCAGCGGCATATAGCAGTCTTGTGACTTCATTCAATGCCCTGGTTAAAGCTCATAGGAGGAATTTTCATTCTGCTCTGACTCTACTATGAGTCTGCATGTTGTCACCTGACACTCTGTCTGGAAAGTACTGATTGGTTCTGTGTCGATCACATGCACCCCCCCCCCAAAAAAAAAACAACTCTTTAGCAATACACACAGCATGTGCAGAGTGCCTCCTAGGGCTCTTTTCTACCAGGAGATGGATTGGGGACAGTGGAAGAAGGGGAAGATCAGAGAAGACAGGATCAAACAGCCTTTTTACACAATGCAGAGGATTAACCCCTTAGGTTCCACAGTGTATATAACAAACATGCTTTACTGCATATACAGACTGATTTTACTGTTGTGGGTTTGGTAACGCTTTAACCAAGGGTCATTTAGCAATTTCTTCCAGTTTGTCTCCCAGTCTTTGTTAGGTTGTTGTAAAAAACAGAACTACCCAAAATAAACCCCTGCAAACATAGACACTACATGCAGATAGCTAGTAGTAGTTTGTCTCCTTCAACTGGACTTGTTCTAAGGTAAGAGTATATATATAGTTCTATATATAGTTCTAATCACATTCAAGTGGACTTGTTCTATGATATTGAAGACATTTGGTAGCTTACCAGGCTGCCTCTTCAGGTCCAACTGAAGAAAATGTATCCTCAAATCTTCCTCCTTGTTACCACATGACCAGGCTTTTAAAATTCTTGCAGGGGCAGCTGCTGGGAGGTCAGTTCCCATTGACATAATCACACCCCCAGAACTACATCTCCCAAGATCCTTTCCTTTACATACAGTGGAGTTGATTTACTAAAGGCTGAATAGGCTGAATTTTCCCTTAGCTTAGTGAATGTTGCTGAAAATGTACTTTGCAAAGAATACCCAAAAACTTTCAAGGAAATTTAAAAAAAAAACATTTTGGCTTGCACATGATTGAATGTTTGAAGTCAGCAGAGCTTTACCTTATTCACTAAGCTAAGGAAAAATTCCCTTGCAAAGTGAAAATTCTCATGTAAGGTGAAAAGCCTATTTGCCTTTAGTAAATCAAACCAGAATGTGTGGTCGGGCTCTTGGGACCCAAGGCAGTCCCAGATAGCAAGGATAACTTGCCACAAATTTGTGGCAGTGTTGAATTGCAAGTCTGTTAACTTGCTGCACATTTTCACTGGCAAGTTGTAGACTTGCAGAGCACTTGAAGCACAAATTCTAGTTGACATTTTTTTAAATTTGTAGCAAATTTGCGTGGTAAGTCTTTAGCAAGAGCAAAGTTGCAGTGGTGAGGCTACAGCAAGAGCTCTGCAAGTCTACATCATGAAAATTCAGCCACAGTGCCCCCTGTGGTGGGATGACTATTGCACAACATAACTGAACCAGAACTTGGAGCAGACTTGCAGAATTTTTGCAAAGAAAGTTGATCTGGAGTCATGCAATGTGGACTTGCTGCAATTGTGCAACAAACTTGTGAAGCCTGGCAAGTCTAGCAATAGCTTAGCAAGTCATTTTCAAACTTGCAGCGCAATTGCTTGTTATCTGGGGTAGCACATGTGGTGGGACAAAGAGGGGTAAAGGATTTGGAGAGTTCTGTAGTCCACCATGAAGGGCTGATTTTGCTGGTTTGGATGGTTTTCATGTAGCAAGGAACTGGGTTGTTAGTCCCGGAAGGAAGTTAGGAACATTTTTTTTTTTTTGTGTGAATATTGTTCTTTATTGAAAATTTGTGAAGTACAATAGAAGTAGCAAAAGATACAATAATGCCATTCACTCATCAATAGTGGTAAAATGAATCCAATAAGGGAGGCATTATAGAATTCAAACCATAGGTGGATAGTGGGTAGGGAGTGGAATGGGAAAATACAAAGGTGGGGTAAGGTATATGGAGCAAGAGTTAGGAATGGAGGGTGGGAGTAAACAGAAGAAGGGGAAATCAGGAGTATGCATAAAGAGAAACTAAAGCTTGAGTAATATTGGTATCGATTAGCTTAACTAAACTTCATCATGAGCTTGCCTTATAGAGTAACATCAATCTAGGGAAGTACACCAACTATATGTGGGGTAATAATGGGAGCAATATTAGAAAAGAACAGTATTTCTGCTGTCCTTGAGCCAGCAGGCCCAGGTTTTCTGAGATATAAAAGTTCTACCCAGCAGTTGAGCAGACATTCTCTCAAAGTAGGCATGAGTGTTTAAAAGGTCTATCACTGAGAGAAGAGATGGAGCTTGAGTATTTTTCCATGCTTTGATTAAGGTATGTCTTGTCTGGCAGCAATTAAGACGTGTGCGGTGAAAATTTTTATCTGATAAGGCCATTTTTCTAGCCCTAAGCCAAAAAAGGCAGTCTCCGGCATTGGAGGTTGCGGCACCCCAGTGACGGAGGATATGAAAGCGGAAAGAACTTCCTTCCAGAACAGGATGATCTTTGGACAGTGCCACCATATGTGGCTGATAGATCCCACATGTTCACAATTTCTCCAGCATAATGGGTATTGGGTAGCAGATTTTCGACGGGCTAATATTTGTGGTGTAAGATACCACCTATGGAACCTTTTTTGTGTAGTTTACCAATGAGAGCTTCAATGGGATACTTTTCTAGGCCAATAGCAGGCTCTCTGCCATGGTTGTGTTGTAAACGATATCCCTAGATCTTGTTCCCATGCTATCATGGCAGGAAGTTTTTCAGGAAGCGCCTTAGTACATAGACAGGTATAAATCAGCGATATACCTCCTTTTCATGATCTTTCAGATGAGTAGAGGGAAGTTAGGAACATACATTATATTGTCAAAAGTATTGGGATGCCTGCCTTTACACGCACATGAACTTTAATGGCATCCCAGTCTTAGTCCGTAGTGTTCATTATTGAGTTGGCCCACCCTTTGCAACTATAACAGCTTCAACTCTTCTGGGAAGGATGTCCACAAGATTTAGGAGTGTGTCTATGGGAATGTTTGACCTTTGCCTCCAGAAGCACATTTGATGTGGACGAAAAGGCCTGGCTCGCAGTCTGCACTCTAATTCATCTCAAAGGTGCAGGCCAGTCAAGTTCCTCCACCCCAAACTCTACCCCATACATTCAAAATCAAGGGGATAACAGATAAGGAAAAGCTGTATAAATGTTATTACAGGTTTCCATTTCAGCTACGTTCTGTGAATAATCATCAATGACAGTGATGTGCATTTTATATTAACTCTATTTTAAACAGCTAAAGAAAGTAGACAAATGCCAAATGAACTCCATTCCACTCCCTACCCACTATCCACCCCAAACTCACTCATCCATGTCTTTATGGACCTTGCTTTGTGCACTGGTGTGAGGTTGTTTTTCAGGGGTTGGGCTTGGCCCCTTAGTTCTAGTGAAGGGAACTCTTAAGCAGTCAGCATACCAAGACATTTTGGACAATTTCATACTCCCAACTTTGAGGGAACAGTTTGGGGACGGCCCCTTCCTGTTCCAACATGACTGCGCACCAATGCACAAGGCAAGGTCCATAAATACATAGATGAGGGAGTTTGGGGTGGAGGAACTTGACTGGCCTGCACAGGGTCCTAACCTCAACCTGATAGAACACCTTTGGGATGAATTAGAGCGGAAAATGTGACCCAGGCCTTTTAATCTAACATTAGTGACTGACCCCACAAATGCACTTCTGGAAGAATGGCGAAACATTCCCATTCAACACACTCCTAAACCTTATGAACAGCCTTCCCAGAAGAGTTGAAGCTGTTTTACCTGCCAAGGGTGGGCCAATTCAATATTGAAACCTACGGACGAAGACTGGGATGCCATTAAAAATTGCCTTTATTAAATCAAACCAGAATGTGTGGTTATGGCTCTTGGGAGCCAAGGCAGTGGCATATGTGGTGGGACAGAGAGGGGTGAAGAATAGGCAGATCTTCTGTAGTCCACCATGCAGGGCTGATATTGCTGGTTTGGATGGTTTTCATGTAGCAAAGCACTGGGTTGTCAGTCACAGCAGGAAGTTAGGAACATATTTTAATTCCGGCAACTCACCAGAAAGTTTTCTGAACTTCCAGCACTTTTAAAGGGATATATAATAAGGGATATAACAAGAGGAAATGTGCATCTATTCCAGAGATGCTTCGACTATGTTCTTTATTTCAGTTTTGCCCGAGATACATTTTATACACAGCACAGAAAGGGAATTATCAGCTTCGAAATTTTTAGAAAAGTGTATTTAATAGAAAAAGAAATTTACATGAACCTTATCCCTTAATACCTGGTGAAAAGGCAAAGCTGAGATAAACTAGCTTACTACTGCTTCTCTGTTGGCAGCCAAATAAATGTTTTCGGATCAACTAATTTAGTTGCATTCATCAATATGCACTGTGCAATTTTAAAGGATGTAATGTGCCTTTTTGTGCAGAGAAAACACATTCACCCACACATTAACACTTCCTACACAGGGATCTATTAAAAGACATTCAAAATCAAGGGGATAACAGATCAGGAAAAGCTGTATAAATGTTATTACAGGTTTCCATTTCAGCTACGCTCTGCGAATTTCATCACTGACAGTGATGTGCATTTTATATTAGCTCCATTTTAAACAGCCAAAGAAAGTAGACAAATGCCAAATGAACTTGCCAGCTATATAAGTGAAGTGTTCTTGATGATGAGGTTGGTGCTGGTTTTAGTGTAGCCATCATGATGCTCGAAATGCAAGTATTGGTTTTAGAGATAAACAAACCTCTTATAATTGAATTCCATTCAGATATAATGAAACATGCAAATTATGCAGCTCTGTAATTATCAATACATACACAGAAATGTAAAAGTGCTAATACGTAGATGAATCAATACAAAACTGAATGTATATTGTAAATAAAGTAGTGAAAGGACCTGAATTTAACTTGTTATCTGCTTCTGGGAGTCCCTGCACAGCAGAGTTTAGAGAGGGGGGGGGGAGGGAGAAGCAGCTCAAGGGGCATGTGTGTTTTAGTGTAGGATACATATTGACAGGAGGAGAGAGTAGTGTGACGAAGATATGTGCACATCAGTATGCTGCTTCTCCATTCACTGTTCAGTCACAGCCCAGATAGCAAACAATTGTGCTGCAAGTTTGAAAATGACTTGCTAAGCTATCGCTAGACTTGCCAGGCTTCACAAGTTTGTTGCACAATTGCAGCAAGTCTGCATTACATGACTCCAGATCAACTTTCTTTGCAAATATTCTGCAAGTCTGCTGCAAGTTCTCGTTCAGTTATGTTGTGCAATAGTTATCCCACCACAGGGGGCACTGTGGCTGAATGTTCATGCTGTAGATCTGCAGAGCTCTTGCTGTAGACTCCCCACTGCAACTTTACTCTCGCTAGAGACTTGCCACACAAATTTGCTACATATTAGAAAAGTGTCAACTAGAACTTGTGCTTCAAGTGCTTTTCAAGTGTACAACTTGCCAGGGAAAATGTGCGGTAAATTAACAGACTTGCAATTCAACACTGCCACACATTTGTGGCAAGTTATCCTTGCTACCTGGGAGGGTTGGTGTAGGAGGGAGACCTGTAAGTGAAACTGCAACAGGGAAATCAGGCCCCTCCCCTTCCAGGCAGAGATATGCTGAGTTGTATAAATCTTACAACTGGATGTACAGAAATGTAAATTGTTTTGGTGGGTAAAGCATATACCCAGATAGCACGCAATTGAGCTGAAAGTTTGAAAATGACTTGCTCAACTATTGCTAGACTTGCCAGGCTTTACAAGTTTGTTGCACGATTGCATCAAGTCCGCATTGCATGACTCCAGATCAACTTTCTTTGCAAATATTCTGCAAGTCTGCAGCAAGTTCTGGTTCAGTTATGTTGTGCAATAGTCATCCCACCACAGGGGGCGCTGTGGCTGAACTTGCAGAGCTCTTGCTGTAGACTCACCACTGCAACTTTGCTCTTGCTAGACACTTGCCACGCAAATTTGCTACAAATTGGAAAAGTGTCAACTAGAACTTGTGCTTCAAGTGCTCTGCAAGTGTACAACTTGCCCGTGAAAATGTGCAGCAAGTTAACAGACTTACAATTCAACACTTCAACTTCAACAGACTTACAATTCAACATAAGGTATCCTTGCTGTCTGTGATACAACTGCAATCCTCTTTGCAGCTTGAAATCCAGATAATTTTTCCACTATGGTCTAATCAATTTATATACAGTATATATATGTGGTGCAAGGCTGAGGCCAACTTACACATCTTAACCACATAGACTAGGTATAGTTGAGCAGCAATTTTTCTAAGTACGGTATATATATGTACTGTGAATAAAAGAAACTCTTTTGTTTAAGGGTACATTTATATTACATTTTATGTTTATTTATGTATTTACTTTGTATGAACAATAGTCAAGTGTTTCGTCCTCTCTTTCCCATATATGCCCCCGCCATTGATCTCAGACCAGCCACTGTTGCTGGCTCTTGTGGTTTTGCACTTCTCTTTACTGAGCCGACAGGCCACACCATACTGCAGTCTCTGTAGGTCCCAGATGAGAAGCTGTGTCTGCTTTCAGGTTTTCAAATAGACAGAGTCTCCATTATGCCCTTTGAAGAAAATGCCATGCATATGCAGTATGTCACGGCCTGCCAGCTCACTGAGGTTGACCAATAAACTGCTGGAGAGCCTGCAGCCAGTGGAAGAGGTCATGAGCTGATCTGAGGTCCGTAGCCTGAGATATACTGTATATATAGATATATATAGATAGATAGATATATATCTATCTATATATATCTATCTATATATATCTATATATATATAGATATAGATATCTATATATATATAGGTATATATATATTTATATATATATAAATATATTTGGGAAGGTGAGTGGAAGGGGTCTTTGAAGGCTCAGGGGTGGGGGAGATAACCCAATATAATTAAAGGCTAGATTTAGGTAAGATTAAAGTTTAGGTTTAAGGTTAATATTAAATATTATATGGTCTTGTTAGCTTAAAAGTCATGGGGTAGACTGAAGTTAAAGTTAAAAAAAAAGTTGGTTTGCAAAATTAATTATTTAGGTAAGATTAAAGTTTGGCTGAGGGCTTAAAGGGGATTTCCAACTTCACAAGAAATATAGGAAACTCCTAATGTGCTGGCCAAAATTAATTATTTGGTGTGATAAATAATACATCTAATTGATAGTGGTGAAAAATAATGCATTGGAAATGCTGTCAGGTGTTAATCTCTTTCATCACTTCCAATATTTCATCAGAAATATTCTTCTGGGACTGCAGCCTCAACATCTACAGATGCTACAGTCTGCATCTATTGTAACGAGAAGAAACTGGTAGACTATTGTACCGTGTTAGCCATCGATGAATGGAGAAAGTTTGGAGTTTATGTAATTCCCTGTATTAGCTAAATTAAGTTATTAAAGATGAATGCTTTTGGGATAACCTAGATCCCTTTGTTGGATTTTATATATTAGCAACTCAAAAAGAAGCTTCATGTTTGGACTGTGAAGAAATTTGACTCAATAGATCTTTTTGACTCAAAAATCAGGAAGAGCCATTTGCTTTTGCCAATGCAGATTGATACCACCAACAGTTGTATTGATCAATGATGAGGTTAGGCTTGTCAGATCCTAGTCTGAACACACCTGAACTATCCTGCCAAGAAACTGTCACTGCACACCGCCAATCATAAGTGGCTGAGGCATTCCCCACCTGCAACCGCACATATGTCCATGCGACTGCAGGGGCCAGTAATGCCTCGGGCCGCTTATGATTGGCGGCGTGCAGTCACAGTTTCCTAGAAAGCTAGTTCAGGTGTGTTCAGACTAGGATTTGACACACCTAACCTCATCACTGATCAATACAACTGTAGGTGGTATCTGATGGCACTGCATCCTGAGAGCTGTAATTGTTTAGTAGCTGAGCATCCACACTTTCCATAACGCTACTTGATACATCTGTGCCTTCAAAATTTATCCATAAGTTCCACCGCTGATGCCCATCTTCTCAGTAAACATCACAGCTGTACAGGTGGGGTGGTTAATGTTTCAGCAATGCAAGGCATGTTCGGATCCTAGTCGTCCAAACACACCTAAACAGGTAAACAGGGAGAAACTATCACTGCACACCTTCAATCATAAGTGGCCGAGACATTCCCCACTCTGAAACTGCACGTTTGTACATGTGACTGTGGGGCCAATAATGCCTTGGCCACTTATGATTGGCAGTGTGCAGTGACAGCTTCTGGCATGATAGCTCAGGTGTGTTCGGACGAGGATCTGACATGCCTACTATAACCTCCTCACTGATCAATATAACTATTGGTGGGACTTGACCGGTTTTAGGAACACTGCCCCACACCATCCATTACCTTTCAGCTGCTACATTCAAGCTACTTTTATTCACTTTAAAATGTTGGCAGACTCCCTTACTCACATTTCCCACTTCCAGCAGGATGCTAAGAACACTAGACACACCTTATTAGGCAGCATACTGCTATGTAACATCTCAAACAGAGCAGGAACATCAAATGTCTATTTAATAAGAAGCCAAAGCTTCTCTTTATCCTCCACCAAGTCCCTGGATATCAGTTTAAGTTCTTTTTTTATACCTCAGCATCAATATAGAAAATAAAATGACAAGCATGCCTTGTGGACACTTCATTAAAAGAGAAGTAAGGATGTTTTTTTTTTTTTCCATAACTGATTGAAAAGGTCATTTGTGACCTTAATATGGGTTATGGTCTTAATTGAACCAGTCACTGTAAGAGGAAATTGGAGTGGGGGTAATCTGTGTTAAAAAGCGTGGAAAACACACTATCTAGTCAGGGTGCAACCATGCATTCAGTTTGCTAATGCATTCATTTCCAATCAAGAAAATAAGAAAAAAAATTTAATTCCTCTTCATTATGTATCATCAGCTCAATTAACCTTTATATTTGCAGTAAAAAAAAAAAAAAAAATACAGAGATTACAACTTTCTCATTTTGTCTTGATTTGAGATTTATGGCTCTTACTCATCATTGGTTTGCATTATGTTGCATTTGTTTATTTTGTTTAAAGTGGTTGTACTTGGTAGAAGCTTTTTATCTTGACATGTTTAAATGTTGGTTTAGTAAAGAATTGTAATAGGGAGTAAACAATTCTGTTACACTACATGGTTGCATGCTGTAGCAGGTAGCCACATGACTGAGGGCTTAAAGGGGATTTCCAACTTCATGACAAATG
Organism: Aquarana catesbeiana; assembly: GCF_042186555.1. Taxonomy (NCBI): domain Eukaryota; kingdom Metazoa; phylum Chordata; class Amphibia; order Anura; family Ranidae; genus Aquarana; species Aquarana catesbeiana. Next base: position 664,523,166 of record NC_133327.1, on the reverse strand, counting down.
TAGGAAACTCCTAATGTGGTGGCCAATGCCAACTCACTGGCATTCTGAGCAAAAGCTGCTTGGAGTACGTCAAGCATCTCTGAGAGCTCCGGCAGTTTTTCAACTCTATTTTGCAAAACAGGTCAGTTGGCACGCAAATCAAAGAGTTGTCCTCAGATCAACTTTAACCAAATTTTATAGTAGTTCTTGAATAAGGAGAAAACCCGTTGCCGGAGAGCTTTTCCCTGTTACATAATACTGGCTAATCTCTGTTGCCTTGTCTAAAGTAGATTGAGCTCCAGGTCTGAACACACAACTCCCATTACTCCTCTTTTCTATTAAAAAATATCAAGCAGGGAAGGATACATACTTTGAGTTTGAAGTGAAGCTGAGGCCAGGCTATGGATATTCAATTGCATGTTTTAACAAGCAGTAAATAAAGGCTGGGTTCACACTAATGTGAATTGGATATGGGTTTTGTCCGCAACCAATGAAGCCGGTTCACACAGCTCCGGGATGGCTGCGGAGTGGTTTGCAGAAGAGTAGTGTGTGTCTTCTGGTCCGTTTAAGGTCCGAATCCAGCCAAATATTTGGGTCTGATTCCTCCCTGAAGCGGAGAACAGGGACGCCCCTGGACGCCTGCTGTGAGCTGCTCCGCACAACAGTGTGAACCCAGCCTTAAACTGCCTCCGATGTAGCTGCAGGCACTGTGGAGAAAGTCAACCTTTAAAACTGGCTTCTACTGATCATTATAGCTACAGGCACTGTGGAGAAAATCACTCTCAAACTTCATAGTAGAGGAATTGCAGCAGTTCAAGATATTTCCTCTGCAGCTCAGCTCACCCTACTCCCAGGAATGACTCAGCAGGCTATGGATATTCAATTGCGCATTTTAACAAGCAGTAAATGATCTCTAAAACAGGCTCCAATGTAGCTGCAGGCACTGTGGAGAAAGGCAACCTTTAAAACATCTTCTACTGATGATTGCAGCTACAGGCGCTGTCGGAAAAATCACTATCAAACTACATAGCAGAAGCATTGCATCAGTTTGAGATATTCACTCTGCAGCTCAGCTCACCATTCTCCTAGTAATGACCCAGCAGTCTATCAACCTTCTAATCTCTAGGGCTAGGTTCACAACTAACCATTGGGTAGCATTGTAGTAGCACACGGACATTAACACCTTACATTACTGTGTGCTGCATTAAGCAGCCTATTCAAATCGAATGGGCTGGCAGCACACCCTGATGACCAAAAAGAATGAACGGCAACCTTTTCTGGTGGTGCACCGCACTACAACACACCTTAGCAAACCTCTGCCAGCAAGGTGCATTGGGGCGTCATTCAAAAATGAATAGCAATGAATAGATGAATGAATAAATGAATAGCAATGCATTGCACCAATACAAGTAGTGTGCACGTTGCAGTAATGCAGTCATGTAATGCAGTTCGCACTGCCACAATTCAGTCATGTCAACCAAGTGTAATATAAAAGCAGAGTAGGACTTCTGTGAGCTGAACTACCAAACAGATAGACTTTCTGCTGCAAACTTTGAAGATGAATTGATCCACAGTGCCCGCAGCTGCAGTAGTCATGCTTGTTTTAAAACTAACATACTGATTGTTAAGAATATGTCAATATGTGAATGACCATAGCCTGGCCAGGGGTTCACTTTAATCACACTCTTGAGATAAATTCACAGATTTACATGCAAAAATAAGGCTTAGCCACCTGCATACATTGTTTTTTTTATATTTTTCCAGTACAACCTCTTTAAAAGCTTTGCATGCCATTTTCTAAATGTTTATTTCTCTTCTTTTAATGTTTGCTTGCTGCCATTTTATATTGCTTACTAACATTTTTATATTTTGCTTTCTTTGCTATTATTTTGCCTTCAAAAGTTGCATTGATGAAAGCTGACTTGCAAGGTAGACTGCACTGTGTGTTTAACCCAAGACTGAAACCCAATGCACATAATCAGTCCTGAATATGTCTGTGCATTTGTGCATTACAGTGTCTCCTCTTTTATGAGCGTTCTCCCTTTCTTCTTTTATAAAGCAGATGAAATAAACCTGCTCTAATTAGCATAGATTTTGCATAAGGGCTTTCAGTCTTGACGATGTGTGTATAGTGACTGCCTAATTGCTTTGATCATCCCTTTCTAATTTCTTATTTTACAATGATCTAGTTATGATTCTTTAGAGGTAGAGCAGAACTGTGTGTCCCTTTTATGTCACATTTGGGCATGCCAAAATATTAATACACTAGAAAACAAAATAAAACACATGGGATCGGGAGAGCATGCAATTCAGTACTTGCCAACATCCAGTAGAAGACTTTGTCATATCACCACTATTTCAAAAAGTTGTCATTTTTTTAAACTCAAATTTTATTTTTTTTAAATAAACGCTTTATTGTCTTATCATTGAAATTTGAAAATATATTTTTGATTTAGTATGCAGGGTGGAATAGCCTGGTAATTTTTGCTGATCTCTGTACCATCAGCCTTACATAATACAATTCATTGGACTTTTGCTTCCTACTTGCTTTGCTCAAAAATCAATACAATTATTATCTTAAAAAATATATATTTTATTATTTTTTTGTTTTTCTTTACTTTTTAAATTTTTTTTTTTAAAGTATTATTTATTTATTTTAATTTATTTTTTATAATTCTTTTTTTTTATATGCTTTCAATTTGTTGGAAGATATGGCCACAAATATGATAGTAAAAATTTAATTATAGTACAATTGTTTAATTACATAAAGATAGATGATATACTGAAAATGATATTCTTGGTGTTTGTTCTGAGCAGAGTATTATTGGATTGTTATTGCTATAGTGCCATATTTTTCAACAATAAAAAACTTATTAAAAGAAATAATTAGCTTAAAGGGGACCGGGCAGAGGACTCCAAACCGCCAGACAGTGCAGCTGGTGTAATCGGGCGGTGTGCCGGATGTGACGTCACCAACACGGAGCGATGTCGGGCTGACTCACCACAGCGAGGCCTGGGATGGAACGCAGATGCGATAGTAGAGCAGATGGAAGGCTCTCAGCAGGCTGTAGTAATGAAAACGCATTTCGGGCATGGCCCTTTACCAAATCAAAGTTGGTCCGACATCGCTCCCTTTTGGCGATGTCACATCCAGCACACCGCCCGACTACACCAGCTGCACCATGCGGCGGTTTGGAGACATCTGCCCAGTCCATTGGGGGCCTCTCTACATCACTGACCCTTACAGATTCAATCAGTGGTCTGTCATCCCTTCCATTGGGTGGATGCCTATGCAACATCTGGTGCTACACACCCTTTGGCCACCCCCAGCACCGGTATACCTGAGTAAGCTTGCCGAGGTTTGGGTGAGATTGAGGTTCATAATCAAGCATGATGCTTAACATTGATTGTCTGTCAGCCATATTTTACCTCTTTCCATTCTTGGAATCCTTTGACTTTGATTTCACAATAAATCTTTTAATCACAAACCATGGCATAGACATTTATATGACTTTTCCCGAAGTATGCCTTAAGTGGTTTGTAGCCATCATAACCCCCAGGCGCTGAATTAAGAGGAATCTTTTGTTGTTTGTTCTTTTGCACAACACCATCCCTGGTGTTTCGGTTCCCCTCTAGCTGCAGAGGGCTAACATTCATTACACAGACTGCCATATGTTGGTTCTCCAAACAGCACCTGAACCTTTTAGGAGTACATTTCGGGCTAGGGATATGCTGGGAACTTGCTACATGAGGCCAGTAGACATCAATGCTTTTACCCTAATCAATGTGCCCACTACAGAATGCTGAGGTCTGAGGGCCACACATCATATACCAGGGCCGCAGGTTGGGCACCAGGGCCCTAATGCAGATATTCCCTGGCACTAAAGCCAGGGGCCCAACATGACAGTCAGAAAACTTCTATTTTTGGAGAGAGGGAGAGAGCAGCAATGACAGCTTCTACTTATTGAAAGATTAAAATCCAAAAACAGTCGTATCTGAAGCATAGAGAACAGGGAAGAACAGCTAACGCGTTGCACATCATAAACAGCTGCTTAGTCATGATTATTTTTAATCCTCATGCTGTTAGCATTAGTAAATAGATGGAAAAGTATATTATTATTTACTGGTTTTATACTATTTTTTTTTTTACATTTCATCAGTTACTTCCTGGTTTCTTGCCTAGACAAATGATGTCATACACCCCAGAAGTCTTCAGGAGGGGAGGAGAGAAGGAAGGGTTTTCTCAGCTAAGCACACTCTTCTGCATGCATGCCTGAGCTAGGAGTAGATGGATTCCAGGAAGTAAATGCTACATGATTCATTTGCCCTTAGTGAAGATGGCCACAGCCAGAAATGCTAGGTTGGGGGGGGGGGGTTCAAAGTGATTTCTCAACAAAAAAAAGCATGGATGGGTGGGGGGGTTTGTTTTGAATATTAAAAAGGAACTCAATAGTGTTTTTAGTTTGTGGTGCTCAGATGCAGTGAAGATCTGCTTAAAGGGATTATTCACAGCAGCCCACATGCTAAAATGGTGCAGGCTGGTTTCCGTTGTATGGGGCGGTGCAATGCATTTTAATGACACATCACACTGTTTTCTTTTTTTTTTTACTTTATTGAAGTGTTACAAAATTACAATTCATTAAATTCTATACACTGCAGTGTTTCATATAGTTATATGAGGTGAGGTGCAGTGCAGCATATCTACATTTCTATGCAACCCACCTCAATGTAGATTTATGGTGGGAACAAGGCGCATAGACAACAATTTCTATGTACCCTTGTGTTCTGTGCAGATCAACATCACTCAACTGTACCAGAGCAACCAAACCCTTAAATAAAATTATACTATTGTTGTCATTTAAATGGGTTGTAAACCTTCAAGGTTTTTCACCTTAATGCACACTAACCCATCCATAGGATTGCCACCTGTCCGGGACTCACCTGGACAGTCCGGGTTTTAGATCCTGTGTCCAGATTTCAGTCCATCTGAAACCCGGACACATCAGTGGCAGCCCTGCAGCACCAGTCCTCCTATCCCCCTCTCCCCTTCTGCCAGCTTCCAGTGCTTTTAATTATATTGGTGGGGAGGGGGGCGCTTTAACTGGGGTACAGACTGGCCTGGGGGGAGATTATACTGGGTGACAGACTGACCAAGGAGGGATTATATTGGATGACAGACTGACCTAGGGGGATGTACTGAAGGACAGACTGACCAAGGAGGGATTTTCATATTGGATGACAGACTGACCTGGGGGGATGTACTGGGGGACAGACCGACCAAGGAGGGATTATACTGGGGTACAGACTGACCTGGGGGGGGACTGTACTGGGGGACAGACTAACCTTGTTTGATTTAACTACTCTCCTTAAGCTTCTCCCATTAATAACACAATTTGGCCACACCCACTGTTCATAACGGACACTACATGCGCTGCAATACTACTCTTATTGGGGCACTCAAAGGTGTCCCAGGTCTTTTACAATCCTATAGTGTAAACTGCAAAAAATATTTGCTGTGTACCACTAAAGTGTTTGGGTTTGGCTTGATGAAAAGGTGGCAACCCTACCCATCCATCCATATCTCCATGCTTTGAAAAACACCCCCTTGCATTTCTGGCCCTGGCCAATCTCGAGTAAGGGTAGATTATTCAAGTAACATTTACTTCCTGGAATCTATCTGCCCTTAGCTTAAAAATGCAGATATTGCTTTTACACCCAAACCACAAGTGTAAACAAGGCCCTAAAGTACCATTCAGCTTGGTAATGCTAAGCACAGTTCTCAATGGGAGTAATGACAGTCACTCCAAGCAAGCTGCTAGTAGGCTTCAGTAAGGTTCACCACTATGGGAAGCTTGTCAAAAGCCTGCAGAAGCCTGCTATCAGCTTATATAAAGTGACAATGAGTACTCCCTCAGAGATCTGTATTTAACATCCCCAAAATAGAGCTAAGGAGTTCTATAAAGTCTTCAGCAGAGCTGCTTGAACCTTGCCAAAAGCATTGCAAATACTTTCTGAACGTCCCTTGAAAAGTGTGGCAAAAAGCTTGCTGTACATACAACAAAGGAATACCCGTATGAACAAGGCAAATGTTCCGGTGATGGGCTGTCCCTCGGTTTCCTCACATCCAGTGCAGGGCTATGCACTGTGCATCAGGACCTTATACCACCAGAGCATGGGGAAGAATATGTGGTGGGGACAGACCTAGCAGTGTAGAGGATTGGGTAATTAAATATATTTTCCCAAAGACCTAAACGAGCAGTTAACCCCCGCAGAGCAGGTACAAAAAATAAACCTTCAGCCTTTACAACCGCTTAAGATGGGGGTGGGTGGGGTTAGAAACTTGGCATAACTGTGTGTTTTTACCACAACCCACCCTACCATGAGGGTAAACAAGGCTTTTTTTGTGCATCATTTCCTACAACTTGACAAGGTAGGAGCCTAATGTTTCATAGGAGTGTTGAGTTGTATATGTGAAAGGTGATGCAAACAGAGACAGCAGAGGCCTTCATTACTATATATATATATAAATATATAAATATATCGTGTTAACCCTTAGCAATATTTTTAAATATTGTTTATAATTTAATATTAGAATAATATATCCACTTTAAACATTTTTACATTTATTTTTTATACATTAAAGAATACGGGAGGAACAGGGATGTTGGCAACCACCGTGAACATGTGTTAAAAGCCCTTTGTCAAGTTTTTTATGGCAAAGTCCAATTTTTGTGTATGTTGCTTACAGGTCCAAGCACAACATGTCAAGAGGATTCCTGTGCGAATCAGGGTGTGTGCTTGCAACAATGGGACGGATTCAACTGTGACTGCAGCATGACCTCATTTAGCGGCACCTTGTGCAATGACCGTGAGTATTGTTGGCTGATTTTAAAAGCATCGGAGCTTTAGGCAGAATCCGAGCTAATGTCTAAGGCTTTGAGCTAAGATTGTGTTATGCAATAAATGAACGGCCTTACTAGTTGTTGCTTATTTTACATCAATAGCTATAACGCAGATTTAATAGAAGTCGGCTGTGGCATTTCCAAAGGAAGAAAAAAAACAACAAAAAAAACAATAAAGTACATTTTTTTGCATAGATGTAGAAAAAAATGAAAGCTTAATTGATCTCTGATAATGCTTAAATAATACTCTTATAAATGTATTTATCCTTTCTTTAAAGCTTAGCATTTTTCATTTAAAAGGTTATGAATATTATACCAGGAGATAATTGGCCAACCTTGTTCGTAGGCTTAGGCGTTCTAGGGATGACTTATTAAGAATATATTCCAATCAAATGATATCTCACTTGTCTGTGCTGTAGAATGTTTTTACTGTTCAAATTTTAACTTAATTTTAAAACCATATTTCCAGAACCATTTTCTATTTCCTTCGGGGCACATTAAAATTTGAAAGAGAAGGTGCTGAAGGAAAAATATTCACTTTATACAGACGTGACCTGACTCTTTTTCTAGATATTTTATACCGCACTCTTTAAATTAAAATGGTCTGGGACTATAAAATGTAAAACTGAGTAATTCTAGAAAGCCAAGAATAATACAATGTGCATGCTGCATGTATTTATGGTGTTTACAAAAAAAAAAATACAAAAGGTTTATTTATTACAACTGCATAAGAAAACATTTCCCGTAACGCAGAAGAAGGTGATGAACAGCAAAGGTAAGTGCACATCTTTTTTTAAATCTCAATTCTTTCTGGTGTTTCATGGTTTTGAGCAGCTGTGAGACTTGCAGAAACTGAACTAATAATAAGGTTTGGTGAGGAAGAAAGAACATGATATATGAGGCAGAGCATGGCATGTTTGCTGTGCGTCATGGGATCATCCTGGTGCTGGGATATAAGTACATCCAGAAAATGACTGTGCATTGGTATAGCCATGCCTGCTTTGTGTAGGAACAAATGCAAGGTTTCCAGAATTTTTTTTACTAATGTTAGTTTACTTTAAAGTTTAATTCCAGCCAAATCTTTTGCTTTAGCTTTGGATAGCGTAAAACCTGTTGGGGTTTCAGTGCTAAAATTAAAGCACAAGAATTTGGCAAGTGTATGGCTTGCCTTGGAAGCATACCTCCTAACTGTCCTGCATTCAAAAGTACATATCTAACTCCCCACCCAACCTTCTAGCACCTCTCCCCTCCCAAAGCATCCCTCCAGTACATATGTGACCCCACCTTCTAGTACAAGTCCTCTCCCCTCCCAAAGCATCCCTCCAGTACATATCTGACCCCACCTTATAGCACACGTCCTCTACCCTCCCAAAGTGCCCCTCCAGTACATATCTGACCCCCCTCCCACCTCCTAGTACAAGGCCTCTCCCCTCTCAAAGCATCCCCCCATTACATATCTGCCCCACCATCTTTGAGCACAACTCCTATCCCCAAACAAAGCACCCTTCAGTACATATCTGACCCCCCATTCCACCTTCTAACACAGGTCCTCTCCCCTCCCAAAGTGCCCCTCCAGTACATATCTGACCCCCCATCCCACCCTCTAGCACAAGTCCTCTCCCCTCCCAAAGTGCCCCTCCAGTACATATCTGACCCCCCATACCACCTTCTAGTACAAGTCCTCTTCCCTCACATAGCACCCCCCCAGAAAATATCTGACCCCCCATCTTCCAGCATAAGACAACAGAAAAAGGGGACAAGCACCTCTAAGTGCAGTATCTTTAGTACATTTATTAAAGACAGTAAAATATCCACTCACATGGTATAAGATGATAATAAGCATAGTGGATATACAGGGGATGTCCATGGGGCTCGTGTCCACTGAGATGTCAATTTAGACATTTGGACTTATTTATGGAGTTTTGGTTCAGAGATACTCACATCACCAAAGCGCATACTAATTTTGTTCTAGCATAAGACCTCTACCCTCCCAAAGTGCTCCCACAGTACATATCTGACCCCCCCACCCCACCTTCTAACACAAGTCCTCTCCCCTCACAAATTGTCACCCCCAGCACATATTCAAAGCCTGGGTTTTGTTTACCCATGCCCCTTAAGCCCTTCCCATTGCAAACTTTGGTCACACCCACTTTTTTGCATCTGCTCACTATGCGTGCCGCAGGTCTCCACCTCCCCTAAATTTCCCTCATTTTCAAGTTTGAAAGTTGGGAGGTATGCTGGAAGGGCAACCTCCGAAATTTGATAGTAATTCTAAAGTTTGTTTTAAAATGTATACCAGAGCCCAGCATGTTTTGGAGATCTGCATGTCCCTCATCAGGACTAAACAAACAGAAAATATTCAAAGTGTAGCATATGTACCTAAAATGAATCTTTTACATATGCTTTTTATAAATATTGCTGTCTCGGTCTCCGTTGGGTAGATGTTGCCTTATGTTCTGCTCTGGGGACTATTGTTGCTGGGACAGAAAGTCAGGAGGATCTTACTGACAACATTATAAACCTGGCTGAGGGTTTTTTTTGCTGTATATGACAAGATTGGAGAGATTTCCTATCTTGATGACCATCCTCACATGAATATGAAGTGGAGAAGATCTTAAAAAAATGAGAATTAGAACAGCAATAAAAAGAAAAATTAGCTTTGGTTGGAATTCTGCTTTAAGGAGAAGAAGCAGGTAAAGTGGGCAAACCATTACCTTATCATTCGTATGTTGTGTTTTCATCTGCAAAAAAATGGATAATGTTTGCATAATCTTTACTTACTAAATGTGTTTATATAATGTCGGCAGTCATGAATGTATGCTTGAAAAGATCATGGCTGAATGAGTGTTAGTTTGTACACTCTCCCATGAGCATAATATATATTTCAGAGCAAAAGACAATGAAATGTCACTGAAGTGTTCTGTTGTGTTTTTAGGATGGGCCAAACAATTACCACGTTGATGGCACTCCAAGCACTCAATGCAAATTTACTGCATAAAAACCAGTGTATGGAAAGTCTATTGTGTTTCATCCAAACAAACCCTTAATTAAAAACTCTATTCTATCATCTAACATGTTAGAACTTCTATCTGCTTGCTATACCCAGGCTTTTATGGAATAAGGACATTTGCATTGAGGATTTGGAGTGCCATCAACCCGGTATGTGTTTGGGTCATATGTACTGCAGCTGGATGTGACAAGCTGGATGTGTGCCCAAGAAAACTTTTTTCAGGCAAGAGTGGTTGGGCTGATAGCGGTAACGTTTACTCGCTGTGTTTAGCATACCTATTATCTGTAGACAGGCAGGAAACAAAAGAAATGCTTTCTGCAACAAAAATGTATAGAGGACTACTCCTCAACCTGGCGAATCCACAATACTTCTATGCACATTAACCTGCTAGTGTCACCAAGTGGTCATTAAAATATATTACAACCTCCATTCAGAATGATTTTTTTGGGTTTAGTTGGTAACTCACAGGCTGAATCATAAACTATGTCTCTAAGTCCTGTGCCAACTGGTTTTGGATTTGTGCCCAAGAAGAAATGCAGTGTGTTTTTCAAGTGCATTCAGCCTGCATTTGAGATGGGTTTGAGACACTTTGTAATCATTTTGAGTTCATTGATGGGTGCATGGGATCTGTATTTGACCTCCTTTTAAACTGCATCAACTTGACGCTTTTGCATTCCCACTGACTTGCGTGGGCAAAGAAGCAGTTCTGACACAAGCAGAAGCCTGGCAATACTGGCCCTTAGAGATTTCCGTAGTGACATTTCTTCACAGTAGGCTGAATCTACTCCCAACCCCAAAAGGCCATAGAAACGTATCGGCCAAGGTGCAGTTGAATGCCCAATAAATTTTGTTATCTGCCATAATATGGAACGTGCTTAGGGTTTAGGAACAATAAAATTTCATAATTTTGGCTTTAAATTGGCTGCAGCAGGATTGGACAGAAGTTAGAAGTTTGGCAGGAACTGCTGACCTCTAGAGTCATTGAGTAACCTAAGAAGTCTGCATGTGATTCAGTTTGCTAGCAGCAATGCAAAGCTTAATTATCAGGTAGAGTTTGCTTTTAAGATGCATTTACTAAAATAAAGATAAGATGAATGCTTAAAACTAGAGAAAATATGTAACAACCACTCAAGTTCTGTGCCAATATGTGGCAGCTATCATAAAAAAAAATTACAAATTTGTGTTTTTCAATAAAAGCAAAAATGCCAGGGTACAAACATGGGAGCTCAGATTGCTGAGTTTTGCAAGAGCACAGGGTTGTCATCCTGATCCTTGCTTAACCCTTTGTTACCAGCTCTTGCCACTCTTTTTAGAAAATATTTACATAGGGGATGTTCCCTGGGCTTCCCAATCATGTGATCACTGTGATTGGCTGCACAGTGATTGTGGGCCCACCTTACTGGCTCCTAATCATGACCAGGAGCTGTTGGCGACAGTGTAGCCACAGTGCAGAGGATGCACAATTGTGCCCACTCCCAGCACAAAGGGGGTATGGATATAAGAGGAAGCCTGAGGGCCTATATTATGTACAGGGAACTGTCATTTTTGGAAAGAGAAGTCAGCAATGGCAGTCTTTGTGTTTTTCACATTATGGGTTTTTTGTCTTTACCAAATCCTAAAAGTTGCCTACCCTATCACAACTCACAATGTTTTATAACAATTAACAAATAAAGATTTATCTTTAACTTCATAGAATAATATGAAAATATTTGATATTCTTACTGTCTGTTTTCATCTGTAGAATCTTGTAACTGTCAATTATAACATTAGGAGGAACCTACTGTTGCCTTTTCTTCTTGGAACGCCTATGATGAAGGGTTAGAGCAATGACCCACCAGACCTGTCAGTGTGATAATCCAATATATCCCTAGCCTTAAAATGTTACGATGGATGTAATAAAATAACGATACAGTTTTATTATTTTTTTTCTTGCACGTATTTAAAATAATATATTTTTCTTGTCATGTTGATAGATGTTGGTGACATTTTTCTCAAGGGTCACAGTAACGATCAGCTAGGGAGGTCAAAAAAATTTCTGAGAAATTTGATTTATATTTTTTAATGCAAAAATTGTAAAGTTTGTTGGGTAGAGCACTCAGTAACTTTTCAAGTCTGTCTTAATATAAGGTAACTGTATGATTACAAAACAATATATATATTTATATATATATATATATATATATATATATATATATATATATATATATATATATATATAAGAAAAATATTTGAGGTTCAGACAATTGATCAGGCTTAAGCTAAGATAATGTTATTAGGCTGTGAGAGGTCATAAATATTTGTAATTGGTACAATTACGCATTACTTTGCATGCATACTTGTGACATTAAAAAATATATCTGATTACCTGGTTGGTCCACTGTGAAGGATGGGTAAAACTAAATCTATGGGGTTGATTTACTAAAGGCAAATAGACTGTGCACTTTGCAAAGTCCAGTTTTTCCAGAGCTTAGTAAATGAGGTAAAGCTTCACTTTGCGAAGAATACCCAATCACGTGCAAGGAAATAAAAAAAACAGCATGTTTGCTTGCACACAAATGGATGATGGAAGTCAGTAGAGCTTTTGAACATTTACTAAGCTCTGGAGCAACTGTTTGCCTTTAGTAAATCAACCACTATGTGTTAAATGTAGGGATACTTTTTGTAAGGATGTAATTAGTGACTAGTTTGTTAAAACGACCATTGTGGATGCAATTATTTTCCAAGATCATGGCTTTATCTTTTTGCCACAGTCACGACAGACCACATTTGGGATTATAATGAGCAATAATGTCACCTGTGGAATGCATGGAGTCTTCATTGACATTTATTTTAAAGTGTTGATCTAAATATATTTTAGCTGTGAAGGAAGTGGAAGGAAGAATTGGGATCCTGGAAACTAAAGGACAATTTTAACTAAGCAGTGTTTGTTCAGATCCTCCTAAAACACATGGGGGGAATTCAATAAAGCTGCTGCACCACTTTTATGGCGTAAATACTTCTTGTATTGCGCCAGATTCATAAAGCATTTGCAACACTTTTGGTTGTGACACTGGGGTTGATTTACTAAAACTGGAGCGTGCAATATCTGGTACAGCTTTGCATAGAAACCAATCAGCTATTAGGTTTTTTTGTCAAAGCTTAATTAAACAGGTGGAAGCTAGAGGCTGATTGGCTACCATGCACAGCTGCACCAAAGTTTGCATTCTCCAGTTGTAGTAAATCAAACCGATTGTGTCACAATGAATGCACCAAATGTAAAAGTAGAGCTAATTAAGACCAATTCTCTTTTGGTGTACAAAGAGAAAAACTGGCACAGACAGATTTTGCCAAAGTGTCTCTCGTGCATTCCAAAAGCGGCACAGCATGAGCAAAATTCAAGTACAGGTTCTAAGTAGATAAAATTGGCGCGTTCTACACCCCTTTTAGAATCCATGGGCGACACTTTTGCAAATCTACCTGCACCAGACTTCATGATTTCCAGGGATAATTACATGTTAACATAGTTAATAAAGTTGAAAAAAATACACAAGTTCTAGTTTAACCAAAAGAAAACAAAAAATTGATAAATACCACTAAATGCATTAAAAATCTCAATAGACAGAGCCCCATACCGGCAACTGATCAAGAGGAAGGCAACAAAGAAAAAAACAAAGACTGGTCCAATTTGCTGCACCAGAGAAAAAACAAAAATCTTCCTGAACCCCTAAGACCCCTTTCACACGGGCAATCCAATTAGGTCCACCTTTCAGTTTTTCAGAGAGACCTGATCAGACCCTCCTGTCTCCCCTGTGGAGCAGTGGATGTTCAGTGTTCACACGTCTTCTGACCCCCTCTGCCATCCGATCCGATCCTGTCCACCAAAAACAGGCAGATGGTGGACCTATTCTCCATCCGTCTGGCGGATTGGATCGGATGGCATTGGATGGAAAGGGACAGGAGGTCTGCTTCCATCTGATTGCCCCATAGACGAGAATGGGCTCGGTCCTTGTCCACTCTGCATAGCAGAGGGGACACGGACCTTTCAATCATCTGCTCAGCGGGGATTAGTGGAGAGATTCCCTATGGAGCAAGCAGATCCCGCTTCACGGAGTAGCCCATGTGATAGGGGCCTAAGGCATTTTAAAATGAAATAGTCAGTTGTGAGAGAAAGAGAGTGAACCCACACTTTGAAATATTTGTAAAAAAAAATAAAACAAGGTGATAATTAATGGATAAATCTTTTGTTTTTCAAAAACAAGAGAGATTTATCTCAGCCTTTGTCTTCCTAAATACCTACAGTATTATACAGTTCCCATAAAGCTGAAGACGAGCGGCAATTTCTTAATGTATTTTAAATTTCCTTTATTATTACCTAAAAGATTTTTGCCCATTTTCAATACGTTATTTTTTGTCCTAATGCCATTTTGTATATTTGAATTTAGCTCAAACCATGCCCTGGGACCTCTGGTATAGAGGATATTTGTAATCTCCTCTGGTGTTAAGGAATGAAATAAGCAGCTCAGTAGACAGTTTATTTGTTTACTTGCATGAAATTATCATCAATGCTTTTTAAAGAGAGATCATGTCTAAGTGGTCTGGTCTTTTATAGATCTTTACCCGTCTCTTAGCTCTCCGCAAGCCTTGTCTTTCCTCCCGGTGTGTTAGCACCAGGTCAGACGTGAGCAACCACCAAAGGCTCATTTCAATCTATAATAAGTATATTAGCATAGATAGAGCTGATATTGCTAGAGACATGAGCAAATGGTGGCTGAAAAGGTTAGCAACTACAAATGGGCTGCATACATTACACCATAGACAAATGGATCAGGATTAATGCTTTTAGGCTGCTTTTACCATATCACCTAATATAACACAAGTAAACATGAGAACATCCTCTCTGCATCTTCTTAGTGGTGGTAAATGGAATTCCTTGTCAATTCACTTCCAAGTATTTCAACAAAGTTTCCAACACTGCATTACGAAATACTGCAACTAAAAAAGTAATACAAAAAAACATAACAGCGCAGGAATTACAAAATAATATTAATGAGCATACTGTATGTATAAAAAAAAAAAAAAAAAATCTGATTTTATTTTATTTTTTTAAAGAGCTTGACTATTTGGGTTTTGCCATGCAAGAAAGCCAGCCTGTGGCACCAACCAATCCTTAACCCAACTACCCACTGCATTTACTTTAACTTTATTCCTTAACTACTTCATGACCACAGTATACCTTTATAAGTTGAAATGTAAAATGCCCTCGCTGTGAGAATGTTTAACCTTGAAGTGGAGAATAGAGACTTACATTTGGACCAAACAATGACTGGTTCATCTAAACGCCAAACATTTAGGGACAAACTTAGATGAATGTGACGGCTTCGGCTATCAAAGGTTACTAAGGAAGAAGCGGGTGCTTGCACCCACCACGTCCTTATCAACCAATTATGCTACCTGGCTCATTCACGTACATGGAAAGGAATCCCCAGCCACATAAGCCAATGGCCAGGATCAGAGGGGTTATGTCATTGCTAAATATAGCCACTTGGCTATATTTGTGCAAAAACCTTGCCCAAATATGGCCATGTTCATATTTGGACAATGATGTCACCACTATCTCCGCCCCTTCCCTTATGTAACTGATGATAGGTCGGGAGCTGTCATTCGGCTATAGGTCGTGCCGTGATTGGTCGTGTGTGCCTCTTCATCAAGTTTTTTTCTGGCGAGTTGGCGAAGGGCAGGCATCTAGAGTGAGGATGGATTTACAATGAGGGACATTTTCTGGAGATATTTTAATTTTTTTTTAAATGTGTCGGATGTTTGGGTATCTTTATTTCCAAGTGACATCTTATTTTTGTGAATGAGTAGGGGTACTATGTACTCCTTACTGATTCACATGGGGGGGGGCGCAGTACCTAAGGGGCTTCCTTATTGTTAAAGGGGGCTTTCAGATTCAAATAAGCCCTCCATCCACAGACCCCTACAACCACCAGCCAGGGTTGTGAGGAAGAGGTCTTTGTCCTCATCAACATGAGGATAAGGTGCTTTGCTGGGGGTCCTCAAAATGGAGTGGAGGGATAGAGTTGAGAATATATGCATATATAATTCAATGAGGGTGCCAAACAAACATCCAAGAGTCCAAGGTTTTTTAATAATAATATTGCTTCACAGTTAAAAAAAACTGCAACCTGCCCCTTTTGAAACTGTTCCATGCAGAAGACAACAGATCCATCTAGTATCTGCTCATCTGAATACATTTCCACACGTCTTATTCCTGAGCCCTGATGAATGGAGAGTCTGTTTGGCCATTGAAACACGATAGACATTTTTTCTGCATTGAACCAATTTTATCATTAGGAACTTCGGACTCCTGGACTTGTTTGGTGCTCTCATTGGACTGTATATGTCCTAAAGCAGAGGTCCTGAATTAAAATTCATGGATGTCCAGTCAGTAAAATTTTCTTCCAGAAGAGTTCTGAATGTTTAGTGTGTGCTATGACTCAGATCCTTCACATCACAACCCCCCCCCCCAACTTTACATCAATATCCTCAGCACCCTTCACGTCAAAGTCTACCCCCTTACATCACAGCCCCCCCCCCTTCATTTTACAGCTTCCCTTTACATGTGTCCTCAGCCCCTCCTTCACATCACAGTCTGCCCCCTTACATCACAGTCCTCCCTTCACATCAAAGCCCCCCTTACAATCAAGTCCTCTTCATTTCACAGTTCCCCCCCCATTCAGTCCCCTTCTCATCGCAGCCCTTCTCCCTTACATCACAGCCCCCCATTCACTTTACAGCTCCCCTTTACATCAGTGTCCTCAGTCCCTCCTTCACATCACAGTCTCCTCTCTTACATCATGCCAAAGCACCTCTTACAATCAAGTCCCCTTCCTATCACAGTTCCCCCCATGCATCACAGTTCCCTTCTCATTGCAGCCCTTCCCCCTTACATCACAGCCCCCTCTTACATCAAATTCCGCCCTTCATTTCACAGCCCCCTTTACATCAAACCTCCCCTTCCAATCACATCCCCCCCTTTACAGTTTTACATTACACAGAAGCCAGAGGGTTGGAGGTGTGACAGGTCTGGACAGAGGCTGGAGCTGGTGTGTGAATTGTTGCTTTGACTGCCCCACATCCTAGAAACCAATCACCCCTTTGTTAAAATAGAAAAGGTGGGAAGCTCCTGACTTCAGTGCAGTTAAGGATGCTGTGCCTCCTAATCTCTGTCCTGCTGAGGATGGCAGCAGTGGTGGAGGGGGGGGGGCACCACTCAAAAGAGGATACCCAAGCTGCTAAGTGGTGCAGCCGCAGTCTACATAGGACTGTCACTCAGTCTGGGTCCGGACCATGACCTGCCATTTGTTGATGCCCGCTCTAAAAGGGTTGTCAGATTTTCTATTCTATATGATTGTATAGCATATCAGGGTAGTCGAATCATAAGATTATATACATTCATTTACAAATCTTTGGCTGTTCAAACATTTTCTGTCTGTTTTAGCTGTTTCCCTAACGTCGTCCTTAAAATCTGTTAAAAAGAAAGAAAAAAAAAAACATTCTAAATGATGTATACAGCAAACTCACAATCTCATTTAGTGCCATTAACTTTCTTTGTGCCATGCACTGTACCCCTGCAGTGGATTCTGGAAGAAAGGGGTTGTTTTCTGTATTAATTTGAGGTTTTATGAAAAGCTATTTTCCAGCAATCGAAAAGCAACCAGGAAAACAGCGACTAGAATATTCTTCGTATTACTAACAGTGGGCTGCAGAGTGAAAGTGGTTTTTCTTTCCCTTTCAATTTGTATAATAGTAGAGCAGAAAACTATTTTGCTGAAATGCAAGACATCATTTGGGTCATTTTTTTGTATTATGTCAGGCGTTCTTATTTTTACCATATTTCATCGGCTGCGGGGTCCAACTCTAACAGGCGAAAATGTGTCACAATCGCCATTGTCAGTCGTTGCACAGATGACTACTATTGATACGATATTAAAAAAAGCTAACTTAATAACATTTTCACTGTACTTTACTATGTACTTTACTATGTACTTTACTATGCCATATGCCAAATCTCAGCCCTCTTAGCTGGAGTCATTTTACTGTAGGGTAATCTGTTTATCTCCTGCGTCCTTAAAGGTTTACATTCAGGCAATTTTTTTTTAGAACAGCTATATATATAAGTTACCTGAAGGAAGAATAAGCTATATAGAATGTTCATATTGTTTTGACTTCAAACCCCTGGTGCCTAGCCTGTGGGTCTGAGGGTCAAATGCAGCTCTTTGGCCTTTATCGTGTGACACTAAGGCAGTAGTCTGTGTTTGTTTTAGACTGGTTTATAGGAATTAAATGGTTTGGTTTCACACTATTCATTTTTATGTGTGGCCCATCCCTTTTCTCTTTTTATGTTTTTTCTCCTTTTAATCTAATATAATGGATCTTGCTGAAAAAAAAAAAAATATCAAAAGTGCCACAAGTATTTTTTAGGGAGCTGTAGAAAGCACACATATAAGCACTGACTTGTAAAGTGACTGTGATAGCAGTAATCCCTGGAAATTTTAGGTAACTTTCCCAGTCTCTAACCATCCCTTGTAGTGTGTCCCCAGTCTTTGACCATCCCTTGCAGCCTATCCCCAGTCTCTGACCATCCCTTGCAGCGTATCCCCAGTCTCTGACCATCCCTTGCAGCATATCCCCAGTCTCTGACCATCCCTTGTAACGTGTCCCCAGTCTCTGACCATCCCTGGTAGCATGTGCCCAGTCTTTGACCATCTCTTGTAGCATGTCCCCAGTCTCTGACCATCCCTTGCAGCGTATCCCCAGTCTCTGACCATCCCTTGCAGCGTATCCCCAGTCTCTGACCATCCCTTGTATCGTATCCCCAGTCTCTGACCATCCCTTATAGCATGTCCCCAGTCTCTGACCATCCCTTGTAACGTGTCCCCAGTCTCTGACCATCCCTGGTAGCATGTGCCCAGTCTTTGACCATCTCTTGTAGCATGTCCCCAGTCTCTGACCATCCCTTGGAGTGTGTGCCCAGTCTCTGACCATCCCTGGTAGCATGTACCCAGTCTCTGACCATCCCTTGTAGCATGTCCCCAGTCTCTGACCATCCCTGGTAGCATGTACCCAGTCTCTGACCATCCCTTGTAGCATGTCCCCAGTCTCTGACCATCCCTTTTAGCGTGTCCCCAGTCTCTGACCATCCCTTGTAGCGTGTCCCCAGTCTTTGACTATCCCTTGTGGCGTGTCCCCAGTCTTTGACTATGCCTTGTTGCGTGTCCCCAGTCTCTGACCATCCCTTGTAGTGTGTCCCCAGTCTTTGACTATCCCTTGTTGCATGTCTGCAGTCTCTAACCTTCCCTTGTAACATGTCTTTTTTCTGACCATGCCTTGTATACAGTATTCCAAGTGCCCACAGGACTTTAAATTAGGTACAACACAGATAAAGATATAATTGAATAAAAAAGATGTTATTTAAATTGGACAATTATGTATACAACATGCCTCTAAAAGATAGACCAACTATACTGATCTACTATAGTTTAAGCTCAATAAATGATACATAAATATTAGTGTTAGGGTTCAACAGACTAACTCGCAAATGCCAAAATCAAGCACTTCCCAATTCTCAATGCATTTTGTGAACATAAGTCACTTCCTTAGTAATAAAAGCTACTGACATGGTATAGATAAGCTAAAAAAAAATACAATTAAGAGACTTCCAGATTACAACAAGCCAATGTGTGTCTGCCCCAGGATAAGGGGACAAACAACCCCCCCCCCCGCAGGGTAAGCAAGAGACCACAACAGGTGGCATGTGGATGGAGAATTGAGAAATATTTGCAGCACATGGTAACACCAACATGACAAAAACCTAAACATATCTACCTCATCCATACATGGGCTGCAAGATAACAGAATCATGCCGACAGATGATCCAAATGGACCGTCCCTTGTAGCATGATGCTAGTCTCTGGTCATCTCCTGTCATACATCTGTAGTCTCTGGTAGCTTTCTGTAGCAATGCAATCGCTAATAATATGTTTGGCCCTTTGGTGATATCAGGAACCACACCCATCCCCTCCCCTATTTTAAATAAGTTGACCAATACTGCCTCTAATGCCCTGTACACATGACCGGTTTTCCCGTCGGAATAAACTCTTAAGGTTTTTACCGACGGAGTTCCGACGGAATTCTGCCCAAGCTGTCTTGCATACACACGGTGACACCAAATTCCGACCGTTCAGAACGAGGTGACGTACAACACATACGACAGGACTAGAAAAAGGAAGTTCAATACCCAGTAGCCAATAGCTTCCGTCTCGTACTTGCTTCTGAGCATGCGTCGTTTTTGGTGCGTCGGAACAGCATACAGACGATTGGTTTTCCCGATAGGAATTGGTTCCGTCGGAAAAATTTAGAACATGTTCTCTTTCTAGGTCCGTCAGAATTTTCGATGTAAAAAGTCAGATGGGGCATACACACGATCGGAATAGACGATGAAAAGCTCCCGTCGGATTTTTTCTGTCGGACATTCCACTCGTGTGTACACGGCATAAGTGAATTTAGATGGATTTGGATGGACAGAATTACAAATCCTTTGGCAGGTGAAACCAATTCCATATATATATTTCATCTATGTATTTAGTTGTTTGTTCTGTTTTTGCCATCTAATTATTAATGCTAATTTTAATTTTCTCCTCAGCTACAATTAGATCAGATTCCCACCTCTGTCCCTAACAACATTGAGATAATACATTTTTAAAGCAGCTTTTATTCTAAGCAAGAAATGCAAGGCATGATTGGATCAGAAATTAAGCATTGCTACATTGTAGCTTCTTTCCTGATTCCAAGAATTTCTAATCACTTTAACCGAGTCTGACAGGGGCATTTTTCCTGATGTTAGCCTGAAGTGTGTTTTGTCAAATATCATTACAATATATCTTTCCTATATAACATAAAAGTCATTTCATGATTTAGAAACAGATTGTTTCTTTTATGTGGCTGCAACATCCTCATCTTGATTACTTGAATGGTAACATTTCATGGACAACTAATTATTTATTTTTCGTCTTTGGTAAACCTGGAGTGATGTAAACATACAGAAATATATTTATACAAAATGTATACATTTTACAAGTATAAATTTGCTTCTTCCTCTCTCTTTCTATATATTTTGCTATGCAGAGACTGCAAATTGCTGATACCAATTTAAATTTGGGTACTTATGATTCTTGTATTAAAAAAAAAAAAAAACAGGAGGAACTTAACTGTATCTGAGCGCCACAAACTGATAACGCTACTTGTTTAATTTTTATTATTAATTGTAAACTTGCCCATCCTTATCCATGTTTCCATATTTTCCATATGTCAAGAAACCACTTTGAAAAACATCCCTTTCTAGCAACGGTCATCTTGAGTAAGAGCTGATAAATCATGTAGAATTTGCTTCCTGAAATCCATCTGCCCTTAGCTCGGGCATGCAAGCAGGAAGGTGTTGCAAAAAAGATGCCACTTGCTCCCATCTATAGCTGGCTATCGCAGTTAGAAGCATTGGAAGGCTAACAACAGGTACAAACAAGGCCAAGGATAAATCCAAGGGAAAAACCAAGCTTAACTAACACGGATACTGGGGTGCCTTGACGAGGCTCTGTGGCTTGTGCATGCATTTGCAAATGTGTGCAGACTAAACCCCTGCTTTTAACGCATACTGTTAGACAGGTTATTTGGTTGTCTGCGGGCTGGTGGTAAGTTAAGCTTGTTTTTTTCCCTTGGATTTATCCTTGGCCTTGTTTGTACATGCAGGCAGGAGGGTGTGCCTAACTGAGAAAGCCCCTCCTCCCATCCTACAGATGAAAGAAAAAAAGCCATGAAAACTCCTGGTGTGTATGACATCATTGCCAGAAACCAGGAAGACACTTAAAAAAATGTGAAAAAAAAACAAAACGTTTAAAATAAGTAAATATACAGTGCCTTGAAAAAAGTATTCATACCCCTTAACATTTTCTACATTTTGTCATGTTACAACCAAAAACGTAAATGTATTTAATTGGGATTTTATGTGATAGACCAACACAAAGTAGCACATAATTGTGATGTGGAAAGAAAATGATAAATAGTTTTCAAACTTTTTTACAAATAAATATGTGAAAAGTGTGGTGTGCATTTGTATTCAGCCCCCCTGAGACAATACTTTGTAGAACCTCCTTTCTCTGCAATTACAGCTGCAAGTCTTTTTTGGGGATGTCTCTACCAGCCTTGCACATCTAGAGAGTGACATTTTTGCCCATTCTTCTTTGCAAAATAGCACAAGCTCTGTCAGATTGGATGGAGAGCGTCTGTGAACAGCAATTTCCAAGTCTTGCCCCAGATTCTCAATTGGATTTAAGTCTGGACTTTGACTGGGCCATTCCAACACATGAATATGCTTTGATCTAAACCATTCCATTGTAGCTCTGGCTGTATGTTTAGGGTCGTTGTCCTGCTGGAAGGTAAACTTCCGCCCCAGTCTCAAGTCTTTTGCAGACTCTAACAGGTTTTCTTCTAAGATTGCCCTGTATTTGGCTCCATCCATCTTCCCATCAACTCTGACCAGCTTCCCTGTACACTCTGAAGAAAAGAATCCCCACAACATGATGCTGCCACCACCATGTTTCATGGTGGTGTATTCAGGGTGATGTGCAGTGTTAGTTTTCCACCACACATAGCGTTTTGCTTTTAGGCCAAAAAGTTCAAATTTGGTCTCAAATGACCAGAGCACCTTCTTCCACATGTTTGCTGTGTCCCCCACATGGCTTCTCACAAACTACAAACTGGACTTCTTATGGCTTTCTTTCTACAATGTCTTTTTTCTTGCCACTCTTCCATAAAAGTCAGATTTGTGGAGTACACGACTAATAGTTGTCCTGTGGACAGATTCTCCCACCTGAGCTGTGGATCTCTGCAGCTCCTCCAGAGTTATTATGGACCTCTTGGCTGTTTCTCCGATTAATGCTCTCCTTGCCCGGCCTGTCAGTTTAGGTGGACGGCCATGTCTTGGTAGGTTTGCAGTTGTGCCATACTCTTTCTATTTTCAAATGATGGATTGAACAGTGCTCCATGAGATGTTCAAATATTGGGATATTTTTCATAACCTAACCCTGCTTTAAACTTCTCCACAACTTTTTACCTGACCTGTCTGGTGTGTTCCTTGGACTTCATGATGTTGTTTGTTCACTTAGGTTCTCTAACAAACCTCTGAGGGCTTCACAGAACAGCTGTATTTATACTGAGATTAAATTACACACAGGTGGACTCTATTTACTAATTAGGTGACTTCCGAAGGCAATTGATTTTGGTTAGGGGGGCTGAATACAAATGCACGCCACACTTTTCACATATCTATTTGTAAAAAAAATTCTGAAAACCATTTATCATTTTCCTTCCACTTCACAATTATGTGCCACTTTGTGTTGGTCCATAACATAAAATCCCAATTAAATACATTTACGTTTTTTGGTTGTAATATGACAAAATATGGAAAATTTAAAGGGGTATAAATACTTTTTCAAGGCACTGTACTTTCTTATCCCTTTTCCAAATCTAGCAGCATAAGGATTAAAAATAGTTAATATTGATTGAGATTATAAAGTTCCACTCTAATGGTGTATTAATTGACACAGAGCTGCATTAATTTACTTCTTTTATATCTGCCTAAATTTCTGCTTTTTAAATGCAGAAAGGTAACAAATAATTTACACAGTTTATAGATTTTACTGTATATTTACAGCTTTTAATGCTCTTTGTGGTTTTTGAGTGATCATATGTTGGCTATTTATAGATTTTATTAAAGAAAATATAGCAGTATAAATGTAGGGGGAATAAAAAAGGTTTTGATCTGTCTCACATTTTGCATGAGACTAAACTAAACCGCGGGAGTCTGTTTGGAGGATGAGAGTTTATCCACCACATCCAATTATTTGCCAACCACTGGGACAGAAAACACAGCTCCAATTGTAAGAAAAAAAATTGAGCAGTAAATCCACCTTGATGTTAACGCTTGCAGCTTTTATAACTCCCCTGAATGCAAAATCTTCTTTTTTTGAAAAGTACTTTATGTTCCTTAAGAAAATAAAGGTACTGTACTTTTGTACACTGAAATTAATCTTCTATTTGGAAGCCTGGAAAATATCATAAAATGAGATTTCTTTGGTATATTTTAATGGGAATCAATTGCACCAACTTACAGGATTCCCATGACGTTTATTAAAACTGGCGGTTGTTTGCACTATGATGGGAGGCAGTGTTTTGCCTTCTGGACCGATACCAAGATGTTGAACTCACGCTATTAATATTTCATAAAAGCGGGCACATTTATGGCTTTATTCTAATTGTAACAATTGTTCATTTTTTTTATCTATCTCAAAAGTTAATGTTTTATTCAGGGCTTAGGTTGTTAGTTCTTTTGTTCTTTTTTTTTTTTTTTTTGTACTTTTTGTAGAAAGGTTAAGTTGTGTACTTTTGGGATGCCACGGCATTTTTGTAGGGGCACCACATCACGATCATTTTATACATCTTTGTATTCTAGACCCAAAATGGACTTTTGAAGTGCCACACCAATACAAATTTTAAAATTAGGGGGAGGATACACAACCCTTGACAATTTTATCCCTAAAAACGGTTAAAACTAGACACATAGGGATTGATTTACTAAAATCGTGGAGTGCGAAATCTGGTACAGGTCTACATAGAAACCAATCAGCTTCAATTTTTTTTTTTTGTCAAAGCTTCATTGAGCAAGCTGAAGTTTTAAGCTGACTACCATGCAGAGCTACGCCAGATTTTGCACTCTCCAGTTTTAATAAATCAACCCCATACAGATCCACAAATTAATAACATTAAATAAATTGCTTAAACAGCTCCCCTGTAGTAACTGCATACCATTCATCTCTACTATTAATAATTCGTTTCTAATGGGAGTAACAAGTCCCCTCAACATAATAGTGCCTGCTTTTATTATACTGCATTGTTAATATACGCGTTACGTCAGAATTGATGCCTGCTTCATCTGGAGGTTATTAAATAAAGCGGTGAGCCGCTCTGCAGAATTTCAATAAAATCACTCTATGCTAGACGTAACCCCATAGGGTACCGAGTCCCACTGGTCAAGTATCTTGGACACCAGGATGGCAAGAGGAAGGTATCCCCATGTGCAAACGAGGGGACAAATAGGCATCCAGGTGCTAAGCATCCAAAAAAGGATGGTACAGCACCCACTATATTATAGATTCCAAGGGGCTATCCAGTAAACACAAGGGGTGAATATTATATCACCCAGCATACAAAGGTCCAGAGGAAAAGGTCTTCCTCCAAAGTGCTGAAAAACATCTTCCCCTTGTGCAGGCACCCCAATGCTTTTTTTGTAAGAAGGCATTGGGGTTACCCTCATATATTTGGTAATGGGGCAGCTAAGAGATGGGCCCTTTCCCACACAGGAGAAACCCCTATCTACCTGCTAGTTCAAGGCAAGGAGTAGTTTAACCAGGAGGACATATATGGAGGACATTTAGGTCACTATATATATGCTTTTTAAGACCACAAAATCGTAGAAACTGTATGGTGGTATGCAATTCCAAGACCCTGTCTACCTAATGGGCCATGTCTGGTAGTAAGCTTGGTCAGCAGGTAATATAAGGAGGGTACTTATAGAGGGTTGAAGAGATGAGTATAGATGCTTTGAGGAGAAGAGTTAACCTGGCCTCTCCAATATTATCATCACATGTAATGATGTCAGTTGAAAGGCCAATTTTGCCTGCCTGTCAGCTTTATGAATCAGACCTAATGTGTTAAAGTGGACCATTTAGTAACTTTCCAGCCATGTGTGTTGGCAGCCATGAAGTTGATTGATGATAGAAACACCATAATGAGGATCCATTACTATACTCCTAGTATAAATCAGCTAAATACAGGCACAGCCAAAGCAGAAAAGCATGTAGCCTGCCAGCATACTGCTCTCTGTGCGGAAGCAGTGGTCTAACTGTAGGGGTCTGACACAAACCCTTCTGAGCCAAAGCCACAGCTCTTCAATCAGCAGGGGGTGTGTTGGTCCTCACCAGAGAGACTACTGCTTTCACATAGAGACCAGGTATTCCACTTTGTAGCTGCAGGCAGGGGACAAGCTTTTCTACTCAGGCTGCAGCTGCTTTAGAATGCAAACTTTAAGACATTGAACATTGAACACTTTTTGTTTAGATGCACCAAAGTACAGCCAAAGCTTGTTTGTGGGTGGATCACAAAAGTTCAGTTCATTTCACAAGAGTGCAGTTAGTTTCACAAGAGTGCAGTTCGTTCTGCACTCCTGTGGCCCCTCTTCATTAGACAGCGGGCTGAAGCCCACTTTCGGATGACATCACAGAGCCGGTCCAGGCTAGGAAAAGTTCACTACCATATGGTCGGGATCCACCCACATGCCTGGACTGAACCACTGAGAGCCTGAGCCAGCTGCTCCCGCCAACCCTCCACAGCTCAGCTCTCCAGTGAGCTTGGGGGAGGTGGAGCAGACAGTGATAACTGACAGTCACCAGCTCTCTGCTCAGGGAGCACTGAAAACTGAGTGATCAGCGGTATTCGATCACTCGGTTCTCAGTCTTAGAGCCGGCGGGGGACCAATGCTGCATCCACCTAGGTAAAAATATTTCTCTATACTGCTCTATAAAGCAGATTTAAACTGAGGGTTCACTTGGACTTGGACTAAAGCAAACCTATCGGCATACAAATTTTGATCAGCAGACAATTATACTGTGTAGCAAATACGTTTGAAAACATTTATGAATTTGTTTTATTTCAAGGAAAATATTTCAAATAGCTTTTCGGAGACTTGTTAGGCAAATGAAAGCACTACCTTCTACATATCCACTACCTATGCAACAGGAGGCAAGTGGAGAGCGCTGTAAGTTAAGATGAGCAAATAAATATGCAAGTTTGTGGGAATCCCTGTTGTTCCATGGAATTTAGCATACATTTTATACAACAGCCGGAGGTGATATGAAAAGCCTATCATGTTCCCTCCTCTCTCCAGACTAATTTAGTTGTTCCCCACAGCAGTAAATCACAACCAAAAAGATAGGCTCCATAAAAAGGTAACTACTTGTCGCACCACATCTAAAATTGATCTGAAACCATTACACAGAAAAGAGATGATAATATCCTTGCAAAGTCATTTAAAATGTACAAAGTATAAATATTTTTCTCACATTGAATTGGTTTACATGATTTAGTGGAGGCAATTGCCATATCTGTTGCTGGAGGCTTTCTGTGCTCCTTATAATCACTGATGGCTATATACTAGTTTTGTTCAATCTTCACATGAGCCCTTGTCTGTAACCATCAGCAAGGCATTTGCTTCTATTTCACTAAAGGGAATTTCCAATTAAAAGATAATACCTCTCTATGATGTAGCTGCCATATCTCCTTGGTGTTACCTGGCTCATCACGAGCTGTAAATTCTCAGTAGTAAATGTCAGTGGTTCATAACCACTTGGCCATGTCCTGGTAACAGGTAATGGTCTCCGTCCTCCTTGGTCTCCAGCCAGCTGCAGATCCTCAAACCTACTATATTGCCTCCCAGCTCCTATAGTGTTCCCAACCTCACTAAAAGTGCTAACATTGTCTCCCAACCTCCAACAGTGCCCTCCAGCCTCTCATAGTACTCCCAACCTCAACAGTGTTCAACAGTGCCCCCCTACCAAACTTCCACAGTTCCCTCTACCCTACCATAGTTCTCCCAAACTCCAACAGTGTGCCACAGTGCCCCCTAACCTCCCTCAGTGTCCTCCAGGCCTCCCATAGTTCCCCCAATCTTGCACAGTGTGCCGCAGTGCCTCCCACCCTCCCACAGTGCCTCATGGGCCCCTCTGTTCCATCCAGTTTCCAACGTAGCCCCTTCAAAGCCCCCAGCTCCTTCCAAAAACCTTATCTGCTACAGGGCATCCATGTCTACTGTTTTCCTAATCCACTTCCAAATCCCCATTAACCCCCAATGCCCCACACTCCCCATCCCCACTGTGACACTCAGAACCCATCCAGAGCCTCCTGGAATTTCAATACTTATATCCATTCTCTACTTTATTGTGAGTATAAACTTTTTGTTACTGATGTGGCATGGAAGTTTTTGAAAGACTTTGCCAGAACACAATAACTCAGCGAGGAGATCGCTGTACTAAAATTGCATTGCGCCCTCCTCCCAGGCTCCTACTTTTTTTTTATTTAGCCCAAGCAGTTACAGCAAAAAGTTTTTTTTTTCCTTTGACATAAAGGTTTTACATAAATACCTCTGGTCATTGTAAACACCCCTGTCAGTGTTAAATGGTTTGTTTCATCTCTGTGACTAATACATTTACTGGGAGCTTGTTCTTTTAAAGCACAACAGACTTATTGGCTAGATCACCAGATGAAAATAGAAGAAAGAAAGCCAAAAAAAGAAAAATAATGCAGCCATCACATATAAGAATTGTTAAGCTGCAATATAATAAATGTTTGTTTTTGGGTTTAATACTGTTTTAATTGATAAAGGATAATATATTATTTAAACATGTAGGCTTGTAATGGTTTGTAGTTGCTGTATTTAAATGACTTTTCTCCTGCAGTACTTGTGTAATAATTATCGGCTGTCAAAATGTCGAAGCACCATGGGTAATCAATTCCAATGATTTTACTAAAGGTATTGCTTTATCCATGCATATGCTTTTTTTGTACAGAATTATGCTCAAACCTCATTGCAGCAATAAAACTATTAGAGCTATAAAAGATATGCATGTTACATTTTGCAAAAGCACCATCAAATTCAATTAAAAACTGCAAACTGAACTCCCACCGGCAGCAACATGCCGATAGGCGGTCATGCAGATGTGGGAATACAGCCCTGGCAGTTTTGTATGGTTTGAAGTCTGATAGGAATTGATATTTTACCTATTTTACTTATACGTGTTCTTTTTTGGAGAAAAGTGATTTTTTTTTTTTTTATATTTGTTAATTTGGTTTTCTCCTTGCAGATGCTGCAGATCTTGATGCGGCCTTACAAAGATTTTGACAAGCATTATTCATGTGCTAATGGGACTTTTTATGTCAACAGAACATGATTGCTTTTTAAAGTACATCTGTCACCTGCCTGCAGTTCAGAAGGTTATTTTGTGAATTGAGATTATTAGTTGACAAAGAATCTTCTACAAGTGTGTGCCTTTTAAGGGGTGGTTTTCGGGGAAAAAGAATTCTGAGCTTCTTTAGATATGGAAAGTAAGTGGGAGCCTTTTTGGAAGATAGGTTATGTTGCTGCTAATGACAGGCATGAACAGTAAAAATGCACAGTGATTTCCGCAAAGGGAACCTTATAAAAATGAACGGCACGTCTAGAAAGATCATAAAAGTTGGTTTGGATTGAAACTTTGCTGACTTTGTATCTGCTTTTGGGGGGCACCTGAGTTTACCAGTATGCCTGTCACATCTTATGTTAGAGAGGGGCCCCATGCTCTTTACAAAGTTATGATTTTTTTATTTTACATTATGGAACAATGAGAAAACAAATTGTGGGACAAAGTTAAAAATCAGTCTTGGAAACCTCTGCGTGAGCCCTTGAAATCTAAAGGAGACCAAAGAAGGCACCGATTCTTAGTGGTTATAATTTAGTCCTTGCAGTTTGGGGTCCAAGTTTTGAACTCCAACCAGGACACCACCTTCATGAAGTGTGCATGTTCTCACTGGGCTTGTGTGGGTTTCCTCCATATACTCTGGAGACATGCTTGTAGGTTAGGTGGCTGTAGAATGCATCTAAAGGACCTTTGATTGCAAAGAAGGCACTGATGCTTAGTGGTTAGAATTTAGTCCTTGCAGCTTGGGGTCCAAGTTTTGAACTCCAACCAGGACACCACCTTCATGAAGTGTGCATGTTCTCCCTGGGCTTGTGTGGGTTTCCTCCATATACTCTGGAGGCATGCTTGTAGGTTAGGTGGCTGTAGAATGGGTCTAAAGGACCATTGATTTTAAACCTCTTGAAGGAAGGGATTGATGTCATTTTTTAAAATTTATTGTATGTATTTATATAATGCCAACAATTTATGCAGCACATATTGTACATTAATTTCCTGCCCTTTAGGGAGATTACAATGTAAGGTCCCTATCTCACATCCATAAATACATGCATACTCATCCTAGGATCAGTTTAGGCAGGAGCCACTTAATCTATCAGCCTGTACTCCATGTAGTGTACTCCATGTAGGATCAGGATTCAAACCAAAAATCCCAGGGCTGCATATCAGGGGTGCTAACCAAGAGAGAAGGAAGGAAGGAAGGAAGGAAGGAAGGAAGGAAGGAAGGAAGGAAGGAAGGAAGGAAGGAAGGAAGGAAGGAAGGAAGGAAGGAAGGAAGGAAGGAAGGAAGGAAGGAAGGAAGGGAATGATCCATGTGGCATCCCACACATAACTAAAATATCAGCTTTGGATGGAATGGCCATCAAATAACTAAAACAATTAAAGGAGAAGTACAGCCAAAGCCTGTTTGGTTGTACTTCTCCTGTGGGTGGTTTTTAGTAGACAGCTGAAGTCCGCTGTCTGCTGAAGTCACAGAGCCGGTCCAGGCTCAGGCAAGATCGCGACAATAAAGTCAGGATCCACCCACATGCCTGGACCGGCACCCAGCTCATCCTTACAGTGGCTCGCCCCCTCCAAAGCCCAGTGCTTCAGTGAGCGAGGAGGAGGCAGAGCAGAGAAACGGTGACTGACAGTCACCAGCTCTCTGCTCTGGGAGCTGTGAGAACCAAGCGACCTGCAGTGTTTCATCGCTCAGTTCTTAGCGTTAGAGCCTGTGAGGGACCGATGCTGCATCCAGCTAGGTAAGTGTGATCTAAAAAAAAAATGTATTCCCATGCTTCTCTTTTAAATCCTTAAGCCTGATTGATTTAAATTAGTGACAAAGACTTATCAACTATTGGATTATTTCCCTTCTATTCCTGTTTTAGTGACAACTCAAAATTTTGGGATTTTTTTTTCAATTTCAGTCCTGGTGATAGTGGTTTGTAAGACAAATGGAGAAGGTGATTCTCCCCCAACGGGGATGCAGAAAGCAATACAAACCTATCAATAGAAAAACCAAGTACATTATTTGCAAAAAACAGCACTTTTACCGAAGGCCTACATAAAACACGACCAAGGTTTTGGAGACATGCAGGTGGCCTTTATTAAGGTGAAGACACAGAAAGATTGTTTTGTAGTATCACCTTGAGAAAGGGGACCTGAGTGGCTCCACTGTTGGCCAAGCCCCAATTTCCACTTCTTGGGCAATTGGAGACATTGTTGTAAGGAGTGCCGAGTTTGACAACCTAACAGAGTTGTCCACTCATCTCTACATTAACCAGAACTAGGCGGAAAAAAATGGCCTTATATACAGTTTAATATTGGAATCCACTGATTTATACTCACCATGTATGTTCTATCTACAAGAATACAAATTTTAACAGATGATTCTACCAAGTAATATGTCCAAACCATTTCACTTTCATATTGCCAATTCCTTTCCTCCACATAACACACTTCTTGTCCATGGGTGGCTATGTTACTCCTCTAACCTATTCATGGAGAGAGCCATGTTTGTCACCCTTGACTACTTTCCTGATATGGACTACAAACACAATCATATCTCTTCATCTCTATTACATGGAGGGCAGGGCATCTGGTCATGTACAGGAGATAGATAGGAAGGAATATATTATTTGCTGCACCTCATGGGAATTGGCAAAGCCTCTGCATTTCTGACAAGCTCAACACATATTTTCTAAAAATGTTCTTGCCCGTGAAAAAAGAAAGAAAGAAAGAAAACAAATGCAGCCACCACATATAAGGACTGTATGATGCACTATGTTATATTGTTGTTCTTGGGTTTAGTTATCCTTTAAGCAAAGCTTTGCACACTGCTTACTGTAGAAATGTTATGTTGCACTTCTATCTACCTTCTAAAAGATAACGTGATAAAAATCATTTATCTGCCTAATCTTGGTGTAATCTCTTTTTCCAGTGGAATGCTTTAGAAAACATTGAAAAATCAGCTGGCAGTCCTATGGATTGCAGTAACCCTCAGCATGTCGTACAAACAATTTCCTTACAGCTCCCAGAACAAAGCCAATTTAAGTATGTACATTAACATTAGACGTCTCATTATCGGCTTCGTCTTGAAGTTTCGTGGAAATTTTGTTTGCAGATGTTTCCAAAAACATTTTACATTCAGTTCTTTTTTTTTTTTTTTAAGCATAACATGTAGCTTGGTATTTTACAAGCTCACGCTGAGAAGGAATATTTAGAGTAGCAAAAGAAAATATTATGTTTATAGCATTTATTGATGGCGCTAGTTGTGATGGAAGACCAATGCAAAAGTCCTTTTGAACACTATCAAAATCATTCCAAATTTAGGAGTTTAGATTTTTATCATGAAAGCTCCTAATAAATTATGCATCCGTGATACTCTTCCATAAACATGTCATCTTGTGAAGCTCCAAGAGCCTCTTTGCTTTCATTCTGCAAACTCTTTCAAACTACACATAGATACAAAATCAAAAAATAATAATACTTTTATTTTTTAAATAAAAAAAAATGTAGATATTAAAGTTGAATTCTAATAAAAACCACCCACACCCTGACCCCCCCCCCCCAACCCCTCCCTCTGCACATTTATATATATGAATATACATACCTACCTTTTTTTTAAGGGTACCCTGGTCAGTCTGATCACCCTGGTCATGGACAGTACCTCTTCTCTTACGATGGGTGCAGTCCTTACTATTCACCATTGAACAGTGCTCACATAATGATGTGTGATCTCTATTAATACAGTGGTATAATGATTTCAGGAAGTCAAGATGGCGCTCCTCTGGGGTGGGTGACTTTAAAAGAGAAGTTTGGGAAACAAAAAAACAGTCATGCCCACCTAGGTGGATGCAGAACACTCAAGGACCACTGATCACTTAGTTCTTGGCCTTCCCTGAGCAGAAAGTCAGTGACTGTCAGTCACCACTCTCCGCTCTGCCCCTCCTGTGCTCACTGGTGTGCCATCCTGAAGAAGGGGTGGGAGCAGCTGGCTCAGGTTCTCAGTGGCATGCTGAGAGGCAGAGCCATCTGCCAGTCCAGGCATCTGGGTGTATCCCAACATTATTTTTGTTACATCAGACAACAGCAAACCTTAGCCCATTGTTGGCTGAATCTGAGTCACAGGAGTGTGACCCACAGGAAAAGTATGGCCAAACAAGCTTTGGCCCTGCTTCTCCTTTAATGCCCACATGCTGCACATATGCGTCCATGAGCAACAGAGCTTTCTGTGCTTAAATTGCTGTCACTGTGTACCTCCAGCACAGAGCGTGAGCTATCAAAGGCAGCTCTTCATCCCTAGTAATGATCAGGACCTGGTGAGACTGGTTTCCGATCACTTCAACAGCCACTCACAGTGGTCCTGTGACCAGGCAGACCTTCCTGCCCTTCTGGTTCAATGTCCCCATTAAAGAGATGTTGGGGCTGGGCAGAGAGGGGATCAAACCTGATGAATATAGTAGAAAATACCTATATTAATTCCCAGAGGTAGTGAGCGGTCGGTGCACCGGCTTGTAGTGCCCTCTTAGCACCTGAGCAAACATGTAGAAAAAGGAAAGCCAGCAGCTTGATTTTCTGCAATGAATAAATGTATTAATCCAGGTGTGGTACAAAATAATACAGGGCTTACGCATTTTGGTGTGTAGCCTTAAGCCTCATACACACGATCAGATTGTTGGCCAACAAAACCGTGGAATTTTGTCCGAAGGGCGTTGGCCCAAACTTGTCTTGCATACACACTGCCACACAATTGTTTGTCAACAATTACGAAAGTAGTGACGTACTACGTTGTTTTTCAGTTCTTTAGCGCCACCCTTTGGGCTCCTTCTGCTAATTTCGTGTTAGTAGAAGTTTGGTGAGTGTTGATTCGCACTTTTCATTTCCCACTTTTCAGTTAGTTTCTGAACAGCCGTTCGTCATCCAGACATGTTGCGGAGTCAGAGGAGATAACGTGTTATTTATTATTGGCCTTGGAGTTATTGCTTTGACATTATTTTTTTGGTTGAATAATAATTTTATTTGGTATATTTTCTATAATTTTGGATGCATAGAATGCACTTGTTGGTGAAGTGCTATTGGCAGATAGCATGTCTAATTTTATTATTTTATTTGTTTTCTTTTTTTTAATGCACAAAAATTGTGTAGAATAATACTTGGCTATGTGTATTACTTCAAATGACAGTTTGGGAGTAGGCAGTTACATTTTAAAAAATACAATGTAAAATTAGCAAGGGACACCAACACAGTTGTATCTTTGATCTTAAAAACTATGGGATAATGGTGTTGTGGTAACTTGCCCAAATAAAAAATAAAAAAAGCATAATAATATTATTCTTGATATCACTAGAAAAAAAAATTGGTTTGCAATAACTCCATCAGTATCACCAGCAAAGCAGCTTCATTATTATCCCATTAAAGAAGAAGAGAATTTTGCGCTGCATTTCGATATTTCATAATTTGCCACGTCACGAATGTTAATTCTCCAATACGAACGCTAGTTTACAAGACCGACCGCTTCTGGCTCGTCCTTCCTTCCGAGCATGCATG
Organism: Aquarana catesbeiana; assembly: GCF_042186555.1. Classification (NCBI taxonomy): domain Eukaryota; kingdom Metazoa; phylum Chordata; class Amphibia; order Anura; family Ranidae; genus Aquarana; species Aquarana catesbeiana. The sequence goes on along the minus strand of NC_133327.1, from coordinate 664,488,649 downwards.
TTTGTACTTCTGGACTTGACGGACTTGTGTACACACGCTTGGAAAATCTGACAACAGACATTTGTCCGCGGAAAATTTAGAAACCTGCCATCCAACATTTGTCCACGGAAAGTTGGCCAACAATTGTCCGATGGAGCGTACACACGGTCGGATTTTCTGCCAACAGTCTGTCATCCCACATTTCCCCTCGGAAAATACGATCGTGTGTATGAGGCTTAAGTCATAGCTATGACTAAAGCTACACACGGAAATGCGTAGGCCCTGTAATATTTCCTTTATCTACATGTCAAATCTGATGGACTAGTGACATTTTGTGGTGGTATAGAATTAATGCAGGGGACTGCTTCATATCAAAAGTATTGCAGCAAAAGCCATCATTTTTAAATTTCATAGGCTTTTCTTTTTTTTCTTTTTTTTTTTTTTAATTGTAGCTGTGTGTTAACACACATTCATAAAACGATTAACATCAAGCTGATCTCCTTTACATATATCCGAAAAAATAATTGAAAAGACTATACAGTGCATTCAAGAGCTTACATTAAAGGCGGGTTGATATAGGAAGCATACAGACTTACATATGTAAGAAAAGGTTCTGATTTGACCTCATTAAAGTCTCTTTTTTCATTTCATTTTATTTTGTGCACCAAATCTGTGTGCATATAGGAACATCTCATAGTCAGTCAGTCAATTAATTTCTTTCATTTGACTAACTGCTGTAAGAGCAGTGCTCCTTTGTCCTTCTTTTTGCTTGTCTAAAACTTTCCCTGTGTTCTAATTTGCGGAAACTGTCTTCCCCAACATTCAATGCAATTCATCAAACAAACAATCTTCCGCCATTAGCTGGGAATACAGCAGGAAGGCAGGTGGCTTTGTCTTCTGCCTATTTATATTCCACTATTGTTTGATCTTTGCCTCTTGCCATTCATCGTTTTGCTGTTTGGATTTGTTTGTGTCACAGCAGTTGGACGGTGTCTTCTAAACAGGTTACCCGGAAAATGTCTCCATTGCAGCGGGCTGAAAAATGCTGTGTGTGGGCATATTCAGCAGATTCAGAGCAGCATCTTTGAAAGGTTAGGTATTGTTTGTGTTCAGCCTGGCACAATGCCCTCTGTCTTTCTTTTGTGAAGCTGCCAGTTCATTGCAATTTGGAAGTACACAACGGCAGTATGTATGGAACAGATGCCACATATTTTCTTTAACTGTCCAGCACAAAGGACCCAGAAAAACAGACAACATTGGCTTGTCATGGAGGATTCTGGGTATCTGGCACAGATTAGCTGGAGAGGTGTGCTTAAGTCATGTTTCATTTTTTTTTCCCCTTATCTTTTTTTTTTTTTTGCTTTTTGCTATGTTGGAGAAAAAGTGGTTGGCCATTTTACAAAGCCCTTGGCCAAAACACACTTCATTATTCCATTCAAATTCTGATTTCATCCTATTCATATTTTTATGGTGTTGATACTCTCACTGGTACATGACTATATAATGAGATTTTTCCTCAATGACTGAGGTGTGTATAATGTTTAAACAATTACTCCTTTTGAGTTTTTTTTTGAGTTTTTTTTTTGTTCATTCTATCCAGTCGAGCACACAAATTTAAACAGACTTAGGGGACTCATTCTTTCTATTGAGCTCCTCTCATTTTTATTCTGACATTCGCCCCTTGTACCCAACTGCTATTTCAGATAAACCGTGTGGGCCCCCCCCCCAAAATTCATATCAGACCCTTATCCGAGAACACAGCCCAGCAGGTCAGGAAAGGGGGTGGGGAGGAGTGAGCTCCCCCCCTCCTGAACCGTACCAGGCCACTTGCACCTTGTCCCCATGTTGATGAGGACAAGGGCCTCTTCCGACAACCCTGGCCGTAGGTTGTCGGGGTTTGCGGGAGGGGGGGCTTATCGGAATCTTGAAGCCCCCTTTAACAAGGGTGTCTCCAGATTCCGGTCCCCCACCCTATCTGAATGAGTATGGGGTACATTGTACCCCTGCCCATTCACCGAAAAAAAGTGTAAAAAATAAAACACATTACACATGTTTTTAAAGTAATGTATTAAGGCAGCTTCATCGTCTCTTCCGATCTCTTCTCCCCTCTCCGGCTCTTCTGCCTCCTCTGCTAATGTCTTTTGCCTCTGCCGGTTCTTCTCCCCTCTCCGGGTCTTCTCCTCTCTCCACTGATGTCTTCTAGCCCTCTCCAGTTCTTCTCGCTCTGTCCGCTGTCTTCTGCCTCTGCTGGGTTTTCTCTGCTATCTTCTCGCTCTTTTGCCGGGTCTTCTCCTCTGTCTTCTGCCTCTGTTCTTCTTCCGATGTTGACTCAATGCTCTCTCCCGCTCTAATGCTGGGTGCGCAGTGTGCCTACTTTGACATGGGACAGGGTGTTGTCATCCAGAGGCCCCACCCTTTATGATGTCACTGCCCGGGGCATAATGGGGCAGTGACCCCGCCCCATGTCAATATAAGTAGTGGCACATCGCGTAACCAGCATTTAGAGCGAGAGAGGACAGAGCGTTGAGTCAACATCGGAATAAGAACAGAGGCAGAAAAGAGTGATAAGATAGCGGAGAAGACCCAGCAGAGGCAGAAGACAGCGGACAGAGGGAGAAGAACCAGAGAAGGCTAGAAGACAGCGGAGAAGAACCAAAGAGGGGAGAAGAACCGACAGAAGCAGAAGACAACAGCCAAGGAGGCAGAAGAGCCAGAGAGGGGAAAAGAAGTTCAGGTGAATGAATAGGGGTACAGGGTACCCCATACTCATTCACATAGGGTGGGGGGCCAGGATCTGGGGGACCCCTTGTTAAAAAAGGCTTCCAGATTCCAATAAGCCCCCCCACCCACAGACCCTGACAACCTACGGCCAGGGTTGTCGGGAAGAGGCCCTTGTCCTCATCAACATGGGGACAAGGTGCTTTGGGGTGGGGGGTGCAGGGCCCCCCTGCCCCAAAAGCATTTCTCCCTATGTTGAGGGCATGTAGCCTGGTACAGTTCAGGAGGGGCGGGGGCACTCGCTCGTCCCCACCCCCTTTCCTGACCTGCTGGGCTGTGTGCTCAGATAAGGGTCTGGTTTCGACTTTGGGGGAACCCCATGCCATTTTTTCAGCGTGGGGTTCCCCTTAAAATCTATACCAGACCGAAGGGCCTGGTATGCTCTTTGAGGGGGAACCCATGCCGTTTTTTTTTTAACATTTTGCGTGGAGTTCCCCTAAAGATTCATACCAGACACAGTGCCTGGTATTGTCTGTGATCAAGGTCGGATCCCTGTTGATTGAAGTCGGATGCATGTTGGACTTCAAGTCACAGGGCAAAGTCGGATCCAAAGTGTCGTGTCGTACCAGTGTGAACCTGGCCTAAGTGTATGTGTGTGTGTGTGTGTATGACCTTAACTTTGATTTATGGACCACTCCCTTTTAACCACTTCAATACAGGGCACTTTCACCTTCTTCCTGCCAATTTTCAATTTTGCTGTCGCACTTTGGATGACAATTGCAGTCATGCAGCACTGTACAAATATGACATTTTTAGATTTTTTTGAGACAGATAGAGCTTTCATTTAGTGATATTAAATCACCACTGTTTTTTTTTGTTAATTTTTGCTAAACAAACAAAAAAAATGTAAATTTTGAAAAAAAAAGTTTTTCTGTTATAAAATTTTGCAAATAAGTAATAAAATTTTGCAAATAAGTAATTTTTCTCCTTCATGTGCGTTGATGAGGCTGCACTAAAAAGGCTTCACTGATGGACACTGATAGGCGGTACTGATATGCACTGATAGGCGGAACTGATGGGTACTGATAGGCAGCACTGATGGGTACTGATTGGCACTGACAGGGCTGCACTGATTATCAGTACCCTCAGTATCAGTGTAAATGTGTGCTGTCAGAATTGCCGGTTACTGGCTCTCAGCCTCTCACACTGTGGCAGCGCGTGAGGAAAGGAATGCCAATAACCTGCATGTTTTTTTCATGTCTTCAGCTGTGATTGGACACAGCTGATCACATAGAAGAGTGCCCTGGATGCACACCCCAGGGGGCGCGCAGGGGGTGTGGTTCTGGAAAGACATCCATGGACGCCCTCCCAGAACTGGATGACCGTGCTGTAGCTGTCTTTTGGCTGTAGCACAGTTGGGAAGTGGTTAAGATGCAAAAAAATGCTAAGGTTATATTTTTAGACAACTATGTTCAATTGTCATGGATGTTCTTAGATACTGGACAAATAAACTAAGGATAAAAACCTGTTAATAAGCCTTATATTACTATATTTGTTGTTTCCTTTCTCTTTACAACATCCCCTTAGACACCAGTGCTGTCAGACCTGTCTTTCTCACAACGCAATTTGCTGGAGATAACATAGCAAGCAACAAAAAAAAAGATGAATAACAGACTTTCATGCTCAAGCCTCGAACTTAAGACATAAAACAAATCCTTCACAAAGAGAAAAAGAAGCATTTTGGATTCAAATTAATGTGCTAATAGAATATACATATATCCGAGCACAAATGTGGTAACTCAATGCAAACTAGAAAACAATTTGTTTTTTATGGGCTGCTGCACAGGTGACAGGTTCACATTAATATTTTCACTTCATGCACAGTGCATAACCATGCAGAGCCATGTGTTTGTATGCTGCGGGTCGTCTAATCACACTGTAAGATAATACAGAAGCTTGTGTTTACTTTGCACTTATTGGTCCCACTGAGATAATGCTGCTCCAACTTTCTGTGTGTAATCTGATCCAGGCTTTCTAACCTTAGTCTCTGTCATTTGCACAAATCAATAACCGTGTATTCATAGCGAGACAGTGTTTGGATCCATATTCCGAATATAAAACATCTTGTAGACAAGTATTGAAAGCTTCCAGTGAACAACTGAACCGGACTAGTCAAGAATACTTAATTGGAAATCTATTGAGTTGCTCCTTATATACTCATTTTAATGCTCATTATAGAAGTTAAAAAATTGTCTTATCTGCTAAGTGTCTCCAAAGTTCAGTGGTACCTGTTTTGATGTATTGTAATTTTTACGGCCAGAGACATAGGATATAAAAGGAGCCTTAGGTGAAGTAAGTGGAAAAATAGCCCTGGACATGCAAGGTTATCTTATTGGTGACATAGGATATAAAAGGAGCCTTAGGTGAAGTAAGTGGAAAAATAGCCCTGGACATGCAAGGTTATCTTATTGGTGACATAGGATATAAAAGGAGCCTTAGGTGAAATAAGTGGAAAAATAGCCCTGGACATGCAAGGTTATCTTATTGGTATTGCTATCATAAAGTATTGATGTTGATTTAAGTAATCTGGATCCAGGGCAGGCGCCTTCTACACCCCAGAGGATCTCCATGGTCTCCTTGGCTTGTAGTGTAATGTAACAAAAATGTATATTGAAGAGCCACACCACTGATAAAAGGTCCGGATATGACTTTATTTTAAGAAAAGTCACATGACGATCCATAGAGTATCCAATGCCTTTTGGGGGTCCACAAATGCCCCCTTCGTCAAGACTTGAGATTAAAACAGTGTGAATGGACTAGAAGTGAACTGGACCTTTAATGGTTGTTTTTCAGTGTTATTACAAGCACAGGTCTTATCAGCAGCTGGTTTGGCTGAAGGGGCATTTATGGCCCCCCAAAACTTGTTGGATACTCTCTGGATAGTCCCTCCGACCTTTATTGGAATAAAGCCAGAGGATTGCCATGGTCTTCTTGGCTTGTTGTGTAATGTAACAAAAATGTATATTGAAGAGCCACACCACTGATGAAAGTTCCATATATGACTTTATGCCAAGAAAATTCAGGGGACGGTCCAAAGAGTATCCAATGCCTTTTTGTGGTCCACAAATGCCCCCTTCATCAGGACTTGAGATTAAAACAGTGTGAATGGATTAGATGATTAGATTTAATGGTTGTTTTTTTAGTGTTATTACAAGCATGCAATAACTTGCAGCTAGTTTGGCTGAAGGGGCATTTACTGTTGGATACTCACTGGATAGCCCCCCCCAACTTGTATTGGAATAAAGCCATATCTGGACCTTTTAGCAGTGATGGGTGCTTCAATTTATATGGTTTATAAAATGAGACTTGGCTTGCCATATGGGCTCCACTGTTACTGGTTTTCATAGGCAGATGATTTAACCATTCTGGGATCCCCAGACAGATAAGTTGTTCTGTTTTTGGACCCGTTCAGAAATATGGTACCTCTGAAATTTATCAAAAGGACTGGCATGTCTGAAATTAATTTTGCATTGTTGGGAACTACTGTAAGTCACCTAAACTTAATCAGTCTGTGTGCATAATCTATATTTGGTTATCCGTTCCATACTTGTTAGGCAGGATTGCTAACACACTAGAGTTTATAGCAATGAGTTTAGGAAAGTTTAGGGTGATTGTAGCCATATTAGTATAACAAGAACAATTGAGTACTGACCATGATACTTTTTTTTATTTGCACTAACATCCAACTTTTTGGAACAAGCCTTTGGGGCATATCCCCTTTTTCAAGGTCCAAGCAGTACTAATGCACAAAGTTTTAGCAGAATTGAAAATGTATGAATATATGTATTGGCTGGTGTATGAGACGTCCCTTTACCCTTATGTTAATGTTTTATGACACTGTAATGATCTTGTAAAATTAGTTGATTCACTAAAAGAATAGAGCACGTTTACATTTGTCAAGTGATTTCTCACATAGCTTAATGAAGTAGTACATCTTTGTTCACTTCATTGATACAATCTTGTGAAAGCATCAAAAATCATTTTTTTCCTGTGCCTGTGATTGGATATTTAAGTTGTGCAGAGACTTCCATAGGCAATGTTAACTCAATTTGAAGAGCCCCGCTCTCTTCCTCTACAGCCCACAGGGACACACTCCTCTAGGGTCCATTCATCCCATACACAATAAATAGTCTAGTCAGAGGTTTTTTGTTTCAGCACATGCACAAACACTCCACCCAGCTGTCTCTCTCCAGTGCATTTTGCTACCGGCTGGGGCATAATCATACAGCTCTACATTGGACGTCTCCAAACTGTGGCCTTGAGGCACTACTCCTTCAACTGACACCTATAATGGGGCATTGTTTTCATCCACTGATGCAGAGGCATTTTCTACTCCCACTGGCCGCAGTCTGGCCCCCCTAAAGCCTGAAGGACTTTAAAATGGCCCTTTGCTCTACAGCTATGCCTCAGCAGGGGTAGAAACACAGTAAAAAGAGTAGGCTTTGTGAAGTGATTGTTCATATGCTGGAACAATAAAGCCGTTTTAAACCTCGTGGAAGTGGTGTGCAGCTCTGAACAGACTATTTGCATTGTACACAGCTTCTTTTCTCTTAAATCATGCTTCTGGCCATAGACAATGCATCTGTGTTCCTGAGAGAACAGGTAAGGAGGCTTCTGCCAATCCTTAACTGCACCAGCACCTCCTTCTGTGTTGGCATAAAACCCCATGAAGCAGTGCATTTGTGCTTCATTTAAGCCTCACGTTTGGTTCACAAAGATAACAATTTAGTTGGCATAGAGAACTGAATAGAGGACATAGGTATAGACCGTGACAATTCCCATGGCCTATACATGTTTCTGTTTATATCTTTATGTATCCTGTGGTTTACAAACACGTGCACTTGTTTTATGGTGCACCTACCATTTTGCACATTGTCTAAAATATGCTTTGTTTTTTCTATATATTATTGCTTTTCTGTATTTTTTTGAAAGATCAAATATTCCTCTTGAACCAAACTCCTGAAGAAGTGGGCAACCCGCAAAACATGTAGAGTGTCAGATTGAAATTATGTGAATTAAGGTTCTCTATGACTGGGCTGATACCCAGCCTATTTCCAGTCCATTTTAGAGGAATTTACCTTTTATCAGTATTGTTTGTCTCTCCCTAATGGGACATATGTACCTCCTCCTTTTCCCCTCTGTAGGGGTGAAATGTTTTTAAAGTGTAAATAAACCCCCCTATCGTTTTCAGCCAATGAAGCTGCCATCTTGGCCTCTGTTTAATCTACAACTGCCATGATGTTGCACATGTGATCAGTTATGACACCAGCCATTGGATGGTTTGACAGTTTGGTTGAGAGCACAACCAATGGGAGTGTTACATTTCCGGCATGTACCGGAAATGAAACATTTTTTTTAAACTGGTAAATGAATGGGTTTACCTCCGCTTTAGCATGAATTAATCTAATAAATATGTATATTTTTTATAAATTCATTATATTCTGAGTTCATACCATACCATGAAAGTCCTCATTGCCTCTATTCAATTCTCTATCCCATTTTTGAATTTATAGGACGTAGGTATTCCATGTTGCTCTACTTTTCTGTAGCATTTTTTCTAGACTAACAATTTAGTTTGTTTGACTGCTAGGTTTCAAGAACAACCAGAGAAGGCTGCTCATTTTCTTATACCATAAGGAAGGTTGGCAAATTGAAATTTGTTACAAAATACAACCTAGCTATAGGTAGGAAACATTTGCAATTCAATGGGAAAAAAATATTTTGCAGAATTCTCCCTTTTAGCAAATGGGAACTGGTAATGCATTTCATAATTAGGTAAAGGAAAATGTACACTGCATGTTGCAAATTGCAGGTTTTTAGGAGAAAAACGACTTAAATGCAGCTCATACTGGTGATTTTTTGCTGTTAACCAATAAATGAGGAATAAAAAAGTAAAATTTTGTCAATGGCTCAGTGATGAGGGCTGTTAACATAGTGGCACCCAGTGGCTGCTGGTGGTTTTTTGTTTGGGGGGGGCGGCAAACAACCACCCCCTGTTGGTCGGTCGGCACTTACCCAATCTAGGTGGTGGCCAGGTTGCGGGCTCCTATGGGCAGCAGGTGGGTTGCAGGCAGTGACTCCTGTGTCCTCTCCTTCTTGGCTTCTGTGGCAGGGAGTGACTCCTGTGTCCTCTCCTCCTCGGCTTCTGCGGTGGGCAGCGCAGCTCCTGTGTCCTCTCCTCCTTGGCAGCGGACGGGTTGCGGGCAGCGGCTCCTGTGTCCTCTCTTCCTCAGGTTCGGTGGCTTCCGTCGTGCAGCATCCAATAGGATCACCTGTCCTTCCAGCCAATCGGGTGGCGGGTCTCAAAACCCTCTTCCTGATTGGCTGGGAGGAGGATCAGCGTGGCAATAGAGAATATTCACTATTGTGACACAACTGGGTGGGATTGGAGCGCAGTGCTCTGCGCCCCGAGCCTACCCTTTTTTGAAGCCTATTAGAGCCTCTGGCTCTAATCACATGCTTCAAAAAAGACACCCCCGCCATAGGAATCCATGAGTCTGGTGCCCTGTATGTAGATCAGGGGGCCGGACGCATTTGGGTCAGTAAGGTGGCAGGGTTAGGTGCAACAATGCCAAAATCTCAGCATTTAGAAATTGTTATATATTGCCTTTTTCTTTCTTTCTGCCTTCCTGTTACCTCTTACTTGTGGCTAAAGTCTACATAAGGGGAAGAGGGTGCAGGAGATGAAACAAATCCTCTCACATAAGTTGCACTTGTTTATCTTCAGCCCTCAATCCTCTTCAGCCATTCAAAGTGCACACATCAAAGGCTATTCCTTAGTACCAGAAAGCAGAGGGGTGGGAATCTGCTTAGCTTAGCATAGAGCATGGAGCTGTGTGTAATCTGATACCTAAGTGGAGGAAAAAAACACCCTCTGCACAGTCTCATAGGGAAACATGCACAACTGGGGCTGTCAATCACCTGCTGTGTGCTGGAGGGGGAGGCAGGGCCATCTCCTGGGATTGCTTGGTGTCAGCATAGATTGTCAAAAGTGACTCATGCAGTAGTAGAGAAATGAAAGAGGAGACAGAAATCACACTAGCGTAGGCAAGTCCAAACTACAGAAGGATATGCGTTGTTCAATGTTCTTTTCAGTGGTTTACAATTACTTTAAGGAAGCAGGAAACCATCTATTATTTCTTCTGTTTGGTGGTCTGTACATTAAAAAAGTATCTCTGCATATTAATCTGACTTATAACACATTCTAGCTTCATTTTGCAACTAAAATGATCACATTATACAAGGGTGGAGCTTGTACAAAAGGTCATCGTTCAATTGTACCTTGGGGCAATATGTCTAAATGCATCCTTGACTATGAATGCCTTGATAATAATCACTTGTGCATTCAGATATGTATGTGTAGTCCAGCTTCAGTCATATGTGCTAATTATTCATGAACATTGTATTATAGTATGAGAACTCATTCATATATGAGCTTTTGTGTTCATAATCTCTTTTTTAACACGTTGTACATGTTCACGGCGGTGAATTTTTCTGTTTGCTGTGCGACGCTTTCCATTGGCATATGTCAGTGCATATAAATAATAAAACAAAACATCATATCATTTTATGGTTGGTGGGTAATCTTGTAGGTGCTGTAAAAGCACTTCACTCGATGAAAACAGCTTGGAAAGCCTCCAGATGTGTTGGGGAGGTAAAAAAAAAAACTTAGTATTGTATTTGCTTTTTTTTCAATACAGTAACATTTACAGAATAATCCCCCCCCCCCCCACACACACACACACACCTAACTGGACAAGTGTGTATTTGAAGATATTTGGATGGTGGTCAAGGGCTAATTAGGCTCATTCTTTCTTTTTTTTTTTTGCTCCCCTTAAGCATACCTCCCAACTTTCTGAGATGGGAATGAGGGATACCTATTAGCAAATGTATGTAGGCATAGGACACACACCCTGCCACGCCCCCTTAAAGGAGAATTGTACAAAATTAAACCCACAAGTGCTTTTTTACCATTACTATTCCTTTATATCAGACTAAAATGAGGGACAAATGAGGAGGAAAGAGGGACAGAGGGACTTTGTTCCAAATCAGGGTCCCTTGAAATCAGGGACAGTTTGGAGCATTTTTGCCGCCACTCAACTGATGCAAAGCCTCCCCACCATCTGTCAAATGCATCCAAACATGGATTGCTCTTCAGAGAGCACCACACGTGTAGACAAGGCCTATCACCTCTCTGTGCTTTCTCTTTTTTAACTACCAGTGTCCTTACTTCTCTCCTGGTATCTTGAGTATTTCTTACCCTAGGTACAGGGGCAGTCTATATTCCTTTATTATCAGACTGGAAGCTACTTATATACTTTCTGCCCAACACTAGAGGTTGAACAGCACACAACCATGTCTATAGATCTCTTACACTAAATAATGTTTTTTTCCCTTTGCAAACATCTTCTCCTAGAAGGGGAAGATATTTCCCCTTCTAGGGGAAGATTTCCCCAGTTGGTACTCTCTGGTTACCCTCCTTAGGAAGCCAAGGCTGCAGCCAAAAACTAAGAGCACTTAACTAGAGACTTGACTTGCCATAGGTACCAGGTTCTAGCATCTAAACCAGTATTTTTCAACCTTTTTTACCCTCAAAGAACCCTTGACATCATTTTTAGACTTTGGAGAACGCCTGCTAAAAATTACTAAGCCTGCAGCTTATGTAACCTAGTGTGCTCAGCAAATTGTTGTGAATAAGGAATGTGGTGTCCTGAAATATTTGATTTATGAGGCAGATAATTTTTATTTCAAGTATAGCTAAAAGGCATTTTTTTTTTTTTTAGTCTTGAATGGAGTGATCTGAATCCTTGTCAGATTTGTATTCCTTTCTGTGTATTAGGGAGATTCACCCTCTCTGTTTTGTCCTGTTTACCGTTATCTCCGAGAGTAAAAGTTAAAGAAAATCCTACATTTTGGGTTGCCCCAAGAATAGGAATAGAAAGGAAGTCATCCAATAGGGACACTAGTTCTGGTGACCTTGGAGACAACCAGGGAATTCCTCACTTTGGAGGGATTTTCTCTCACTTCCTGTTTTGACTTTGGGACAGGAAGTGAAGGGTATTCTCACCAAAGGGACACAGATGGCAGATGGCGGTATAACCCTCCCTTTACTTTATCCAAAAAGTTCTACTTTAACATCCACCTTCTGTAAAGAACAAATTATTTTTATTAATAATCTTTAAATAAAATTAATAACAACAGAAAAGAAAGCATACATTGTAGTGTCCTAAGGATCAGTGAAAAATGTATACCTTTTATTGGCGGTCACTGTAGGCAGCAAAGCAATTAACGACTGCTTAAGGAACACCTAGCACCTTCAGGAGGAAGCCCAGGTTTTCACGAAGCCTTGATAAAAAAAAGGCTGATCTAGACAGATATACAACATTCTTTTTCTTCCGTATATTGAATGTAAAACTAAAAAGCAGATTCAATTCATATTTGCACATAGAATGTGATTTGCCCAGTGTTCTACTTTAATTTGTAGAGTTTTGTTAATGGTCCAGAAATATCTTTCTGGCAAGCCCTGAAATTCTGTATATTTGTCTATAAGAAATAATGCAGAACTTGAATTTACAAACAAGTTCTAACACAGTGAAGGAGAGAAAAATGGCCATTTTGACATTTTCTTGCCTAGATTGGTCCACCAGGAATCAAGCGTTTTTTTTTTGATGACTTTGCAGGTTCTAGGAAATGCTGACCACTCGTTTCCCGGCCGGGCAGAGATAGAAAGGATACACTGGCTATTTGTTAGTGGTTTTCATTTCACATCTCTGATGCTGGATAATTAAGCTATTACAGAAACCGCTGCTGGTAAAAACAGACCTTTTCACCATACAGGAATAAAACACCTAAGTATATCAATCAGCTTTACAGAAATTGTTCTTCTTTTCTGGTTTAACCTTCAACAGCTAAACAAGAAACAAAGGAGAGCTGCACTTTTTTACTAGGAGTATACTTTCCATTCACATAGGATGAATTGCATTGGTAATTAAGCTAATAAATGACTGTAGAAATTCAACTTTCTAAACTTCAAGGCAAAATGAAGCCTTGTGGGCAACAAAGAAGCCTATTTCCCACGACTCATACTTTATTGTTTTTGTGCCCCATAATTTGTATTTATATATATGAAATACAAATATTTTTTTAAGGTCTTTATGGACCTTGCTTTGTGCACTGGTCCAAATCATTTGGTGGAGGGGGGATTATGGTGTGGGGTTATATTTCAGGGGTTGGGCTTGGCCCCTTAGTTCCAGTGATTGGAACTCTTAAGAAGTCAGCATACCAAGACATTTTTGACAATTTCATGCTTCCAACTTTGTGGGAACAGTTTGGGCCACTTCCTGTTCCAACATGACTACACACCAGTGCACAAAGCAAGATCCATAAAGACATGGATGAGCAAGTTTGGGGTGGAGGAACTTGACTGAGCTTGACCTCAACCTGATAGAACACCTGAAAAGCAACCCCACACCATAATCCCTCCACCAAATGTAAATTCTGTACTTCAGAATTCTGTACTTTAGTACTTGAGTACTTCATCCTCAACTTTTACTGCAGAAGGTACCTCGCTTAACTCATTTCGCTTTCGCTTTCCAGCAGTAAGGAAAAGTTCACACTTGATCTGCTAAACCAGCCGAGATCTGATACATCTTTGGCTGGCTTAAGACAGGAAGTGTATTACTAGCAAAATCACCAAGTGAAAATAAAGCACAAAAGGCCCCCAAAAAATAATATAATTGCAGCCACCACATTTAAGGTGCAACATATTATATTTTTGGTCTTATATTGCTTTAGTTTAATGCAATAAAGAAAACCAAAATCTCATGAAGCCTGTGTCCCTGGCATTTACTGCATTTGTATAACAAATAAATGTGATAAATATATTGCAGGCAAAGTTAAAAACCTTATTATTATCCATTTCTGATTTAAATGAATGCAACAGCAATATGCTGTCACCTAATGTTGTTACATTTATTTAAATTAGAAATATTCTGTAAGAGTGGGACAGCTTGCCAACAACTGCACATGTGCCAAATGTTGGAGGACCTCTCCCTGCTGCCGTCTAGATCAGAGACAGACCACCTGTGGTTCTCCAGCTGCTGAGGAACAACGAGACTCAGCACGCTTATATTTATAGCTGATGAGGCTCGGTGAGACTTTTAGTTCTACAACAGATGGAGAGCTATGGGTTGCTGCTCTTTGATGTCGATCTCTGCAGAACCCCCCGGTAGGCAAAGAAAACAAAGAGTTACATTTTCCCCTTTTACTGTACAGGAACAGCAGTACTTTCCCGGGAAGGTAACACAGGTCTTCACTGTCACAAAAGGCACAATGGCTTTAAAAGCAACTCACAATATAATTGTATTTTACAGCAGGCTATACTATGGAAAAAAAAAAAAGTCATATACCACCGTATAAAGTTTATTTACTCTGGATTGCCTCAATTGTATCAGAAAACAATTGAATCTGAACTCCAGACAAAGAGATAAGTACAGGGGTAAATTGGATAAGGGTTGTTCTACCTGCAAAAGGGTTTATGTTTCTGTCTATCTAGTCCTGAGATTTAAGGCCTGTACACACGATACGAAAATCGGACAATTTCGTCCAACGAACCAGCTGCCGATTTTCGGACCGTTAGTACGGTGCTTTCGACAGCGGATTCTGGTTTTTCGTAAGAGAAAAGCTGGTTGAGCAGACTATAAATTTTTTTTGTCGGATGTGAACTCAACGTTTGATTTTCGTTTAATTAGTACGGTTTTCGTATGAAAAAAAATCGTAAGAGCAAGACCACACATACTCAGAAATGAAAGAATACAAACAAAACTATTCAACACATTACGTCACTTCTGAAGTTGTATTCTGCCATATGAAAATGTTCGTATGGTGCGTAACCTCTTCGCTTTTGACATGAGACTAGCATGCAACAAGAAACGGACAAATGGTCGTCCGGAAATCTGATCGTGTGTACAAGGCTTTACAAAGCCCTGGAAGGGCAGGAGACTTGATATCTCTCTGTTGCAGTTTAAAGTGGTATTAACCGGTTAGTGACTGTCCACTGTAGATAGACTGCAGCATTTTTTAGCACTGATCACTGTATTAGTGTCTAGACATGTGTGTTTCGTTTCGTTAAATTCGTTTCGTTCCGTTTCTTATTAGAATTAATTAGTATTTCGTAATTCGTGTCCGAAATGTTGTACGAAATACGAACTTTCGTTAACTTTTTCGTAACAATTACGAATGTTCGTTATGATGAATTTATCATTATGAGGGGCTCCCACCATCCCTGTGCTGTGCTGACTTCCTGGGTTTTTAACTTTTAGGTTCGTTAACTTTTCGTAACAATTACTAATGTTCATTAGAAATTTGGATCCGAAATTCATAAACGAAATTTCTTACAAAATTCGGAAGCATAGCAAGGGGTATTTCGGATCCTCCCGAATGTACGAATTTACGGAAATTCGTACGAATTTTCGATTCATACGAAACTAATCGCACATGTTTATTAGTGTCACTGGTCCCCATAAAGTGTCAAAAGTGTCAGTTAGGTATCCGCTTTGTCTGCAGCAATATGGCAGTCCCGCTATAAGTCGCTGATCGCCGCCATTACTAGTAAAAAATAAATAAATAAAAATATACCATAGTTTGTTGACGCTATAACTTTTGCGCAAAACAATCAATATGCACATATTAAGGTAATTTTTACAAAAAAATATGTAGCAGAATACATATTGGCCTAAATTGATGCAGAAATTCAATTTTTTTACATTTTTTATTAGGAATGTTTTATAGCAGAAAGTAAAAAATATATCTTTTCAAAATTGTCAGCCTATTTTGTATATAGTGCAAAAAATAAAAACCGCAGAGTAGGAGTCAAATGCCACCAAAAGAAAGCTCTATTTGTGGGCAAAAAAAGGGAAATACATTTTATTTGGGTACAGTGTCGCACGTCCGGGCAATTGTGCCGCCGTATTGCAAAAAATAGCCGGGCCATGAAGGGGGTTAAACCTTCCGGAGATGACCCAACACCAAAAATGTAAATGCAACTTACGAATCATTTGCTGGATCAACTTCAATACAAACATCCTGTCGAAATTTGTTTTTTTAACCACTTGACGTCCTGGGCATTAAGTGGTTAAATCTGAATGATGCCTGCAGCTGCTTCTCCCGACTCGCCTGTCCTTTCATCGGGGAGCCGGAGAATGAATCAGCCGTTTACCATAGAGCTGGCCAAGGACCAGATGGTCCCCAGCCAGCTCTATGACCTTCGGAGGCTGGAAGCGGCTGTTTTTTTTAGCTAGAATCCCGGGATTGCTGCTAAATGGCAATATATTACCATTTTGTTTTTTGGTTTGATACTTCTTTAGGGAAATAATATTGGTAACGTGGCTGTGTCATGTAATGCAAATTATTTTATTAAACTAGCAGAGTAGTGCAGACTCTTAAGGTTCTGAAAAACTATCTTGAGAACATGAATTAAGATACAGTATATTGTTGTATCAGACAAAATTCAGCTTATTAAGGGAATATTTATTGTGAAATCTTTTTTATGTTTGAAACTATCCCAAGTCCTACACCATAGAAGCCAATAGTCTCATCTTTTACTGAAAACAAGAGGATGCGACATAAGAAGTGGCAACTATAATTTTGTTGTATGGGTTCTTTATGCACAATTGACCACATGGGTGAGAAGGATTGGGCTTAGGGGGTAGGGGTATTTGCCCCCCAAGGCCATTACTAATAAGACATGTTGGGCTGGTGGCCCTTAGTAGGCATACTTTACCATTCAGACATCAGAGTGAGACCCACAGTAAGAGGCAAATAGGGAACATTATGTAGCTACTTTCTCCCTGTTCAGAACTGCAATCTTCCAGTAATAACCTCCTGATCTGCTATGTTATGTGACCAAATGACAAAATCCACAAAGGAAACTGATGGTGAAAAATATGAAGGTGTGTCATAACCAATCATGCCCTCTGTTCCTACCTTGAAAGGGGTAGTTGGTTGTGTTTCCCCCAGTCTAAAGGGTCCAAGTCATCCCCTGCTAGAGGGATGCAAAAAGAAAAATAGCTTGTCCTATGTCCATTGTCCCAAAATGAGGCAGAGATGATCGATGATCTGGGAATACATAGCTTTAGGAAGCTTTAGGAACAATACATTTTGTTTTAGGAAGACAAAGCTGTGCTCAAGTAAATCTTAATGAATTCTGGTGTGGCCACAATAATATGAAGCTATCTCTAGGATTATCACAGAACAAATGTTTTTCATTGAGCAAACACAAAAATGTGCCTGTGACAATGCTAGCTTAAGTACAATTGATTGCCAAATCATTTGGAATGATGAGCCACTCACTATCACCCCTGTGCCAATTACATGGAATCGATGTTGCCTGAAAGATATGATTTTCATTAAAGTCCTATGAAAAGATGAGAAGGTATTCTGACAGGTGCAGAGAGTGTAACAGAACAAGCTGAGCTAAAGCACAATCCTAAAAGATTTTTTTTTTTTTTTTTTTTTATCTCGCTTGCTGGTTATTCCCCTGTTGTTGCTATGGGGGGGATTGCTGTCATCACTTACCATTTTAGCCTATTGATTGACAGTTTCATTTTATTATCTTTACCTAAATTGCATGTTATTTGAATATGACCTTGTTTATAATTCATTTAGTTAAAGATTTTTTTAAATGTTTATATAAGGCAGTTTTCCATCAATATGCAATATTTTGCTGCTATGTTTTCCTTGTGTCAATCAAACGTATGAGGCTACACAACCCTAAAAAAATGCTGTGCTGAAGCAAAAATTGAAATGCATCCTCTAGATCAGGGGTGTCAAAATCAATTTTATTGTGGGTCGCTTCAGCATTATGGTTGTCTTGTACAGTAAGACTATATAAATGTGTGCAAACACGCCCCCCACCAAACCGCATTGAACGATGGGTGTGGCCGAAATTGCACAGTGGGAGGATCTTGAAGGAGCAATAAATACCAGGAGGGTGTTGTGTGTGGAGTCCAGGGGTGCACTATGTACAGCGTTCAGAGGTGCGCTATGTACAGAGTTCAGGGGTTTGCTATGTACAGAGTTCAGAGGTGTGCTATGTACAGAATTCAGGGGTGCACTATGTACAGAGTTCAGAGGTGCGCTATGTACAGAATTCAGGGGTGCGCTATGTACAGAGTTCAGGGGTGCACTATGTACAGAGTTCAGGAGTTTGCTATGCATAGTGTGCAGAATCAGCCCTCTTTCATAGGCTGTTCACATATCACTTTGACCCCTCCCCCTGGGAGCGAGAGCCCCATGAAATGGCCTGGAGGGCCGGATTCAGCCCACGGGCCTTGTGTTTGACACATGTGCTCTAGGTGTTGTCATACATGCTTTATAATGTAAATTACAACTAAAATAGATCTAAGTGTTAACCGTAATGCATCTAAAATGCAGTGGTCCTCAGCCTTATGAAGACCAGGAGTCTGGAAAATTCTTCCAAAACACTCAATGCCCCAACAGTTAAAGATCTTCACTGCATCTGAGCACCACAAACCAAAAATGCTATTTAATGCATTTTAATATTAAACGCAGACTCCCCCATCCATCTATATCTTCATGCTTTATTTTGGTGAGAAATCTCTGGCTGTCGCCATCTTCAGTAAGGGCAAATGATTCATGTAGCATTTACTTCCTGCCCTCAGCTCAATTATGCATGCAGGAGAGTGTGCTTAGCTGAAAAAAAACCCTATTCCTTTCCTTCCCCCCTGAAGACTCCTGGGATGTATGAGATCATTTGCCTAGGCAGGAAACCAGGAAGTAACTGAAGAAATGTAAAAAAAAAGTTTAAAACAAGTAATTAGAATATATTTTTCTATCTATTCACTAATGCTAGTAGCATGAGGATTGAAAAAATATTCAGTGTTGATTGGGAGAGTGAAGTTCCACTTTAAAAGATGCGGCATCTGTCCCCCGCTGACTGTAAGACACCACTGACACCATTGCTGTCTCTCTGACCCCCCCCCCACGCTCACTGGAGTGCTGGGTTTGTGGAGGGGGGCTGGCTCAGGCTCTCAGAAGCTGATTGAGAGGCTGAGCCAGATGCCAGTCCAGGCTCCTGGTTGGATCTCAACCATAAGGTTGTGATCTTTCCCCAGCTTTGAATGGCAGGAGTGCAGAAACTATCATGTGGTCAGTATTCCTGTGAGGGAATGGGATTTTGGGGACTCTGCAGAAAACATGGTGGCTTTGTATGGCATTCTGGAAAGAGCTGGGGGAAACTGTGGCGGATGGGGTCTCTGGAGGGGTTTATGTCATTTATTGGAGTACTCTGCAGGGACTGTGAGATACAATGGAACACTGTTAGAGGTTGGGGACACTATGAGGATGTTGGAGGCTCTGCAATAAGTTAGGGGCAAAATTCCCAAAAACATGACCCATTATGTGAAGATTTAGTCATAAGGACTAAAGTCACATTGTCTATTTTTTACACCTTCGGTTTTACACCTTCTTGTTTGTTTAGGTGTCAATTAAGCAATGTTTTTACCCAAGACCCATACAACTTTAACCCAAGACTCACACATTTTCAGTTCAATTCTTGGGTGATAGTTTTTGCATGTTGGGTAAAAACATTGATCAATAGACCCTTATAGAGCTATCCTTGTAATGTATTGGAGATACAGTAAAACCTTGGTTTGAGAGCGTTTTGCAAGACAAGCAACATTTTTAAATAAATTTTGATATACAAGTGATGTGTCTTTGATATACAAGTAGCTTCATGTCACAACTGAACTGAGTATAAAAGCGAAGAGAGGCACCTCTAAATGTAGCAATATGTTTACATTTAATGAAGGTACAACATTTAGCAACATATTGCTACACTAGGAGGCGCCTCTCTTTTCTTTCATACTCTGTGGCTCCTGCTGGATTCTGCTTCTAATCCCCTTGTGGAGGCTTCCATTTGTGGATGGACATTTTATGGTTACACAACCTATCACATTGCTATAATCTTTTTATAGGCACTATAAGCTGAAGGACCTATGAATAAATGGTTGCGGAACAAATCATTTGAGTTTCCATTATTTCTTATGGTAAAATTTGCTTTGATATACACATGCTTTGTATTACAAGCATGTTTCTGGAACGAATTATGCTCACAATCCAAGGTTTAACTGTAAACGAATTATTGGAAAATAAGGTGAAAGCAACTAGCAACCTTGTGCCCAAACAGAATTTATGGCATCCAAAAACCTCTAAGGACAGGAGTGCAACATTATATATATATATATATATATATATATATATATATATATATATATATATATATATATATATATATATATATATATATATATATATATATATATATATATATATATATTTGAACACTGTGTCTTACCTTGCAGTTAAAAAAAATAAAATAAAAAATCAGATTAAAAATTGAAATCATTTGGAATTCATTAATGGTGTGTATAAATGTGTCTCAGACCTGTGGATAACTGCCGTGGAATCCAAATCCTCCTGCTCAATGCTCTAGGAGGTGAGTGAAAGTAGGACAGATGCTGTTTTCATGAAGCATTGCAGAATATTAATATCTTAATCAGCATGAATAAAACTGTGGCTCTTCAGTCATCGCTTTGAAATCAGAGCAGCTGTTCCAATGGACTTTTGACTTTGTGTTACTTACATTTGATCTCCGAGTCCCTCTTGCCTCATCTCAAGGTGGATGAGGGCTGTATGTACATGGGAAATTTGATGGTGGTGACCTAAGTAATTTCAATGTTTCCTCTGGGGAAGTCAATGCTAAACTTATCATTTGAATTGTGCAGGAAACAGTCATTGGATTAAGCACATTCGTTAACCAGTTTTATTGTCTGTGATTCGTACTGTTAGAACAGTTTTGTTTTCATTAGTAAGACGTCCTCCAGACTTGATGTCTGCTTACTTCTTAAAGAGAAATATTCTCCTGTATACCATTGTGTGTGTAGCAGATGTCTAGAAATACAAAATTAAATTGTACCTGTTACATTTAAGGCACATTTACATTTTTGTTTGTTGTAGTTTGGCGTCGCTGGTATGACGTAAAGGTTCAATCACTAATGAGTACCGATATGATATCACAACTTTTTTTTTTTAATGGGTCAGGTTCAGTTTTATTATGAAGAAATTAGGTAATGTTTAAAGAGAACCTGTGGCAAGGCTATGTGCATTTGAGTATTTACACACTCTTAAAATGGAGTTCCAGGCTTTTTCACAACCCAAAACAAAAAAAAAACAAAATCCATCGTTTTTTTCCGAGTTGGCTCAAACTTGTCTTGCATACACACGGTCGCACAAAGTTGTCGGAAAATCTGGTCGTTCTGAAAGCGGTGACATAAAACACGTACGTCGGGACTATAAACGGGGCAGTAGCCAATAGCTTTTGTCTCTTAATTTATTCTGAACATGCGTGGCACTTTGTCCGTCGGATTTGTCTACACACGATCGGAATTTAAAGGATCGGATTTTGTTGTCAGAAAATTTTATAGCATGCTCTCAAACTTTGTGTGTCGGAAATTCCGATGGAAAAAGTCAGATGGAGCCCACACACGGTCGGAATTTCCGAAAACAAGCTACGATCGCACATATTCCGTCGGAAAGTCCGCCTTTGTGTACAGGGCATAAGAGTTAGGCTGGCCAAACATGGTTCGAATCTTGGCCGGTTCAACCCGTGGTTACAGGAAAGAAATTTACACCAACTATGGGCTGCCTTTGGATTAGGGGAAAGATAAAGTTAGGAGTTAGGCTTGGTGGGAGAAAAAGGTTCAGGGCTAGGCTTAAGGGGAGGATACGGTTAAGGTTCAGTTTAAGCTTAGCGGGAGAATAAGGTTAGGGGTTAAATGCATTTAGCTAATTAGTCAACAATTACCAAAAACAATCATTATTATAAAGTCATCAGAGTCGTGTTGACAAATTTAATGGATATGCTTTCATAACATTTTTAAGTGTAGATTTGTAAAACATATCTATCATAAGGTATTAAAGTGAATTATTATTTTTTACATGTCTACTGTTATTTAAAGCCCAATTAAACTCTCAGGTTACATCAGCTAAATGCATTCCCGATGCATCATAACAAAAGGTGTGCAACTCCTTACCAGTTTGTTTTCTTTAAAAAGCAGTCACAGCCTGAGTAGAAAAGCTTGTCCCCTGCCAGCTGCGGCAGAGTGAAACCCTTGTCTATGTATGGAACCGGTGATCTCTTTTAGGGGCGGCCTGCCCATTAAGGGCGCATGGGCGCTGCCCCCGTCGATCGTCACCTCTCCTATCCATGCATCCGGCCCCTTTCAGGACACCAGCACATGGATTCTAATGTAGGGGGGCTGTTTTTTTGAAGCACTGATTAGAGCCAGAGGCTCCAATAGGATTTAATATAGGGTGGGTCCAGGTTGCAGAGAGTGCGCTCTGAGCCCACCCAGGTGTGTTACAACAGCAAATCAATATTCACTGTTGTAACACTGATCCTCCTCCTGGCCAATCAAGAAGCAGGTTTTTAAACTGGTCACCCGATTGGCTGAAAGGACAGGCGAACCTGTTGGATGCCTAGGAGGAGGAGGAGGGGAGGAGCTGGACGCCGCCATGGAGGAGATGATTCAGAGCCGACCTGCTGCACCATGCTGCCTGCCACCCACCACGATGGGGTAAGTGCCGGACTGACTCAGCAAACAGCGTGGGGTGGGGGTGGGTGCCACTCGGGGGGGTGGGTGGTTGCTTGCCACCCTCCCAAAAAAAACCACCAGCCGCCACTAATCTCCTCGCACGGGTGCAACATGCCCCTTCGCTGAGTCAGGACCTCTGCAATTAGTAGGAAGCATGGCCGTGGCAAGCTTGAAGATGTCTATATGTTAGACTTTGGCAATGAGCCCACAGCTTCCCCAAAGAGAGCAAAGGTCCCACTCTGCATCTGCTGGCAGGGGACAGGTCTTTTCACTCAAGCTGTGGCTGCTTTATAAAGAAAGCAAACATTGCACATAGTTTGTTTTGATGTGCCTGGATTGTATTTAACTCATTCAGGTTCATTTGGGCTTTAAGTCAAAGTAAGTCAGAATTAATACGGATGTAAATACATCAAGTAGAACAAATGAACTTCAAATGCCCCAGAAAAACATTATATAACATCAGCAAAGAGCATAAAAGACCATTCTCTTCTAGCACATTGGAACATCGAAAGGGCCACATGACATTGAAGTCAGCAGATGATGATCAGCCAAGACAGCCAACAAATACAATACATTTCCATAATACTCCATAGTACAGCAGACAATACCATAAAAAAAGAGGATGTGAACAACATCCCAGCAGGTTTCCTTGTGCTAATCATTATATTTTTTGATTAGGTTAATGTTGAGGCTCTACTATGCAAGCAAAGTTTTTTTTCAATGTTGCGTGGCAAGTGCAATTTAAAGACTCATTTTCTAGATAAATACACTTCTGTTTACTGCATGAATACAGAAATGATTTGCCTTTTGAATAACCCGTGTCGTTTAATAGGTGTAGTACGTCTGCTAAAGATTTGTTTGTGTGAAGAATTATAATAAATTCTGTGTAATAAACAATAATTTATCTTCATGGCTTCCCGACTTGAAGCTGAATCATATGCCATTTGGTTTTTCCTTAGGAAACAAAACATTTTCTATTTTTGCTGTATGAACTAGGAAGTAATGCATTACAGTAACATATAATCTGTGACTGCGCTGTTGATCTTGTTTGTTGGGACACATAGGAGTTGATTTATTAAAGGCAAATAGGCTGCTCACTATACAAGGGAATTATAACTTAGCATAGTGAATGAGGTTACAGGAGATACAGACGACCGGACGTTTCGACCGGACTCAAGTCTGTCGGAAAGATTTGAAACATGTTCCAAATCTAAAGTCCGTCAGATTTTCGACTGAAAAAGTCCGCTGCAGGTCCGATGAAGCCCACGCACGGTCAGATTGTCCGCCGGACTCGGTCCGTCGGACCAGTCCGGTCGAAAAGTCTGCTCGTGTGTACGCGGCATAAGAGTAACCTAAGTACTATTCATATTGGAGCATTGTTTATGCAATTTTAGAGCTTTTTTGCACATTAGTACACTCTGTTTGGGGCTTTAATGTTTTTGTGTTACCTTATTGAAAGCTAGTTAACTAGGAGGAGATGAGACAAGAAATTGTGCAAAAAATGTGCATTACATGTGTTAGCTAGAGCAAAATTGTGATTGGACTTTACTGGTACAAAGAGGACAAATACATGAATATATAAACACAACATAAAGTATATTACAAATTTAAAATCACATATAAAGCATTGATGTGGATTGACAGTGATGCCCAGTGCCCTGAGTGAGATATACATAGTTAAATCTCTGGTTGTTTTTTAAAGGGGTTCTAGGTTGGCAAAATCGGGGCTTCTCCTATTTTCCCATTAATGCTGGTGGATGATTTGGGCTGGATTCAATCTGTTTGAGAAGTTATTGGATCTATGAGACACCCCCTGTTATATACTATATTGCCAAAAGTATTGGGACATCTGCCTTTACACTCACATGAACTTTAATGGCATCCCAGTCTTAGTCCGTAGGTTTCAATATTGAGTTGGCCCACCCTTTACAGCTATAACAGCTCCAGCTCTTCTGGGAAGGCTGTCCACAAGGTTTAGGAGTGTGTCTACGGGAATGTTTGACCATTCTTCCAGAAGCACATTTGTGAGGTCAGGCACTGATGTTGGATGAGTAGGCCCATCTCGCAGTCTCCCCTCTAATTCATCCCACAGGTGTTCTATCCAGTTGGGGTCAGGACTCTCTCCAGGCCAGTCAAGTTCCTCCACTTCAAACTCACTCATCCATGTCTTTATGGACCTTGCTTTGTGCACTGGTCCAAATCATTTTGTGGAGGGGGGATAATGGTGTGGGGTTGTTTTTCAGGGGTTGGGCTTGGCCCCTTAGTTCCACTGAAGGGAACTCTTAAGCCATCAGCATACAAAGACATTTTGGACAAATTCATGCTCCCAACTTTGTGGGAACAGTTTGGAGATGGCCCCTTCCTGTTCCAACATGACTGCACATCAGTGCACAAAGCAAGGTCCATAAAGACATGGAAGAGCGAGTTTTGCATCGCATACTAGCCTATTATGTGCCACTTACCGGAAAAACTATGCCAGCGATGTCCGCGATGTCCCCACTGGTGGCTGCATCAATCTTCACCCCTCTTCCTTCCGGGGCCATGGACTCTGTCTCTGTGACTGTCCGGATTTGCGTGACATCACTCCCGGGCATTTGCGCAGGAGCCGCCAGTCACGGCACAAGCCTCTTAGAAATGGCCCTTTCTTCAGTGCGCATGTGCTGATGACATCGGCGCAAATGTATATGGTAAATATCTCCTAAACCTTGCACGTTTAGGAGATATTTCTAGTACCTACAGGTAAGCCTTATTATAGACTTACCTGTAGGTACAAGTGTTGTAACTAGGTTTACAACCACTTTAATAAACAGTAATAGGACAAGGTAATATTTTTTATTTATTTATTTTTTATTATTTTTTTCTACCATTTTGTTATCAGGTATCTTGTAAAGTGCAAGAGCATGTTGTTGCTGTGTAATGATACAAATACTTCACAGGTTGTTTTTTTTTCTGCATCAAAAGTCCCACTGCATTCAATAATATTGCTTTGTGTGCATATGTCCTAATTTGATAGATTATATTGTCGTCATTGTTGAGTCCTACTCTTTGTCATGTAGTTCCGTCTTCCTCTGTCTTGTGAGGTTCTTAATGAACTGCATGAATCACTCAGTAAAAAGAGAGGATGCATTACTACAAAACAAAATCACCTCTGCACTGAGTCATTCTGGATTATGTGACAATCGGAAATGAACAATTTTAGTCTGAAAGAAATTTGAAGTTTTGAATTTTTTTTTCTACAGTAGGGTTTTGAATTTGTTTATGTATACTTGTGATACGTTTGGAATTTAAATATTTTAAATGTATGTTCATTTTTTTTTTTTTTAATATACTTTAGGTACATACACAGTGAATATCGTAAGGTTGCGTTCACATTAAATACCCGATCTTGTGAAAGAGAAATAAAAAATAAATAAAATAAAAAAAGTATTTTCACCTCTATACAACTGGAGGGTTCAGGTGAATGCTTTGTAATTGAGTGGTGGCAAGGAGGATGGGGGATGTAAGGTTTTTGCGATGGCAGCATGCTCACTGCATGCTCCCAGCACAAAGGCCAAGCTGTCATAGACAGCTCTCAGAATCTCATTAGGATTGGGAGCTGGTGGGATAGGCTAATGATCATGTGACCACTTTGATAGCCACTTAGCTGCCACGCCCCCTGTCCGGGTGTGTAGACCTACTTAAAGGAACACCAGGGCTGGGCAGGAAGGGTTTAAAGTATGTGTGAACCCAATCACTAAAATCTCATAAGTTAATTTAAAAAATGTACAATTTTTCATATAATCGTTATAATAGGAATGTAATTTCATAAATGAAATCTGTAACTTTCATTAAAATAACTCATGGCGATCCTGCCATAAAGGGCTTTGTTTAGGCACTTTTTTGTTAGTGACAAAACTCTGTCCCTGTACTCTAGATGTTTTGGTCTACCAATGAGGGCTACAAGTGACCATACTGATGCATAAGCAAGGTCTATTGCCAAGGTCTAATGATGTAAACGTCATTCAGTCTTTTATGCCTTGTACACACGGGCGGACTTTTCGACTGGACTGGTCCGACAGTGTGTGGGCTTCATCGGACCTGCAGCGGACTTTTTCGGTAGAAAATCAGATGGACTTTAGATTTGGAACATGTTTCAAATCTTTCCGATGGACTCGAGTCCGGTCGAAAAATCCGCTCGTCTGTATGGTAGTCCAATGGACGAAAACTGACACTAGGGCAACTATTGGCTACTGGCTATCAACTTCCTTATTTTAGTCCGGTGGTACGTCATCACGTACGAATCCGTCTGACTTTGGTGTGATCGTGTGTAGGCAAGTCCATTCGTTTGAAAGTCCGTCAGAAGTCCGTCAAAAGTCTGTCGGAAAGACCGTCGGACCTTTGATGCCGAAAAGTCCGACCGTGTGTGCACGGCATAAGGTTAACAATTACTTTAGTAATAGTAATAATATTACAAATAGTTACAGGGGCACAGATACAGGTAGAGTCATGCAGCTAATCCCTATAGAGTTGTCTTAAAATGAATAAGGTTCAGGAGGATAATATTTTGAATATGAGTTCAAGATCACAGGAACATGACATCAAACTAGCAGGAGGAAAGTCCAAAACTAACCTGAGAAGGTTTAATATATAAAAAAAAAAAAAGACTTCCAGCAGAGGTAACAAGTAGAGATGAACTTGGGCAAGGTCGGATGCTCTCCTGAACCCACATGGCCAAGCCCACCAGGAAGCTATCACCTGCAATGGACCAGTCATCTGTGGCTGGGCTTTCCCTGTCCCACAGCCAAACATCCCTTATATACATGGAGCCCTTATATACCCCCCCCCCCACACAAATAATTGGTCTGTTAGAGGTGACAGCTTCCTAGTGGGCATGATGATGTGGATTCAGAAGAGCATCTGAACATGCCTGAGCTCATCTCTGATAATAAGTTATGCCGCATACACACGACCGGTTTGTCCATCAGAATAAACTCCGAAGGTGTCTCCGACGGAATTCTATTCCAGCGGTCTTGCCTACACACGGTCAATCCAAAGTCCGACCGTCCAGAACGTGGAGACGTACAGCACATATGACGGGACTAGAAAAAGGACGTTCAATAGCCAGCAGCCAATAGCTTACGTCTTTTACTTGCTTCAGAGCAGGCATCATTTTTGGTCCGTCGAAACAGCATAAAGACAAGCGGTTTTTCTGATAGGAACTGGTTCCGGCAGAAAGATTTAGAACATGTTCTATTTCTAGGTCCGTCAGAATTTTATAAAGAGAAGGTCCGATGAAGCCTACACACGAGCGGTTTATACGATGAAACTATTCCGTTGGACTTTTCCTGTTGGACATTCCGCTCGTGTGTATGCAGCATTAACCAACAGTAAAGCTGGCCATACGCTATTCGATTTTCTAGCAAATGTTCATACGAAAATTCTCACTAGTACCTGACTTGAGGAAATGATGTTTGAAAGTACCTACACATTTTGTTTGCTTCTAACATTTGCTTTCAGAATGAATGTCAATTCCTGAATGAAAACCAGATTCGCTGTTAAAAATTCATTCATTCGAGGATTTATTTTTGGTCTATAAGGTTTTGAATCATCAAGGACTCAAGTATTAAATGTAAAAAAGTTTTTAGGCCATTCCAGTTTTTTTTTTTTTGTGTCATTTTTTTTTTTTTCCCTTTTCATTTTTTTGTCACTGTTGTTAAAAATGAACATTCATTTTACCAGACTAAGGATTCAAAAATCAAACTGAATGTTCCTGAAAATTAAAGTTTTTGAACAAAATTATTCTAGTGTATGGCCAGCTTTACTGAATTTAAACATGCTTAGACAGAAAAAGGTTAAAAAACAAAAGAAAATGTTTTTAAAAAAATTGGACAGACTCAATAGACCGCTTTTGGTCCTTTTCTACAGTCACTCTCTTATGCTTCTAAAATTTTGAAAAGCACTGTGAAATATAATACCGTTTTTCTTCTGTGTTTGTTCTTTTCTTCTGTTGTCGAGCTCCTTTCTTTTCTGTGCCACTCTTTCCTTTTTCTTTTTTTGTGTACGTTGACAGTGGAGCAGACAAGTCCATTTCCTCAGAGAAACGTCCTGTCTGTCTGTTTATTTACTGTACTATGCAACCACTGAGGCACAGGATGGCTTCTCTAGTGAGTTTGAATGATGAATGGGTAATTTTATTTGTATCTTATCTTCTTATTTCAACAAGGATAAAACTGTGCTTTACAAGAGCTCAACATTTAGTTTTGATTTGTAAGATAAATTGTCAACCGGTGGAAACTGCTCACTTATTAAATAAGAAGAAGCTGTATTCAATTGAAATGCCTAATTGTGGGCAAATGGGGAAAAATATTATTTAACTAGTTGGATGAACCGAATAGTTAGAAAGGTGGATGGAATTATTGAAGTTTCACTATGCTTTACTATATATATATATATATATATATATATATATATATATATATATATATATATATATATATATATATATATATATATTCTCAGTGAAGTGAAACTTCAATAATTTCATCCACCTATCTAACTATTCGGTTCATCCAACTAGTTAAATAATATTAATATATATATATCTATATAGATATATATCTATATAGATATATATATATATATATTCTCAGTGTAAGTTAATTAATACATACATATATATATATATATCTATATATATATATATATATATATATATATATATATATATCAATAAAAAAGAAATATATATGTTCAGTAGCATTATTATTCCATTAATTACAGGGGGATAAAACACAGGGGGTATAAAAATACATTTTTTAAGTCAAAGTATTGTATCCATACCTTAATGCTGATTATGTGTTAAATGCTAACTGGGGTGGGGGGTGGTTTAGGTTTGGACTTATGTTTACCCCTTTCATGACCAGGTCATTTTTTGCAATGCGGCACTGCATTATTTTAACTGACAATTGCACTGTACCCAAATAAAATGTATATCCTTTTTTTTCCCCACAAATAGAGCTTTCTTTTGGTGGTATTTTATCACCTCTGCGGTTTTTGTTTTTTGCGCTATAAACAGGAAAATACTGACAATTTTGAAAAAAAAAAAAAAACAATATTTTTTTTACTTTCTGCTATAAAATATAAAAAAAAATATAAAAAATCTAATTTCTTGATCAGTTTAGGCCAATATGTATTCTGCTACATATTTTCAGTAAAAAAAAAAAAAAAAAAAAACAATAGGCATATATTGATTGGTTTGCGCAAAAGTTATAGCGTCTACAAACTATAGGATATGTTTATGGCTTTTTTTTATGACACTTTTTTGGAAACTAGTAGCACTAAGACAGTGATCGGTGCTAAAAATATGCACTGTACTAATGACACTGGCTGGGAAGGGGTTGGCGAGCAATGGGTTAAAGTGGTTGTAAACCCACTTTGAAAAAAAAAAAAACTAACACCTGCAAGACAAAGGCATAATGAGCTAGTATGCATAGCATACTAGCTCATTATGCAATACTCACCTGAGATCGAAGCCCTCGCTGCGGTGCCTGTACACAGCACCGGCTGGCGACACCACTCCCGGGGGGTTACTTCCGGGTATCGCGGCTCCGGTGCTGTGATTGGCCGGAGCCGCGATGACGTCACTCCCACGCATGCGCGCGGTAACGGCACACTCACTGCAGCCACGGCACATACGTGCCATTGCTTCAGTTTGTGTCAGTGCGCATGTGCCGATGACGTCGATAATCTCCTAAACTGTGCAGGTTTAGGAGGTATCCGGGGTAGCTACAGGTAAGCCTTATTATAGGCTTACCTGTAGCAAAAAGTGGTCTGTAAGGGTTTACAACCACTTTAACTATGTGCCTAACCAGTGCTTGGTTACTGTGGGGGGAGGTGCTTTTCCACGGGAATGCAGAGATCCATGTTCCTGCTTTGCAGGAACACAGGATCAATACCTACCCTACTGACAGAACGGCAGCCTGCCTTGTTTACATAGGCAGACCGCCGTTCTGCTTGTGTCCCGAATGATCAACGGGTCCAGGGGGATGTTGAATCCACTGGACTCGCTCCCACTGTGTCCAATCACAGCAGGAGCTGGGTCGCGTGCCCCAGACCTGGAAGTGCAGGATCATGTACTAGGTACGTGAACCTACGCAGGAGAACCGCCTTGCCGCTGTATATATATATATATATATACAGTATACGATCGGCAAGCCATTAAAAAGTTCAATGGAAAGTCATTTGGTTATTCCATCCCATGACTATACTTTACAGTCCTTCCCAAAGTGTGGAGAAATGATATATAAAAGGAAATACACGAATATAATAAAATCTCTTTTATTTATTTCACACTTGGGAATTTTGCTACATTAAATGAAGCCTTGTTTTTGCTTCCTAGAACAACTATGCACAGCAAGACAAGCTATAATGTCTTTCTTAGAAATACCACTCCATGATGGATCTGAGAATCAAATATTACAATAAGTACTTTTAAGGATCATTGAGAATGAACCACAGTGATAGCTCAGATTAATTGCCTGGCATAGAGTAGAAAATGCAAACCACTCCACGTGATACTGAACATGCTATATGTCATTTGACTTGAACAGCAAATTATTTAACAATTATATGTGCTGATACAATCTCGCCTAAGGAGCATCCCTTCTCCACCATTAATGCTGCATTATATGTTATAGCATTTTAAGTTAAGTAACCTTTTCATGATATTTAAGTGTGATTGCTTGTCAATTTTCAGCGTTACGCCTCAGCGCCTTTTTATTTCAAGAATATATGCAGTTTCATTAAGGGATGGTTTTTCTGCAGTCACCATAGACTTTATTATCAGGGTTGATAAGACATTAATAAGTTACTAAAAATAAAATCCATACAGCAGAACTACATAAAAAAAAAAAAAAAAATCAGTTGTTAGCACATCAAATATTCTGTTAAATTCAATATTTGTCTAGAAATTTTTTTATTGTTATTTTATCTCGCCTTTGACTGAATTTTAAAAAATCCAATTAGCTTCAAAGTAGTAATTAAATTGCAGAAAAAATATAGTTCCCTCATCTTACAAAACATCACATCACAAAAAAAAAAAAAACAATGTACATTAACTTCTTCAAAACTGCATTTTCTCTACTTTTTTGTTTATACAATAAAAAAAAAAAAGAAAAAAAAATACTTTCCTATTTTTTTTTTCTTAGAATTGTGTTGAGAAGAACATCAGTACTTTGTTTTGGGTATTTAGCAATTATTCCCTCAGTTGTAAAAAGCAGCTGCTTTATGAATGTCCTATATTTAATTTGCGTTCGTTTACAATACCAAACCCATAAAGACGCCGATGTCTTATTTAGCCTTAAAACATTCAGTAGGCAAGGGGAAAGTTTGAAGGGTTTAGCAGCTGTGTTCTTGTCCTGCGGATGTTTAAATAGCATTTGATAGGTTCTCACTGTTTTATATATCACCCAGGGGGTTTTAAGTAGGGAATGAAACAGAATCATTTATTAGAATGGTAAAATGCTTAATACAAAGACACCACTGACGGGATGTTTAAGGTCAAAATTGCAATTGAACCATATTGCCTTATTTATATAATCTGCTAAAAGTCAAAGGTGCAATGCCATTTGAATTAGCCTGTGGCTGGTTGCGTGTTTACTTCATGCATGCAATGCTACTCGAGTGAACCTTGTGCTTGTTGCGTACAGCCGATAAATTATTTAGTTTTTGGTTTGGATTTAAATTTTTACATGATTTTTTGAGCATTTGAGGTATATTATGCTTGTTTGAGATGTGTTGTTGTGAATGCATTTATTTGCCTCTTTGTAATCTCAGAGGAGTACACAAGCTTGCTGAGCTGATGTAGCTTTTTATCTTTCAACTGAAATAATAACAATATTATTTATATATGCGGCAAAAAAAAAAAAAATTTACATTTGGTGTTGGGTTTGAACATTTATTCGTAACTCCAGATATTTTTGAATCAAGATACTAATGGCTATAAGCTTGGCAGAGTTTTGTCTTTCCTGTAAGTAGCATGTGATCAGCTAATTACCTGTGTAGCTCATGCCACAAAGGAGTAAACAGTGTGGCTGGTTAATATATATTGCCATCAGAACCTTGAATGTACGTATTCCCAGAGGGTTATGGTTGGACAGTGCTGATTTATATGGAGGAGTGCGAAAGACCAAGAACTCGCAAATCAAATGAGCATAAACATTGTGCTCATGTTCATGAGTCAATAGTTTGGCTCTCCATAAGACCTTCTTCAAGTCATTGAATCTCAAGGACTTTTGCTCTGCAGCCAAAGTGCGAACTTTAAGCTTTACAGGAAACAATATTAATATTTATAGAGCATTAAAAAAAAAAAATGTGCTATTTTCGAAATCCTACTTTTAAGATTGCTTTCATCTTTAGAAACAAATAAACTAAGCTCAGATGAATTCAACTTTTGTTGAGAATATAATAATAATAATATATGTTTTTTTTAATTCTTTCAACTCATGATGTCAATTATATAATATTTTTATAAAATGATCTCCTCAAAAGTTTTTTGAAGTCAAATTTCTGCAAAGAATATACTTTCTGAATCTTTAGAAACAGATAAACTACGCTCAGATTAATTCAAATGTTATTGAAAATAACAAAAAACAACACTAATAATGATGATGATGATGATAATAATAATAATTCAATATTATTATTTTATTCTTTGAACTCATTATGTCAGTTATATATTATTTTTGTAAAATTATGTCCTCAAAAGTATTTTGAAGTCAAATTTCTTCAAAGAGTATACTTTATGTATCTTTAGAAACAGATAAAGTAAGCTCAGATTCATTCAAATTTTATTGAGAATATAATAATAACAAAAACAATACTAATGATGATGATGATGATGATAACGATCTAGGTAAAGAGTCTCTGACGGAGACTCTTTACCATGTGATCAGCCGTGTCCAATCACGGCTGATCACGATATAAACAGGAAGAGCCGGTGATCGGCTTTTCCTCACTCGCGTCTGTCAGATCGGCTGCTCATCTGACAGGGGGGTCTGTGCTGATCGATTTTCAGCGCAGCCCCCCGAGGATGCCCACACTAGACCACCAGGGACACCACTAGGACCACCAGGGATGTCACCACCAGGTATGCCACCCTAGACCACCAGGAATGCCAATCAGTGCCCACAATGGATGCAAATCAGTGCCCACAATGGGCATCGCTGATTGGCAGGCATTATTGTTTGGCACTGATTGGCATCCATCAGTACCATACATAACAGTACATCAGTGCCACCTATCAGTACCCATCCATGCCCCTCCGTGCCACCTATCAGTGCCCATCCGTGCCACATATCAGTGCCACCTATCAGTGCCCATTAGTGCCACCTATCAGTGCCTCATCAGTGCCCATCATCAGTGCCCATCAATGCCACCTCATCAGTGCCACCTCATCTGTGCCCATCAGTGCCGCCTTATCAGTTCCATCGGTGCAACCCCATCAGTGCCCATCAGTGAAGGAGAAAGCTTACTTATTTACAAAGTTTTGTAACTGAAACAAAAAAATAACATTTTTTTTCAACATTTTCATTCTTTTTTTATTTGTTTAGCAGAAAATAAAAATCCCAGAGGTGATTAAATACCACCAAAAGAAATCTCTATTTGTGGGAACAAAATGATAAAAACTTAGTTTGGGTACAGTGTAGCATGACTACAATGACGCGCAATTGTCATTCAAAGTGCGACAGCGCTGAAAGCTGAAAATTGGTCTGGGTAGGAAGGTGTATAAGTGCCCTGTATTGAAGTGGTTAATATCAAAACTTTCACCCGATTTAGTTGAAATGAAAGAGTTAGTAGATGAATTCAGATGACAATATCTGAATGTTTTTGTATTACATGGGAAACTTCCAGGGTAAGACAACCAGGTGGGTTGGCATTTCTTAAGTGGTGTAAATAAATTAGGAGACAGGAGGATAATTTTCAGAGTCAATAAAATACCTTATAGCCCTGCACCCCAATAACCTTTTCACAGACAGGTTTGTAACTCTAACACACTGAGATTTCAGGGCCACAGCAGACCCCTCTCTCTAGGTGACAGCGAAAGGGGTCCGGCATTGACCAGAAACATCGATGGTAGAGTTTACTATGCATTTTTGTACATAGCTCTTACAAAATTACTTCTTTACAATCCTGAGGTTGATTGGTTGAGTGCTGGCTCTCTTCTATTTGTTGTTGATGGTGTCACTGTGATGCCCTGTACACACGGTCGGATTTTCCGACGGAGAAAGTGCGATCGGATTGTGTTGTCGGAAATTCCGATCGTGTGTGGGCTCCATCGGACTTTTTCCGTCGGAATTCCCGACACACAAAGTTTGAGAGCAGGATATAAAATTTTCCGACAACAAAATCCGATCCTTTAAATTTGGATTGTGTGTAGACAACTCCGACGCACAAAGTGCTACGCATGCTCAGAATAAATTAAGAGACGAAAGCTATTGCATATTTTCCCGTTTATAGTCTCGACGTACGTGTTTTACGTCATCGCGTTCAGAGCGATCGGATTTTCCGACAATTTTGTGCGACTGTGTGTATGCAAGACAAGTTTGAGCCAACATCCGTCGGAAAAAATCCATGGATTTTGATGTCGGAATGTCTGAACAATGTCCGATCGTGTGTACAGGGCATCACACACTGGGATTTCAGGGCCACAGCAGACCCCTTTCTCTAGGTGACAGATAGCGAAAGGGGTCCGCCATTGACCGGAAACATCGATGGTAGGGTTTACTATGCATTTTTGTACATAGCTCTTGCAAAATGACTTCTTTACAATCCTGAGGTTGATTGGTTGAGTGTTGGCTCTCTTCTATTTGTTGTTAATGGTGTCACTGTTCGTGTGCATCCCGACAAAGGAAACAAAAGGGTGTGGTGCTGGATGGATTTGTTTCAAGATTTTAAACTCTTTATGTTCTTGATGTTTAGATCTGAATATTTGTATGCCATATTTAGATTTTTAAGTGTATGCCAAAAAACCTAGTTATAATGTAAAATAATTGCACATTTTTGGATTTTAACACATTCACCTCCATTTGATCACCCATTTCAGTCACAAATAAATAAATATGTTAAAAACTACCACTGCCTTGGAAGCTATTTTACTGTAGTTTTATTACTATATAAAAGCAATGGTGTTTATATTATAATGAAAAGTTTATGATATCTGGTGCAACAAAAAATTCAATCCCGTTTAAACCTTGTAAGATCTAGACAATGGCAAGTTATATAAATTCCTGAAAAATATGAGTACTGCTTACACAACAAAATCAATTAACCAACAAATTAATTACTGCTAAACTGGATCTGACAAAATAAAATATAATTTTTTTGGCAGCATATAGGACGTTTTGCCAGGACTTGGCATTACGACCAAGATTTTATCTCATTCCATCTGATCTTAGCAGATGCTGGTCTCAGGGCATTTTAGGATGCTATTCCAGGCCAATGGCCCTAAATAAATTTCCAAGTCTCAACTACCCTCTAAACTGTCCCTTGTTTATATGAACAGATTTTGCATGTATCCGCATTTAACTACTTATTTTATAGTGTTTGACCAAGCAGTATTGTCCAATACCCCAGCATCTTTAATGCTGTAACCAATGGAAGTTAAAACTAATTAATAGAACATATTAAACTTATGTTCTACATCTATCTCTTTTTATGTCCAATTTAAACACATGTACATATTCTCCCTGAAGAGCCATATGACTTAACAGTAACCAAGTATATGTACGGTAACTGGATTCCTGCTGCTAGCACCATTACTCAACAGTTATATGCAACTAGATTTCCTAGAGGGTCATATTACTCAACAGTTACATGCAACTAGACACCTAAAGGGCCATATTACTCAACAGTTATATGCAACTAGATTCCTAGAGGGCCATATTACTCAACAGTTATATGCAACTAGATTAATAGAGGGCCATATTACTCAACAGTTATATGCAACTAGATTAATAGAGGGCCATATTACTCAACAGTTATATGCAACTAGATACCTAAAGGGCCATATTACTCAATTATATGCAACTAGATACCTAGAGGGCCATATTACTCAACAGTTATATGCAACTAGATTCCTAGAGGGCCATATTACTCAACAGTTATATGCAACTAGATACCTAAAGGGCCATATTACTCAACAGTTATATGCAACTAGATTAATAGAGGGCCATATTACTCAACAGTTATATGCAACTAGATTCCTAGAGGGCCATATTACTCAACAGTTATATGCAACTAGATACCTAAAGGGCCATATTACTCAACAGTTATATGCAACTAGATTAATAGAGGGCCATATTACTCAACAGTTATATGCAACTAGATTAATAGAGGGCCATATTACTCAACAGTTATATGCAACTAGATACCTAAAGGGCCATATTACTCAACAATTATATGCAACTAGATACCTAGAGGGCCATATTACTCAACAGTTATATGCAACTAGATTCCTAGAGTGCCATATTACTCAACAGTTATATGCAACTAGATACCTAAAGGGCCATATTACTCAACAGTTATATGCAACTAGATACCTAAAGGGTCATGTTACTCAACAGTTATATGCAACTAGATTCCTAGAGGGTCATAATACTTAGCAGTTATATGCAACTAGATACCTAAAGGGCCATATTACTCAACAGTTACCAAGTATATGTAACTAACCCATAAATAAAACTTGTGACCTGTTTGATTGTTTTTGGTGCCGCTCACTGTAGAGGTCAAAGCATATCCCTGTGTCCCAGAACATGGGGTGCAGGCTTTTCCTAATACCAATCCAGGGGTTAGTAAATGTAAAGAGGAATGGATTTCTGCTACCCCCAACCAACCCAGGTGAATAAAGGCTTAAGAGCAGCCTCAGCCTACATGACTCCACCAAACCACACACCCTGATGTATTTTGCCCCGCCCACTGAAAAAAAAATATGTTGACAAGTACACTAGAAGAAAAACACCCCAAAGAGGGCAACTCTCAGGAGTGAGGATGGGTTGTGCAAGTTAAACAACACAAAGCACAAACACTCCATAGTGGATAAGTCAAGAAACAGAGTAAATGTATAAAAGTAAAGAGGGAAGCAAAAAAGGAGGGGGAAAGAAAAAAAGGGGTGGGGGGAGATAGGGGAATAAAAAATGGGGGAATAGGAAAAAGGAAGAGGAGGGTAAAAGTAAAGAAGATGTCCCAATACTCTACTTAGGATTCCCAGACAAATAAATTGTAATAATGAGATCCCACATAGGTCTGTCATCAGATACCTAATTGGTTAATTAGTTAAAAGTGTACGGTCAAAGTCTGCCAGCATATAATGTGAGATTAACATCTCAAAGTGAAATTTTACCACATTCACTAAGCTCTGTGAAAAAATATACTGTATATATACATATACTCTTTACTAATGGATTACTCTTCTTTACTAAGGAGTTACTGTTAAGCTAAGGGATTACGGAATTTGGTTGACCTTTTAGGGTTAAGGTTAGTGATGGAATGTAGGGGCTTGCTTAAGTATTGGTGGAGGATACGTGGTATCTAAAACGAACACCTTATTATTTTTTTTTCTAAATTTCAGCTCCCCTATGTACCAATATAGCATTAATGTACTTATTTTGCAAAAATAAAACAGCTTTACATTAATTCTACACAGTCTTACCTCACTCTCTTTATAGTTGTTTAAACACACTGCTCCATTACTTCTGCCTTACTTCCTGGACAGACTTTAGGTCATGACACAGGAAGGAGTTGATCAGCTAAAGGTAGATGATGCAGGATGTGTGCTAATGAGATCAGCTGGTCAACTCCTTTCTGTGTCATGACCTAAAGTCTGTCCAGGAAGTAAGGCAGAAGTAATGGGTCAGTGTTGTTAAACAGCCATGAATGCTATATTGGGGAGCTGGAATTTATATTAAAAAAAAAAGTGAACTTAGTCTTGAAATCCGAAGGCTTCATTAGTTAACTTTTTTGTTTTTTCCTTTTAATTTTCACTTCACCTAATCTATGGAGCAGTGTCATCACCCAAGGCTTCTCTGCTGCTTTTACTAAAAACACATTCTATGATATAATAATATATAATAATATAAATATATAACACATGTATATAAATATAGTATTTTTGCTTCCATATGATTGGAGTAAGCTTACAGTAGCTTCACCCCAATCACTATGCTAAGTTCAATTTCCCTTGCAAAGAGCAAAGCCTATTTGCCTTTATTAAATTAACCCCCTTGTGCCTTGATTGTTGGAACTGGATCTTGAGCTATTTTTGTAAACACAAACCAATATTAATAAACTGTAGACTTCATCTTAAAGTATTTTGCCAGCACTCAGAAATGAACTCAGGTATGGTAAATAGATTTGTTAAGAAACACTTGGTAAAGTGCTTGGATAACCTGCTTCTCGCATTGTGGAGTTATGAGCCATAAATGTGATGCTTGAGCAGCTCTCGATTGGCATGCTTCATTAGCCTCGATCAAACCTTACAGACGTGTTGCATGCAGGTATCCAAATGGTTTTCAGCTTGCAACTACAGTGTAATTATGAGGCAATCAAAATGAAATTTGACAATTTTGAAGTTAAATTGAAAATCACTAATTATATGGCTTTTATGAAAGCATGTATAAAAAGGAGACAACCGTATGCAAATCAGGTCTACAAGAATGAGACAGAAAGCACTGCTATGCAGACGTTTTTTGCTCTAGTAAAGAAAATGTGAACCTTTTAAACCTGACTTCAGGGACATGTTGTTCTGTTTAGTTCATAAATACAGTGCATTCATTTACAATATTCAAATTTTTTTAACTGTACTACACTTTGAAAACTGTATTGTCTTTTAGGCCTCATTTACACAGGCGTACTACAGCATACACCTGTGCCAAGGCCGCGTTTACCCACGTGGGGACGCACAGGTGTTGCATCCCTGCGTAGAATGCATTTAAGATAAAAAAATAACCACTTTAATGATACATTAATGAATGCAGAGCTGCATTAATGTGTGTATTTTATATCTGTCTGGTGTTTAGCTTTAGTCTTCCTTTTTATTTCATCATCCTTTAGAGTTTAAAATTAGATACAGTATAAGAAAGCTGGCATATTTAAAATTCTCAGGAACACACCGTGCTATTAAAAAGGACATCATTAGGGTTTTGATGGCAGCAAACGGTAGATTCATGTTTGGAGACACCAATTATATTTTACCTACCCCCTGTATAGCAATGGGCTGCTAGATCTGAGATGGTGCTGCCCCTGACAGCCACGGGCACTATTATGATTGGGGAACCAATCAGACTGACCTCTAGTCACATGAACACCATGACAGCCAATCAAGCTGGAGTTTTTTGGGGGTTTTTTAAAGTCTCCTGCCTGCATATGCAGCTGCACCTCTCTCTCTCTTTGCACTTGCAGTGTGATGTTAAAAATTAAATGTTAGAAAGTTTAATAAAACCTGTAGAGTTACTTGCTGGTCAGTATTCGATCCATAAGACGTAGGGACATTTCCCCTCATTTTTTGGGGCGAAAAAAGTGCGTCTTATGGTGTGAAAAATACGGTATGTGTCTCTAATTTTTATTTTTTTTAACTATATTTGTGGTCATGCTTTGCAAAGATTGTCAAGTTAACCAAAGTAAACTAAAACTGCTAAATTTCGATGGGGCACCAAGGCTTTAAGGATGAGCATAAGGGGAGGAGTTAAATGAGCATGTGCAGATCAAGATAGCCTCAAAATTCTGAAATAGTTGCATAGTATCGACTAAAGAGTCAAGCAGCATATTTATACATACATATATGTATATATATATATATATATATATATATATATATATATATATATATAGAAACAAGAAAGGGGATTGCTGCACAAGAAGAATTTATTTATGATAAAAATATATTACATGAAATACCAGATACAGCTGGTGACGCTTCGGGCTCCAGTAGATAAAGCCCTTCCTCACAACCAGATATCCTTGGAGAGCTCCGGAAACTCTGTGTCCAGCTCCCCTGGCCCCTCTTATGTGTAAATCACCCTGTGTCCATTAGGGGCACAGGGAGAATGAGAACCTCACTATGATCTGTGCTAGTGGGACTCGCTGTACAGTCACACTGGAATGTTGTATATATGTATATATTGTGTGTTGTCTCATGCTGTTGTGCACTCTTTGCTGGGATCGTTTGGGGTGTGGTTGTATTCCATTGTTTTTTTGTGTCTGTCTGCCTTGGAAGAATACACCTGACCTGTGTGTCTATTGTTATTTGACAGTTTACCCCGCCCTGAATCCAAGGGTGGGGGGGAGTGTCTCTGAGTTGTATATCTGTTTTAACATGTGCTTGAATAAAGAGAGTTTTCTGTTTCTCACCCTACACTGTGTTACGACTAGTGACTGGGTGGGCTAAAGGGTCTTGGATAGAGCTGGTTCTGGACAAAGAAAGCATTTGCAGCGGACATAGTCCTTTGAGGACAAGGGTTCATCACAGCCTCCAAAAAATGAAATTTCATGTTTGTGTGACTGGCTCAATTATTTTTCCAGAAGTAAGAAACAAGTCAGATTTTAGGCATCCCCCGAAACAGAAATTTCATTTTTAAGGGATAATTCCTTTAGGAATGCAGACCATGCACCTTTTCTCATCAGAACAATGGGAATGCACCAGGTGATAAAAAATGAACCAGACCTTCCCATTCAGAAACAGTATCCAAAGGACATGTTCAAACAAATAGCTATTTCTTCAGAACAGAAGCAGGTAGGAATCTTCAACAACATTGGTTAAAATATTTAGAAACAATTGAGCACGGCTCTTGATACTCATTTTATTGGCGCTAACATACAATTTTTCAGGACAAGCTTTTGGGGTATGTCCTCTTCTTCAAGATCCAAGCAGTACTAATTTGCAGATTAAAAATGTTTACAATGTACATTGACCATCTATAGGAGATTTGCTTTTGTTTTGCTTTTTCTCAACAAAAGTGGGATTATTTTTTAAGTGGAGAAAGATTTATTTGTCAGCCATTCTCCACCTTTTCTCTGCCAAACCCCCACACTGGAAGATTTGCATAATTTATAAAGCATATTTGCCAGTCAGATTTGCTGATGTTTTGCCGCAATCACACCAATTTCACACATATGCAAAGGATCTGTCTTCCCTATTTATTAGCCGTAAATTCAGGCCGCGTTTACAGTCATCACCTACTATTGCTTTTAAAGATTACCCATTTTCAAAAAGTTGATTTATTGATTTTATTCATAATTCACTATTCAATCTGCACAGAGTCCTGCTTTTTCTCTCTTGTTATTAATATATTATTATTCCATGATTACTCAGAAAATGAAAAGATTTTAAAGAAGCATATTAACGGCTCAAAAACACATTTCTTTCTTTTTTTTTTTTAATACTGCCTTTTTATTTTAAAGCAACACCTTTGAGAATGGCCAAGGGTGATATGCCCTGATGCATTTATTTATAAATGATAAATTCAGTCGGTTTCCATGGTTTTTAATATTAAATTGAGTAACAGTTAAGTAAACAAAAACAAAAAAAAAAAGAAAAGCCAGCACAGAGAGGATATAAATTACACATTTGCGCAGAGCAGAACAGTGAAATGAGAAAATTACTATTTTATCTGACAAGATAACAAGCTGTAGTTAGCCATCGAAGATGACACATACAATCTTGTGCATTATGCTGTTGTCTTCTGAATTTCTTTTAGTGTGTACTGTATTTTTTTTTAAATACAGTGTGTACTGCATTTTAAAAATAAAAAGGTTTTTTATTTACAGGATAAACATAGGGAACCTACTCCCTTGACTCCCGCGTTGCTTCCTCCCACTATTTTGCCCACAATGTCAGGAGTTTAATGACTGGAACACAAAACTGATCTGTCCTTGGTATTGTTGGTTCTTCTATAGCAGTGGTCTCCAAACTGCGGCCCTGGGTCCGGATGTGGCTCTTTGCTTGCCTCTATCCGGCATTTGGAGCACTATTCCATCCACAACTGACACTAATAACGGGGCACCATTCCTCCCACTGACAACAATGATGGAGCACTTCTTTCTTCCACTGATACCAACAATGGAGCACTATTGCTCCCACTAAAACCATGATGGGGCATTGATGGGGAATCTGATGCTGGGGCATTTTCTACTCTCAGTGGCAACAGTCTGGGCCCCCCTAAATTCTGAAGGACAGTAAACTGGCCCTTTGTTTAGAAAGTTTGGAGACCCCTGTTCTATAGGGTCTAGAATGATTGATCCAAAGGTGCAGATAATGGTAGAAAGTGTTATCCTGGTAAAGATAAGCAATGTTTAAGTGTAAGGCAGCCCATAGATATTCCGATTTTTTTCCTTCCACTATGGGTGGAGGGAAAGAAAATTGCTTGATTCCCCATCAACACAGTTAGCGTTTATGGAGGAATGTCTTCCGCAGAGCTATTGTGTTCTGCGGGGGGGGGGGGGGTGCACAGGGAGCCATCCCAGCAGGAAGAAAACAATGGTTATTGCTAGCGGCTATAGCCACCAGCAGTAATTGCATGTAAAAAAAAATTGATTAACCCCAGATAGCAAGGATAACTTGCCACAAATTTG
The DNA here is from genome assembly GCF_042186555.1 of Aquarana catesbeiana. NCBI lineage: Eukaryota > Metazoa > Chordata > Amphibia > Anura > Ranidae > Aquarana > Aquarana catesbeiana. Next base: position 664,445,618 of record NC_133327.1, on the reverse strand, counting down.
GGGCAGCATTAAATTCTAAGTCTGTTAACTTGCTGCACATTTTCACTGGAAAGTTGTACACTTGCAGAGCACTCGAAGCACAAGTTCTAGTTGACACTTTCCAATTTGTAGCAAATTTGCGTGGCAAGTCCCTAGCAAGCGCAAAGTTGCAGTGGTGAGTCTACAGCAAGAGCTCTGCAAGTCTACAGCATGAAAATTCAACCACAGTGACCCCTGTGGTGGGATGACTATTGCACAACATAACTGAACCAGAACTTGCAGCAGACCTGCAGAATGTTTGCAAAGAAAGTTGATCTGGAGTCATGCAATGCGGACTTGCTGCAATTGTGCAACAAACTTGTGAAGCCTGGCAAGCCTAGCAATAGCTTAGAAAGTCATTTTCAAACTTGCAGCACAATTGCTTGCTATCTGGGATGGATTGACTCGGGTACAATCAGCCTGCCAATACATGGATCGAAATTCAGCTGGTCTTTGCTGAACCAGCCAAATTCTGGTCCATGTATGGCTGACTTAAATCTGTTTGAGTTTAGCAAATTTCAGTTCATATGGCCTATTGTCGATCTAAAATATTCACAAGAGAAACAACAACAAACAAAATGAACCTCTTGATCAGGTGGCAGGTGAAGGTCCTGACTCAAGTTTAAAGGTGGTCAGGTGTGCAGGCTACAGAGTTGCTACTGTATGTTGAAGTGGAGCCCAGATAGCAAGGATAACTTGCCACAAATTTGTGGCAGTGTTAAGTTGTAAGTCTGTTAACTTGCTGCACATTTTCACTGGCAAGTTGTACGCTTGCAGAGCACTTGTAGAAGTTCTAGCTGACACTTTTACAATTTGTAACAAATGTGCCTGGCAAGTCTCTAGCAAGAGCAAAGTTGCAGTGGTGAGTCTACAGCAAGAGCTCTGCAAGTCTACAGCATGAAAATGCAGCCACAGTGCCCCCTGTGGTGGGATGACTATTGCACAACATAACTGAACTTGCAGAAGACTTGCAGAATATTTGCAAAGAAAGTTGATCTGGAGTCATGCAATGTAGACTTGCTGCAATTGTGCAAATTGCAAACTTGTGAAGCCTGGCAAGTCTAGCAATAGCTTAGCAAGTCATTTTCAAACTTGCAGCTCAATTTCTTGCTATCTGGGAAGAAATGTTTATAGATGAAAATAAAGAGCATTATCTAGCAGTCTGAATTCTGCTACATTCCTTAGCTGTCCATGACCTGGAGCCTAAATGCAGCTATAGGGGATCAATACACCTTGTGATAAGGACGTGTAAAGCGTAACCCTTGTACAGCACTGCAAATCGGCAAACAATGTTTAGCTCATTGTACATATAAAATTGCAAATTATACATAGAAATAAGTTTTTTTTAAAGATTAACATAAGTTTATTTTTTCTACCAGCTTATCATTTTTACATATACCATATATTTGAAAAAACATGAAGAAATATTCCTATGCATTTAAAAAAAAAAAAAAAAATTGACAGGCTTTCTATAATGGTAGAGAGGTCAGGAGGTTGATGGCGAGACCTTTTAATCTTGGTTGCAATAGCAGAGATAACTGTTATTATTGTAACCTTTCTTTGTTAGTCTCTGGAACTCATCATTTATCACTTTGCTGCATTATTGATAATAAATCAATATTTTGGTGTATAACCCAAGTATCATGAGCCAGACAAACTCATTTGATAGGAAAGGGGATCTCAATAATGTCAATATCTCTTAGTAAATGGTTTGATTGTGTTTAACTGGTTCCTGTATCAGAGCAGTAGAGAGTTCAACTTGAATATATACATTTATATAGGTCATGGCATATCTAGTAGTCATTATACAAGTTGTTTGGACACCTGAAAACAGTATTAAACCCAAAAGCAAACATTTATTATATTGCAGCTTACCCATTCTTACATGTGATGGCTACAGTTTGCTTAATTTCCTTTTTATGCTTTATTTCTTCTATTTTTGTCTGGTAGTCTCCAGCCAGCAAGTCTGTTGATTTTCAAAGCACAAACTCTCCAGCAGAATGTATCAGTTGCCGTGGATGAGACAAACCATTTAATACTGGCAGGGGTGATTAAAATTATTATTATTATACAGGATTTATATGTACAGTACAGTTTAATACAGAAGGAATAGGACGGCCCTGCTAATGGAGTTTACAATATAAAGGGAGGGGGAGGTGGTACAAAAGGTAATAGCTGCAGGGGACGATCTGATCGAGGTGACTCAGGTACAGTTCTTAAGTGGAGGCGGGGTAGGCTTTCCTGAATAAGTGAGTTTTCAAGGATTGCCTAAAGGCAGGCAGGGTAGGGGGCTGACCGGACATACTGGGACAGGGAGTTCCAGAGGATGGGAGAAGATCTGGAGAAGTTCTGGAGGCGAGCATGGGAGGAGGTAACAAGGGAATTAGAGAGCAGCAGGTCTTGGGAGGAGCGGAGAGGCAATATCTGCATATGAGGTTGGTGATGTAGCTGGGTGCAATGTCGTGGATGGGTTTGCACATTATGGTTAGTATTGGAAGCCAGTTAAGGTATTGGCAGAGAGGGACAGCAGACACAGAGGATCGGTTAGTAAGGTGTATTATTCTGGCAGCAGCATTAAAGATAGACTGATGGGGGGATAGCCTGTATAAAGGTAGGCCAGTAAGGAGGGGGTTGCAGTAGTCAATGCAGGAAATAACCAAGGAGTGAACAGGTTGTTTTGTGGTGTCCTTAGGAAAGGGTGAATTCAGGAAATGTTGCGAAGGTTAAGTCAGAACCTTTATCCCATTATTGAGTTTAATACAGGTTTAATCCAACCAAAATGAAATGTGTCAAGGCAAATGTTGATTCTCTAAAAATCAACCTCCTGTTCTTGGACAATCAACATCTCCCTTGATGGAGATTGTCCTACCTGCACTAGGAGAGTTTGGTGTCTCTTGTAGCAGTCTCAGGAGTGGCTTGAAAATCTTGCTACTGTAAAGATTTAAAAACATATAATAATATTTCAGAAAATTGCTGTCCATTCACATGTGGGTGTGCCTTAATTGGCCAACAGTTTTTGCGGTTGCATGGTATACTGACTAAAGGACAATGTATGATGTATTTATGGAAAAAACATGGAGTGTGAAGTAAAGCACATAATGATTTGAGAACTTCACTTGACAAATAATTGCATTGGGTTGGTTTATATAAATTACAGTTCCTTGTGTCTCTACATCATTTTCAGAAATCTCTGTATTTTGGATGTTCTGTCTAATTCAGACCATGCTTGCATAGTTCTTTTTTCCATCTACTCACCAGGAACTCATCATTAAATGTAACAGCTGTTTAGAAATACTCACCCTCCAGCAGTAATTTAGATGCCAGAGCACACGTGAATTGCATTACAGGTATCAGTCTATGAATCTGTGAAGTGTTACCTGCCAAGTACATGAATTCTATGTAACTGCTATGAAGCTCTACCTGCATGTCAAAACATTATTTTCAAATAAGGGCAAAAACCGAGAGCAATGCCGTTTGCAACATTTCATCAGGCTCAGAGCAGAATAGTTTATGGAGCTCATACATTAATTGGTTGAGTTACAATTTTGGATGCAAGTCACTGGACCCAGATGCTTAGACGTAGGAAACAATTTTCGATCAGCAGCAGCTGGCTCACTGACATGCTCCTCAGGCTGTTGCGTTGATGTTTTGGATCTCGCTTTGGTCTGGTCACATGGAAATGTTTTTCAGAACTTGTGCTTGCGTTCCCCAGTTGATTCCAAGGCACCATTTGATATGACAGCACTGTATTTTTCTCTGCAAAGAGCATGCATTGGATTGTACGCACTGCTAAATGTATGCATGCTGTAAACATTTAGGCTGGGAAAAATAATGTTTTGGCTTGTAACAAATAATTTTAATACTATTGAAAAATAACTTCTCCATTTCAGAGGTTACCCACTTTGGATCCCCCTTTTATGACCATTGTAGTTTTCAGGGCTTAAATAGGCAATTGCCTATTTTAGTTTTACTTTGGATTTTAGTTTTACTTATTTTGAATTCATTTGCAATGAGGCAGGGCTTTTTTTTCTAGCCACCAGTTACTCATTCAGTTACTCAATATTTTAAAAAACATATATTCTTTTTGTTTCTTTCTGATTTTGCCTTCCTTTTTATATTTTTTCTCCCATCTTCTTATTTTCCTTCAAGCCTTTTCTACTCCTTACCTCCTGGATTCTTTCTTTAGCTCTATTTGGGTCATTGGACTGCAATAGGCCCCGGTACTGAGCCATAGTCTGGGCCTTTATTGTTCACAACCACTGTATTGTCCTACAGTTTTGTGTGTCATGATGGTCTTTGCAATGTATCCCTGAGTTTCTTTGGGACAAGTGCCTTTGTTGAGACAATGGAGTTTTGCATAATTGTTCTGATTATGGATACTGTCGATTTATTTAAGTCTGCTGTACCTATTGCTACAGTGTTATGCTTTTATTATATGCATAAACAAAGATTATTTGGTCCTTTTCTCTAGGGTGACCATGAAAAAAACAATGGAATGTTCTCAAAACTGTTGTTAGTTTTATTCTGGTATATACTTTAGGGCCCTTGCATATGGGGCCATCCAGGTGCATTGTGTCTATCCCGTAGTTTTAGTGTGCCTGGTAGGGACAGGTGCAGTGATCAGCCCTGCTGCATTTAGCCTGTCAAAGTCTATGATAGGCCACAGCTGGACTGGGTTGAACACTCTAGTGGTACCGGTGTTTAGGGCCCTGCGCATTCAGAGACACATGTCTGAAATGTAGGTCTTTGACATGCTGCCTTAACCGAGGATAGATGCTTCACCTGTCCCTCCTGGGTGAATTAAAATTCTGGGAGGGACACACGGTTCTTGAATGATCCTGTGTGCGAGGAAGCCTGTACTGAGGAAGTTTAGAGGCTGCATTATTGACCTCTTCATCTGAAAATGCTAGTGTAGCGCTAACCACTGGGGGGGTGGCTAGAATGAAACCAGGTTTCCCTTACCTGCTCAGAGGCTTCCACACCAGAAGCTAGTTCCAAAGCACACCGAAAAAAATCAGGCTCAGTGTAGGGGTATCTTTTTGAAGATTAATTGCACAGGCAGGTAGAGGGAGGAGGGTGCAGAACACTCCAAAAACGCACACAGGGATCAGAAGGAAAATTCTCAAGCAAAGGTTTTCTCCAGCATGATCTAGTCCTTCAGTAGCAGCCTCCAGTAAGGCTGGAAGTTGAGGGGAGCATCAGCTAGTCTGAGACTCTATGTGAGCAGTCACAGTCCTTGCAGCAACCTTTGGTGTCTAACCCTCAAGGCATTTGCACACCTGGAGTTCTAAGTGAAAGGTCCTACTCAAAGGCAGCTCCCCAACCAGCTCCCCTTCAACACTCTTCAGTGAAAAGCCTCCCTGGTCCAGCCCAACTTACACAGATGATGTCTTCCAGCAAGTCTCTTTAAGTCCAGGTTTCAAGGCCCTCAGCCAAGCACATGCTGAGGCCTAACAAAAACAGCTGTTCTGTAACATAGGCTGCCTCCCAGGGGAGAGGCCCTAGGAGAGAGATCTGGCCAGACCCTCCCAAACATTTATCCTCCCCCCCAGTCACACCTTCTGGGCTCCCTGCCAGGGATTGGCTGAGGTCAGATAAATATTCAGAACCCAGTAACTACCCCTCCTACACTATTTCTGGAAGCTTTTTCCAGAGGCAGGCAGGAGCAATCAGCCACTAGGCTTAGGGGGACCTGACCAGACTTAAAAATAAATTACTGCTCAGCTGGGAACAACAGAGCCAAAAAAAAAAAAAAATAGTCAGCCTAGGGCAGGGGTGCTACACTAGTTACTTTATGTTCAGAGGGCAACTCAGTGGCTTTGTGGTTAACACTGCTTCCTTGCAGTACTGAGGTTCTCAGTTTGAATCTCAACCGGAACACAACCTTCATGACATATGTATTTTTTGCTCTGTGCTTGGTGGAATTCCTCTGGATTCCCCCAGTTTCCTCCCACACTCCAAAGCCATGCTAGTAGGGTTAGTTGGTTCCTGTCTAAGTTGGTTCTGGTATTTGTATGTTTGTGAGATAGGACCTTTAGATGGTATGCTCCTTGAGAACAGGGTGGAATTAAATGTAAAATATGTAAAGTGCTGCATAAACTGTTGGCGCTTTACAAATACCTGTAATAAATAAATAAATTTATGGCTTCACTATCCTGGCAGAAGTTTGTAGAGTATGGATTCTAACTTTCTTGGTCTGCATACTTATTCTGGGTCAGTGATATAGGAAGTACTGAAGCAAGAGCAACAGGCAGGCAACACACATTGTCAAAGCCCTCTGAGCACTGGTTTAATTTAAAAAGTCAAATGCCCATTCTCTTGTAAAAAAAAAAAAAAAAGTTAAATACCCATACATTGACAATTCAGTTTTCATCAGTTTTGTATATTTGCAACTACAATCTATCTATGATATTGGAAGTACAAAGATTAAATAAAGTAGGTTAGGATTTCATTGTATAGGCAGTCATTAATGGGACTTAAAAACCCCCCATAATGTGCAAAAAAGCAAGGTGTGAAAAAAAAATTTGAAAAGTTTTAGTTGTAACTTTCCTTTTTTCCACCAATTACATGGACAAGTTATTATGCAGCATTTCTATGCGGCACTAGGCTCATCCATTAAAAAGCCAAAAATAAACCTAACACTGCTGAATGATTTTTTGCATTAATTTCCAGATTTCAAAGTAACAAGAAATGTCATAAAATGGCAAAACATGCTGTGCTATCACACTTTTTTATATATCTCATTTGAATTAGAACCCCAGCCAAAACTAAAAACAAAAAAATAAATAGCCCATTTAAAGATACAATAACAAAACCAGTTTTGTTGAAATAATCACCTTTAATTTAGAGATTTTTCTGCAGTATTTTATTCTGCCACTAGATGTCCTCAGTGGCAAGCATCTTTCAACTCACTTCCTTTGAGTCTGGGTCATCCTGGACCTGCCCCCAACCTGTGACTGGACAGTGAAAGGTGAAGCAGCACACTTACTGATGACCTCATTTCTCTGTCAATCTGAGTTCTCCTTCTATCAGCATGGTTCATCAGCATCCTCTCACACGGCAGTCCTGCTATATAGAGAATGCAAGAGGCTGATGCCAGCTCAAATCCGGGTACTTACACTGCTTGCATATAATAAAAAAAAATACAATTAATGATGTATTGATCATTACAGAGCTACCTTAATGTTGTCCTATATCCGTTAACCTCTGTGTTTTGTCACTTTACTGCATTTTGTTTGTTTCTCCATTAAATATCAAGCCCAGGTTGGGTGACAGTATCTGCCAGAATATTATCACTTTATGGGGGAAGATTACTAAAACTGGTGCACACAGATTCTGGTGCAGCTGCGCATAGTAACCAATCAGCTTCTAGATTTTATTGTCAAAGCTTAAAGGGGTTGTAAAGGCAGAAGACCTTTTATCCCAATGCATTCTATGCATTAAGATAAAAAGCCTTCTGTGTGTAGCAGCTTCCCTAGCACCCCCTAATACTTACCTAAGCCCACTCTCTGCCAACGATGTCAAAGAATCCCTCGCCGTCCAGGACTCTCCCTCCTGATTGGCTGAGACACAGCTCCCGCCGCTGTCAGTCAAAGTCAGCTAGCCAATCAGGGGAGAGAGGGGGCGGTGCAGAGCGGAAGCTCCGTGTATGAACAATCAACATCTGCCTAGATACATTTGATGGCAGTCAGATTAAGGTAATTGTTATGGTCTGAAGTCACAATTGCTATAGCAGAGGAGCAGCACCCATGGACAAACAGGACAGATATATACGTAGGTCACACTGGCTGATGACACGGGTTTACCTGAGGTGCGGGGTCTAAGTACTATTTGGGGTATTCACCAGAGCTCCTGATGGTGGAGATGGGTTTTGCTGCGTGTTAGTACCAGGTCACGGCCCTCAGGATTGCCCCACCAGGAGGTGAGCAAGCCGGGGTCCAGTAGCAGATAAGCAGGTTTGGATCAAGCAGAAGCGTAGTCAGTAAACAAACCAAAGGTCAGTAATGATTTGTAGCAGGTTGGTATTAAGCAGAAGTGTAGTTAGTAAACATGCCAAAGGTCAGTAACGAATTGTAGCAGGTTGGGATTAAGCAGAAGTGTAGTCAGTAAACAAGCCAAAGGTCAGTAACGAATTGTAGCAGGTTGGGATTAAGCAGAAGCATAGTCAGTAAACAAGTCAAAGATCAGTAACGAATTGTAGCAGGTTGGGATTAAGCAGAAGCGTAGTCGAGGAACAAGCCAAGGGTCGGTAACGAATGGTAACAAAGATACGAACAGCAGCAGGAGAGACAAAAGCAAGATATTGGTTGGAGAGAGCACAATAATCTGGCATACAGGAAGTGCAGAGACATGCCTTCACCTCTGAAACATCTCCAAAATACACCCCTTTCTAACCGTCAAGACCACTAAGCAACTTATTCATTCACTCGTTATTTCTCTCCTTGACTATTGTAATTCCCTCCTCATTGGCCTACCTCTCCACAAGTGATCCCCTCTTCAGTCTATCATGAATGCCGCTGCCAGACTCATCCACCTTACCAACCATTCAGTGTTTGCCACTCCTCTCTGCCAATCCCTCCTCTGGCTTCTCATTGCCCAATGAATAAAATTCAAAACACTAACAATAATATGCAAAGCCATTCACAATTCTGCCCCAAGCTACATCACCAATCTCATCTCCAAATATCACCCAAACCGTCCTCTCCACTCCTCCCAAGATCTTATACTCTCTAGCTCCCTTGTCTCCTCCTCCCATGTTCATCTCCAGGACTTCTCCAGAGCCTCTCCCATCCTCTGGAACTCACTACCCCAATCTGTCCGGCTATCTTCTACTCTGTCCACTTTTAGGCGATCTCTGAAAACTCATCTCTTCAGGGTGGCCTATCCTGCCTCCAGCTAACAACCGAATCTTCTACTCCCCTCGTCAGTTCATCCCTCACAGTCCCTACCTTTTGTTTCACCAGCCCCTCCCTCTTAGATTGTAAGCTCACAGGAGCAGGGATCCTCTAACCCTCTTATTTTGAATAGTACTGTTGGTGTAGTGTCTCCCTACATTGTAAAGTGCTGCGCAAACTGTTGGCGCTATATAAATCCTGTATAATAATAATAATGGCTCAAATCAGGAAGTTCATAGGAGGAGCTCTCAATAAGAGCCCCTTTATTTAGAAATGAGGTGGATAAAAATCTGAATCCCCTGCAAGTGGCTGGGGATTTGGATTTTTCAACCCACCCCCAATCCTGAGTTCACGATTCAAGACAAGCAGGGTTCAAGGCAGGATCATTCAATTAATTTTCCAAGGAACTGTCTAGCATTCCAGGTGGCTTAGCAAGAAGGATCACTTCTTGACACAGCAGAGTTCCCAGGTTCAAGTCCAGGCCCTGACAGTAACTGAGTTACAGTATCTGTGTGTTACTGGTCAGATCACCAGGTAAAAACAGAGGGGAAAAAAAGAAAACTTGCAGCTACCAAATCTAATTATTGGTAAGCTAAAATAGAATATGCTTTTGGGTTTAATACCGCTTTAAAGCACTTCATATCCACAACAATGTAAAATAGAACAAAAGCATGTACTGAACAACAAATGAAAATTGAAAACCATTACAGTGTACATGCAAGCTTTTTTTATTTATTTTTTATTCTTTATTCAACCTTTTGAAAACTGAAGAAGAATACAGTAAGCAAAGGGGAGCAGGTATACACCTGTCAAAATGAACTTTGCCCTACAGAATCAAGCAGATAAATTACGCTGAACTTACATGAGTCAAGTGAAAGCAGAAAACAGAAAAAAGACTAGTACAATAGAATGTTTTTGTGCACACTTTTCCTTGGTATAGGGAATATATTGTGACTCAATGTGACCGTTGAAAATCAGAGATAAAAGAAAAGGAGGAGGAAGGACAGAGGGAGAGAAGGTGGGAAATTAGGGACCATTGTGCCTCCCCAGAAAGGATCCTCTAGGAATGCAGATGACAAGGTTATAGGGAGTTTTAGATGAATTTAAGAGACCTTGTCAGACAATGGTGAAAATTATTCAGATATGAAAGTAAACTTATGAAAGTAAAACTACATCTTTACAAATTGTTCTCTATTTTACAGCAGTTAATCCTTCCATTTCTTTTAAAGTAAAATTATAAGCTTTTTAGGCTCAGAACAAATTCTTGAAAACCAGAACCAATTCATCCCAATGACTAGGCTTAGGGGTTTACTTGGACTTCCAGCCACTAACTTTATTGAGGATTTTGCTGAACCCCAGAAAGTAGTCTAAAGCAAAAACACTCCCATTTACCTAACACATTTCACTTTATCAACCACTGCCACCTCGGACTGCAATGGGACACCACTAGCTGTGACAACCCTCAAGGAGAAAGGAAAGATTAAAAGAGAAGTATGGGAATTAGAAAAGATTGCTCAGTGCTCAGCATTTTGTGAGCAGAGAGCTGGGGACTGTCGGTCTCTGACTCTCTGCTCTGCCCCTCCAGTGCTCACTGGTGCGCTAGGCTGTGGAGGGGTTGGGAGGGCAGATTGCTGAGAGGGTGAGCCAGCTGTTGGCCCAGGCTTCTGGGCAGATCCCAACCATATAGAAACTGGACCGGCTCTGTGACGTCAGTCAACAGTGGTCTGAAAACGGATCACAGGAGTGCAGAGCGAACTGCACTCCTGTGATCCATAGCTTTGGCTATACTTTTCCTTTAACCAGTTCCTACCTGGCCTATAGCGATTTGATGGCCGAGCTGGACTTTTGGTGGACGTCCATCTAGAACTAGCCTTGCGCATGGCCGTGCGGCTGGCACAATCTGTCACCGGCTGTGTCCACCAGACCGATCAGTGTACCGGCCTGCTGTTGGTACCATGGGATTGCTGTGACCAATCACAGCAGATCACATGACAATTGTAAACAATGAATGCCTGTGATTCATGCTATTCATTGTTACAATTGTGTTGTTAGCTGTGATTGGTCACAGTGATTACATGGTACAAACAGGGCCAATCACAGCCCATCTGTACCATGTGAATACCTGTGGCCAATCACAGCTAATCACAACAAAGCAAACTGAAATTAAGCATTTTACTGAATGATACTGTTCATACTGATCACTTTCCCAGAGTAGTACAATGTTAATACGTTAACATTTTTTTGCTCTGGTCACAATGTATTAGAAAAAAATATATAATAAAAAAGAAAACAAATTTAAAGAAAATGATTAAAATATATTTTTTTGTGCTGTCACCAGTCAGTGTCCCTGATCACTGGCACACCAGTTATATGATGATGCTGTACTGAACTGGTGACAGTATGTTGAAAAAAAAAATATTTTCACCAACAAACACTAACAAAATGTAGCAGAATTCATTTTGGTCTAAATTTGTGAAGAATGAATATTTATTTGCAAAAACGTTTTTGTTTTTTTTTTTCAAAATGTTCGGTCTTTTTTCGTTTATTTAAAAAAAAAAAAAACCCAGTGGTGATTAAAGCACAAAAAAAATCTCTATTTGTGTGAAAAAAATTATAAAAATTGCATATGGGTACAGTGGCAATTGTCATTCAAAGTGCAACAGCACTGAAAGCTGAAATTTGGCCTGGGCAAGGCGGGGGTAAAAGTGCCCAGTATTGAAAGTGGTTAAGAAATTACATCTATCCTGTCAATCTATTATTCATTTATTTTAACTATTTAAGCCAAGACTGAAAGTTTAGTAAACAGTTTAATATTTCCTAGAAGTAGCTTTTTAGGCTTGCAACAGATTCTTAAAACCTGTAGCCAATTCATCCCAACGAGTAGGCCCAGGAGCTTACTTGGACTTCCAGCCACCAACTCTGTGTTTAGGACTTCGCTCAATCCTAGATTTCAAAAACCAGGAGGGTGTTTGGGGACTTGTGGAGGTTGAAATTCAGAATACTGAGATAATGGGGTTGGTTTACTAAAACTGGAGAGTGCAAAATGTGGTGCGGCTCTGCATAGAAACCAATCAGCTTCCAGGTTTTTTTTTCAAAGCTTAATTGAACAAGCTGAAGTTAAAACTTGATTGGCTACCATGAACAGCTGCACCAGATTTTGCACTCTCGGGTTTTATTAAATCAACCCCAATGTGTTACATGTCTCCCCAGCCATTGACTGCTATAAGTTGTGGCGATTCATTCGCCAGATGCCCAACTTCAAAAATTTCAAAAACTGGGAGGGTGTGTAGGGGCTTGTGTGGGTTGAAATACATTTAGAATACCAAGGTAATGTGTTATCTCAGATGGAATCCGATCTAACCCTACCCCCTTCCCCTTTACAGCTACCAATGCTTTCTTTTTACCTTTTCTTAAATTATTTTCCCTTCTTATGTCTACGTTCTTCCCAACTCCATTATTCTAGACTGGAACCATGTTTCTGTAGGAGTACAGGCTCCGATCACAATGCCTTTTGGGTCAAGGACACAGGGCCTTTTTATTTATTGCAGTTTCGTTCTTGGGTTTAGATACACTTTAAGGAATATTATTATTATTATTATTATACAGGATTTATATAGAGCCAACTGTTTGCGCAGAGCTTAACAAAATAAGAGCAGACATTACAGTTACATTACAATTTGGTACAAGAGGAATCAGATGGAATTCATACAAAAGGTAATAGCTGTGGGGAATGAGCTGATGGAGGAAGTAAAACAGTGTATTAGTTAGAAGCAGGGTAAGCTTCTTTAAAGAGAAGGGTTTTCAGGGATCGTCTAAAACAGTGGTCATCCTGTGTCCTCAGGGCCCACTAACAGGCCAGGCTTTATGTATTACCTTGGGGAGATGCAGACTAGAATACTGCAATCACTGAGCAGCAAATTATATCACCTGTGATGTATTTAAGTTATCTTGCAAACCTGGCCTGTTAGTGGGCCCTGAGGACAGGGTTGATGACCACTGGTCTAAAAGATGGATAGATTAGAGGACAGTCAGACAGATTGGCGTTGGGAGCACCAAAGGATGGGAGAAGCTCTGAAGAAATCCTGGAGGTGAGCATGGGAGGACGTGACAAGGGAGCTAGAGAGTAGGAAGTCTTGGGAGGACTGAAGAGAGCGGCTTGGTTGGTATTTTGGGACTAGGTTAGTGATGTAGCTGGGGGCAGAGTTATGGATGGCCTTGTAAACTATTGTTAGTACTTTGAATTTTATTCGTTGGGTGAGTGGAAGCCAGTGGAGGGATTGGCAGAGAGGGGTGGAGGACACTGAATGGTTGGTAAGGTGGATGAGTCTTGCAGCGGCATTCATTATGGACTGAAGGGGGCATAGTCTATGTAAAGGTAATCCAATGAGGAGGGAGTCTAATACAATATATTAGACTCCTATTTACATCTGAAATCATATAGCTTATGATATACACCTCATGCATTTGGAAATATAAAACATAGAGCGTTTTTTTTTTTCTTACTGTACAAAATATTTATAGGTGGGCCCAAGCCAAGACTGAAAGTCTAGTAAACAGTTTAATGTCATCTAGAAGTAATAACAGAGCATTTGCCAAGGCTGAGTCCCATGTAGATGCATCAAACTGTATAAATCAGTTCAGCACTAGGAATATGAGATCCTCTCCAGACAACGAATGGTTGACTGGCCATTATATTAGCAGCTGTGACTGCAGAATTGGGAACGGCTCATCGGAGTCCTCTAAAGCAAGCCTTTTTTTCCTTTTTTTTTGCATGTATTTACAGTGGCGCTACCGGCTTCTCCATTAATGTAAACGATAAACTAAACAATGTTTCTTTTGCATGACACACAGTGGAAGAATAAAAGGTTACTGGAGAAAAGAAATATGTATAAAGGGGTTTTGACTATTCAGAGAACGTAATCATCCACACTTGTTACAGGATGCTCATTCCATCACCATCATTTCCATATGAATGCCTTTATCGGATGCATTTATTAAACACATAAAACTAATTCAGCAGAAGCGTCTACAGGATGTAACGCCAGGCACGGCGTAACTAACCAACAAATGATTACCTATAATTCCTCCAACCAATCTATTAAGCGTGGATCGTAGCCACTGAAACTCACAATGCAACAGAGTATTGGGGGGGTTTCCGATTCATGTTAAATGGCAAATTATTAAACTCATAAGGTTTGTCGTTGATGGAAAACGAATTGAACACTAACCTTCAGCCTTACCTTTGGTCTTATCAGTTGTAGAGACTCCTCTCCTGTACTGAAATGACTTGCTCTGACATCACTGCACAGTGTGAGCTTTTCATGGTGTGTATCCAAAGCTGCAGAAAGTCACATAGGGCCGGTCTCGTTTACTGACTGGTGGACATCCGGCATCATCTAGCCTTTTTCCTCTCCAGCCTTACTTCCCCTTTCATTCATTTAATTTCAGCCTACCTAAGAATGTGCACTCCTCCGGGTTGAACTCTTTCCCAGAACCAGTGCACTGCTAACATAGGGGGCTGGGGGTCCTTGAGAGGAATACAGAGACAGGGTGCTTTTAGGAAGGTATGTACAGCACTTTGTTGACCCCTCGCACCAGCCATAATATGAGTGCTTTGTATAGAGAAGTGCAGAACCCAATACTATTACAGAGTTATTTGAATAAAGGATTCTGCGCTTAGGAGAAAATTCTATAGCTGCAGCCTCCCCCAAAAAAAGACATCACAAAATGGTGCCCAAAAAGCAGATAATCACAAAAGGGGAATTGGCGCTGCTAGAAAACTGCATAAAGGTCACCTAATCAGGACAAATATTAAATGAATAGGTAACAGTGAGAAGTATGTGTGTAAAACAAAATCCCTATGTGATAGAATGAATCAATATAAAGCAAATGAAACCAAAAAATCATATTCACACCTGGAAGGCATATATATAAACACCATAAAACACCACAAAATTAATAACTGATCAAATAAATCAAAAGGGAATGTGTATGAAGCATATAAAATAATCAGAGTGAAAGCTCAATCCATAAATGAACAAAGTTGTATGGCAAAAAGGAATTTGCTAACTTTCCGCCAACACAGCCAAAAAGCACAAAAATATGTGTAAAGGTAAATAAATATACACTTAGTCCATTGGTGAACTACTATATATATATATATATATAAATTCAAGGAACACTTTTTAATCAATGTATAGCATCAAGTCAATTAAACACCTGGGATATTGATCTGGTCAGTTAAGTAGCAGAGGGGGTTGTTAATCATGTTCAGCTGCTTTGGTGTTAATGAAATTAACAACAGGTGCACTAGATGGGCAAAAATTAGACCACCTCCAAAACAAGAATGGTTTTACAGGTGGAGGCCACTGACATTTTTTTCCCTTCTCATATTTTCTGAGTGTTTTTCACTAGTTTTGCATTTGGCTAGGGTCACTACTGGTAGCATGAGGCAATATCTGGAGGTTGCACAAGCAGTCCGACTCCTCCAGGATGGCACAGCAATATATGCTATTGCCAGAAGGTTTGGTGTGTCTCCCAGAGCACAGTCTCAAGAGCATGGAGGAGATTCCAAGAGACAGGCAGTTACTCTAGGAGAGCTGGACAGGGTCAAAGAAGGTCCGTAACCCATCAGCAGGACCTCTATCTGCTTCTTTGTGCAAGAAACAGGATGAGCACTACAAAATGACCTCCAGCAGGCCACTGGGGTTAATGTCTCTGACCAAACAATCAGAACAGACTTCATGAGGGTGGCCTGAGGGTCCAACAACCTCTAGTGGGTTCTGTGCTCACTGCCCGACACCATGGATCTCGATTGGCATTTTCCATTGCACAGTAGAATTGGCAGGTCCGCCATTTTCCCAGATGAGAGCAGTCCCCCCTGAGCATATGTGACAGATCTGAAAGGATCTGGAGAAGCTGTGGAGAACATTATGCTGCCTGTAAAAACGTTCAGCATGACCGGCTTTGTGGTGGGTCAGTGATGGTCTGGGGAGGCATATTCATGGAGAGATGCACAGACCTCTACAGGCTAGACAATGGCCCCCTGACTGGTATTGGGATAAAATCCGTGGACCCATTGTTAGACCCTACACTGGTGCAGTGGGTCCTGGGTTCCTCCTGTTACACGAAAATGCCGGCCTTATGTGGCGAAAGTATGCAGCCAATTCCTGAAGGATGAAGGAATTGATAAGACTGAGTGGCCTCCATGCTTGAATGACCTAAATCCAATAAAACACCTCTGGGACATTACGCTTCGGTCCATCTGATGCCGCCAGGTTGCACCTTAGTCTGTTCAGGAGCTCAGTGATGCCCTGGTCCAAATCTGGGAGGAAATACCCCAGGACACCATCTCATTAGGAGCATGCCTGAACTTGTCAGGCATGCATACAAGCACGTGGGGGGCCATACAAACTACTGAGTGTCATTTAGAGTTGCTGCAATGAAAATTCAGCAAAGTTGACTAGCCTGCTGCATCATTTTTTCACTTTGTTTTTCGGGGTGTCTTTGAATTCAGCCCTTTGTAAGGTTGATTCATTTCATTTCCATCAAACGATGTGGCATCCTTTCATTCCTAACACATTACCCAGTCCATATCAGTATAGATATCCAGCATGATATATTTCCCCATTGAGATCTGATTTTCAAAGTGTTCCTTTAATTTTTTTGAGCAGTATATATATATATATATATATATATATATATATATATATATACACCTGGAGTACAGCTGCAAATATGCAAATATAGGCACATTTTGTAACCTATATACATGCATATATTGTTTTTTCATTGCCATTTTCAGGAGCTACATTTAGCCAATATCTTTCATAGATGGAGATAACTGTAACTCTGTCTGTGTCCCTAAAGGTTTCGCTTGTAGCATATTGTCTGTTGATAATTATGTGTAAAGGAGTAATAGAACAGACATGACAGAGAGTAGAAAGTCCATCTGCTTCAAACCCCTCCAGACTGTGCGGCAGCCCTAAGTCACAGTAAAGCTTTTTTTTTTTTTTTTTTTTTTTTTTTTTATTTAACTACAGTTCATTCTGCAGAAAATTCCATTTGTTTGTATTAAACACAAGGGGAAATGCCATGCATTCTTGTATATTACATATTGATCTACTTGTGCTCCCAAATTAATAAATGGCACAGGTTCTCAATACTGAGCAGTGGGGGATTTGCTGAAATATTTAAGAAGAATGTTCTGTGGAAGAAAGAGCAGCGTAGACGGCACAATATTCTGTGCTGCTGGTGACAGTGAAAGGTCATAGAAATAACGTGGGAAGTATGGTTCTTGTAAGTGTATTCGGGCTGAAGGTTGGGGCGCTGGCAGGTTTATTTTTAGATACAATAGATGCATGGCAAAGAAACGGAATCCAGCAAATGGCATTAAAGGTTTGTTCTTTGCTTGACGTTAATAGGAAAAAGGTTTGTGTAAGTGGCACAGCGAAGTAACACTGCTAAAATTAAAAGAAAAAAGTTCTGGTCTAGGCTGTGTTATAATTTGATTTACAGAAATAAATCAGGAATAGGGGCCCATTCAAACCTGTATATTGATGCATTGACAAACACTCGTGAACTCATTAATAGTGCATTGCATTAAGGCAGCCCAATCAAATGAAACGGACTGTAAGGCACCAGAATGGAACAAAAATCAGACATGTACCACTTTTTCCAAAGCAGCACATTATAAGGCACAGTAAGGCACTGCACATATGCATTGAACGTGTGTTGAGGTAATGTGGTGGGGTGTTGACAAAGAATGATACCGCAATGCTCTATCACATTTAACATTAATTACCATCCATGGTCCCTAATATTTTGATAGTATTACTTAATCAAATATTTTCTACACCATTGCCCATGCTCTAGAGCAGCCTTTCTCAACTTTGGTTCCATGGATCCCCAGGGTTCATCCAGAGGTTGCTAGGGGTTCCCTGAGCTGTGAGAAGTTTCTGCCACTTGGGTAAGTAACCTTTGACACCAGTGATTCTTTTAGCTATCTGCAAGGGGGAATCTTTACATTGACCACCAATGAGAGGGGCATTTTTCCCACTAACCATCAATGTAAGGGGGCATTCTTCTCACTGACCACCAATGTAAAGGGGATTCTTCCCACTGACCGCCAATGTAAGGGGGGTTCTTCCCACTGACAACCAAAGTAAGGGGAATTCTTCTCACTAACCACCAATGTAAGGAACATTCTTCCCACTGACCACAAATGTAAGGAACATTCTTACTACTGACCACCAATGTAAGAGGAATTCTTCCCACTGACCACCAATGTAAAGGACATTCTTATCACCGACTACCAGTGTAAAGGACATTCTTTCCATTGACCACAAATGTAAGGGACATTCTTCCCACTGACCACCAATGTAAAAGTCATTCTTCCCTCTGACCACCAAAGTACGGGACGTTCTTCTCACTAAACACCGATGTAAGAGGCATTCTTTACATTGACCACCAATGTAAGGGACGTTCTTCTCACTAACCACCAATGAACGGGACATTCTTTCCATTGACCACAAATGTAAGGAACATTCTTCCCACTGACCACCAAGGGGCATTCTTCTCACTGACCAACAAAGTAAGGAACGTTCTTCTCAATAACCACCAATGTAAGGGACATTCTTCCCACCAACCACCAATGTAAGGGGCATTCTTCCCACTGATCACCAAAGTAAGGCACAATCTTCTCACTAACCACCAATGAAAGGGACATTTTCATTGACCACAAAAGTAAGGGACATTCTTCCCACTGCCCACCAATGTAAGGGGCATTCTTCCCACTGATCACCAAAGTAAAGGACATTCTTCCCACTAACCACCAATGTAAGGGACATTCTTTCCATTGACCACAAATGTAAGGAGCATTCTTCCTGCTGACCATCAATGTAAGGGGCATTTTTCCCACTGACCACCAACATTATTCTTCACCCAAGAGGCATCAGAAAGACAGGGTGAGGAAGGAGTCCACCCAATTAATTGGAACAGTAACCTTGTCCCCATAAGCACCTGCTAAATAGTTACATTTTTTGGAGAGAGATATTGCAACAGAAGGGTGGGGTGCCTGAATGAATCTAGTACTGGATTCTCATAGGCATCATCCCATAGAACAACTGAATCAATTGTGTCAATTTAAATTAAAAAATGGGGCTTTTTGATATGTCCGTAAGAACCACATTTATGCGATATTACATAAAAAAAACACTCTTATTAAAAAATCAGACATACGACCGATATAAATGTTAAAATTAACATATACATATGGAAAGAACATTGTGAATTGCAGTGATACGGGCCGATTCCACCAATGTCACAAGTTATTAAGTAGATTACAGGTCTATGTGTTTCGTGGGATCCCCCTCTTCACCAGGACCATGTGTTGTGATATAAAGCTTATAGTTGGAAGCAAAAAAATAATGCAGTAAGCTGTAAAGAAACAAAAGAAGTTATACATCGCTCAACCACAAAAGTAGTGATAGTATACAAGACAAATAGACACTATCCTCTTTAATAAAATAAGGGAGGGCAGGTGGCGAAGGGACACAAAAAAAGTCAAATTTTCCCTCTAATATATCCTAGCTATCACTATACTACCCTGTGCATGACATGCGCTTAATGTTGAGAGTGTACAGAGAGAAAACATATTTCTTGGATTAAGGCGTAAATGAAGGACCTGAGCTGTTTACTGCAAGGTAATGCTGGGTTATATGAGAGTGTAGGCTGGGAGGCTGGGACCATTTTATTGTAAATTACAACCAGCATGTTAAAATTACAGCATATCTAGCTGTAGCTTTTTAACATGCTTGTCATGATTTGTTTGCAACCGTTTTATATATTTTGTTGACTCTGCAATTATGTAGTCATAATGATTTTTTTTTTTTTTTTTAAATTCAAGAAGAGGCAACATTAAAATGTAGAGATCATTGAACTTACTTATATTAGTGCTGTACAACAAACAAGCAAGGCAAGCAGAACAAAATGTTGAGATGTCATAGAAGCCAGTCAGCTAACGTACACAATGTTGTCGGTGAACACTTTCATTGGACAGGGCCTAATCCAATATCCAGGCTGATTTGTTTACATTGGGTGACACTTTGTTCATGTATCAGTCTCTCTGTACTCTTCTCCACCATGACAACCAAGGCTGCTGTTATGTAGCTGCCATCTTTGACCCAGAAAACTCTGCCTCCTCCAACTGACGTCCTCCTTATTGTTACTGTGATGGCACTGATGGGGCTGAACACTGTGCTGAAATGACATACACACGGGCCATGTATAGGAACTGAAATTTGTACCTCCTGGTAGTTAATTCATGCACCCCACTTTGCTCCTGTGACGTTCCTTAGGGTTTTAAGTGACATTATACTCAGCTTTTTTTTAAAAACAGATATAGAAGTATGTATTCTTAACTCAAAAAAGTCCCTTCTATTGCTCTCAGCCTCTTCCAAATGTCCAAATCTCTTTTTTGCTGCTGTGATCTGACTTCCTGTTGGAGGGTGGCTGTGTTTGTTCTCCGTGGTCCCACTGTATGTAGGAACATAGCCACCCTTTCTTTCTCACTCTTAAGAGGAACTGTGGACTATGGCATGTGTAGATGCCCCTGACAACATCTTTTAGTGATGAAACGCATAGGGTGGAGTCACAGCGCATGATGTCATCATGCACCGGCACTTGGAGCCTTCTTGATGGTTGGCTGCTACTTGTATTGTATACACTATTGATTCAGCTTTGTCTTGTAAGTGCAATATTTTATTAAACTACCTCTGTTGTGGAACTTATTACACTCTGAAGAGGCTTTTTTCTTTCTTCCATTTTATTATGTGCTGATTTGGTGAGATTTATGTGACTGCTTTATTGCTGGATCCTGGAGTGGTGCATACACTGGAGATCGTTTGATTACCCTTGCCTGGAGTTAATTAACTGCGCTATTTGGCTGTTATTATGTCGACCAAATTTCTCTGGTAAGAGGCTGCACTTTTGAAGTGTTAGTGATGGTGGAGGATCCCCCTGTTGCTTGTTCTAAACAAAGGGGGGGGGGGGGTTCGGGAGCTCATAGAGAACATTACAAGAAGGCAAAAAAACACAGTAAAAAACATTTTCAGAAAAAATAGATTACAGGGTCATTAATTAGTGGACGTGTATGGATTATTTTTGGAGAATAAGGATATAATTTGGTGTCACCTTACGTGAAACAGAGACTGTGAGCAGGAAGAGAACTCAGGACTATGGGATCCATTCATTGAATCAAAGTTGTATGGCCTTACCACGGTCATAGTGCTGCTTTCAAAACGAATAAAGTTTTAATACAAAGCATAGCAGTGAGCTTTAAAATGTGGAAAAGAAGTCAAAAACAACAGCCCATGGAACTTTTATAGAGGTCATACAAACACAGATACAAAAAAGTCATCAACTTTATTTAGAACAATACAATTAAAATAGATTAAAAGCAGAGAAATGCATTAAGAACCATTTTTTCACAATTTTCCTCTTTTCAGTACATGATTGTAAAAATTCTTCATATAGAAATTTATCAATCATTGTGCCAATCAACAGAAGAAGATAGAAAACATCATGAATCGCAACACGTTTCGTGAAACATGGTTCGCCTTATCAACAGTTTGAAGGTGCTTGACAGGGAGTAGCTGGACATAGTAGCCAAGGTTCATAAAAGCTTATATTCTCAACATCAGATGAGACCCACGAATGGAGAGTCTGTCCAGAGAGTTGTGGAGACAGGGGAAAGCAAGCCTGGTGGTGCCATAGGAGACCAAGACCAATGGGTAAGTAGGGCTAGGGCATAGCCAAAGTGGACTTACTCATCCTGAGCCATTGAGCAACCTGGTGCCAAATGTACTTAGTGCCCCTCTGGCCTTGGCCTCTAAAGTTAGTGGAGTGCAAATAAAATAAATGGGAAATCCTTAAAAGTCATGTGACCAGCCTTTCCACTAATCTTGTTGTTCTCTTTGCTTATTTCAGCAGACAGGAGTCTATAGGACATTGTAAGCTCTACACCGAATTTTGGGAATAAACTGTAAATTGCATGTCTCAGCGTGGAATATTACTGAAGATATTTTGGAGATAGCTGTATCTGCTCTCCGTTATAAACAGATACCCATATGTTCCTATAGGCTTCCTAAAGTCATCCCTGAAAAATAAAATGGTACAGGATTACTGGTAACGTACTTTTCACCTATATATTTATATAAAACTAGCAGTGGCTTATTAGGGACAACATTTTTCCCAGGGAAGTAATTCTCCATTCATCCCATTTTCCTAAATCAGCATTAAACCCAAAAGCAACCCTTTATTATATTTCAGCCTACCATTTTATGATGGCTTCAATAATTTGTTATTCTTTTTAGGATTTTTTTTCTTCTATTTTCTATATTTTTTTCTATATTCAGACAGCTCCAGTATAGTACAAATCAATCAGAAACCACATTGATTGAGTAAAAAAAAAAAAAATCTAAAATGTAATTGGTTGTGTTTGGTTGTGTTATTTCACTTTTCAATTGTGTTGCTTTACTAAATATAAATATATATATATATATATATATATATATATATATATATATATATATATATATATATATATATATATATATATATATATATATATATATATATATATTAAAAAATAATATATATATGTATATATATAAAACTTGTATTTCCTATTTAATTCAAAAAGCAATAAACATTACCTACATATATAATTCACTGTACTGTTTCCCATAGCAAATATACATAACATTTTATGATAAATAACACAACAATTCCCAAAATCTTGCACCTTTTTTGTTGGCTTTAGTCATTATCCCCTATGATGCCAACCCTTGTGCCACTTCTACTATACCATAATAACCTGATTGTTCTAAACCTATAGTTTTTTAATACATTAGGTTGAGTATTCACATTCAGCCAAAACTGGACAATGGTCCAAAAGATTGTACATTTATCAGCGTATTTACTTGGCAATAAAATGAAGGTCAAAAAAATTCCATGTGGAAGATTGGTGAGATAATTAGGCAATTGGAGAAATCTAAATTCTTTGTGGATAGATTTTCATTGTTACCAAAATTATCCACATTTATAGAGACCAGTAAGTGCTGCACAAAGAAAACCCATCTCTGAATACTTAAGCCTGGTACACACTACAGTTTTGGGGGTTTTTTTGTGCTATAAGTCTCATCACACAGCGGAAGTAAAAGAATGTTGCAACACTTCCACTTTTAACCTGAAACATGTCGTCACTTTCACACCAGCAAATCATGTAGTGTTTTGATATTTTTGTCCAACCCCTGTATAACATGGAGTGCAATAAATACAAAAATGTAATACCATTCCAATACATACACCTTTCATTTTCTGATATATATTGTGTCCTTATTATAGCAATTTGCTAAGTGCTGTAAATACACTGTATAGAGCATTGTGAATATTTTACAACCTTGGCGTTGTGTTAAAGTTTCATAATGCACTACAATTCTAATTAGATTTTCTAAAGTATGTAAATGTACAAAACAGCTGTTAGCTGTCAACTCTTCCCTGACAGTGGCGGCTACTCAACTTGCAAACTAATTCTTGGACTGTCGTGGTTTTCTTAATTTTTCTATGGCCTGTGTGTAGAATGTATAATACAGTTTCAATACTTTGGGGTTGATTTCATAAAGAAAAATAGGCTGTTTACTTTACAGGGTAATTTTCACTTTTCAATGAATTTTTCCTTTGCTTGTTGAATACGGTAAAAGCTCTGCTGACTTTCCCCCATCCAATCATGTGCAAGCAAAAATACAGTTTTTTTTTTCCTGGCACATTGAACATTCACTAAGCTATAAGAAATGTATCTTGCATTATAATTTCCTAACAAAGTGAACAACTTATTTGCCTTTAGTAAAGCAACCCTATAGGATTAAGAACAGGCTGAGGTTTGGGTAGGTTCAAGTTACGTTAAGATTATGTTTAGAGGTGATTTAGAGGTTAGGTTTAGTGACTGGGAATAGTGAGAAATTTAGCAGTTAAGAGTTACATTTAGGAAAACCCCACCACCCCTAAAACCCTCATCTAGTTTAAAAATGGTTTCCTCCAAACCACCTTGATTAAATTATTTTATTTATTTATTTATTTTTATTTCTGATTGAGTTTTCTTCTTCAATCGTTTTTTAATCGGTTTTAACACGTGGTTAACATGCAAAAGTTCCGCCCACGCAGGGGGCAGAATTGAGGTTGAAACAGGAATTAGCTTAAGGGTGGCAAAAATAAGGTGATACATAAACAGAAAAAATGAGAACTAACACAACAGCAGTAAATAGAAATGTTCACAAAACCATAAGGACCAAGGGGTTCCCACAACTACGAGGCATCCCCTGGGCCCACCAATATCCAAAAGGTGGTGCAATATACAGGCTAGACTGAACTGAAAAGTAAAAAAGAATCTGAAACCAGAAGAAAGTTAGGTAGAAAGATGAAGCTGGAGGAAAGGAGCTTGCGCACCTACCAAGTAGGGAGCTGGAGAAGGGATAGAGTCTAGGGAAAAAAGGGAGACCAGAAGGATAGAGGCCGAGAGATGGGTAAGGGTTCAGGAGCATCGGGACTGTCTGTCACAGACAGCCAAAGCTGGCTGGGGGAGGTTAGGAAAGGCATATGACAGCCATGGGAACTTGACATGGGAGTCGTTGTGGATGTGCGACATCTGTTTGTTAAGCATGAACGTGGTCATGCGATCTCTCACGCCTTGACAGGGGACAGATGTTTTTTTGCAGGCTTGGGCAATTGTTCTTTTGGCTGACAGAAATAGATAGGAGGCAAGCTTCCATTGATAAGCGAGCAGGCCTGGAACTAGACAATGTAATAAGGCAAACATGGCTTCTTATGGTATGGGCAGATGAAACAACGTGAATAGGAGGCCAAATACACAAGACCAGAAGCCAGTTAGTCTAGGACACTTCCACCATGTATGTACAAAATCACCCTGATGGCCACAAACCTGGAAACAGCGGTCACTGTAGGAGTGATTGGCATGGGCAATGTGAGCAGGGACCTAATACCAATGTAGGAGGACCTTATATGTGGCCTTCAAGGTGGCTGTATTAAATGAGCATTGGTGGCTGTATGAAATGAGCATTTGGCCACAGAAGAGCAGGCCCTTGCAATTTGAATGTTTTAATACTGTACATCCAGATACTGGGTCTGTTAGATGCTATTAAAGCTATTCTCTGGTGTGATTGACCCAATGAAACTGAATGATAAGGCACTAATGTGTATGCCACTGAATCATTCATATGCACGATAGACCATTTGTACATTCAATCTTCCTAATAAAATATATGAAAATATAGGAAACCGAAAAAGGAGAGGTTTAGGTGCCTAGTTAATCTTAGGTTAGGGGGTCTAGATTAAAGTGGCCAAATTCATACAACAAAAAATTAACAATTTAACCAAAAAAGCATTATCGTTTTATGTTTAATAAAAATGGTGGATTATGAGACAAAACACCATTGGGATTTATTTAAATTGGTCATAAAGGTAAGTGTTTTTTTTTTAACTTAATGCATTCTCTGCATTAAGGCTATGTTTCCACTAGTGCGACTTTTCATGCGACTTGGGACCGAAAAGTTGCATAACAAGTCGTACCCCATGATTTCCAATGAGTACCGTTCATATCTGTGCGACTTCAAGTCGCAGCGACTTCAAAGTAGTCCCTGCACTACTTTGGTCCCACTTTGATGCGACTTGAGGTCCATAGATACAGGCATTGCTTCAAGTCGCGGTAAAAAGTCGCGGTAAAATTGCGGCAAAAAATCACGGCAAAATCGTGCAACTTTGGGGACGCAATAGTGGAAACATAGCCTAAGGGAAAAAAGCCTTTCCATATGCCCCCCCCTGCATCCCCTTAAATACCTACCTGAGCTTGATCTGGATCCAGCACTGTGCAGCGCTGCTCTTCTCTCCCCTCTTCTCTAAGTCAACTTGTCAGCAGCAGGAGACTGCTTGTTGCTGTCAATCAACTCCTGCCAGCAGAGATGAGGGAGGTGGGGGTGGGCACTACATGTGTCAATAGATGTACACATTGCAGCTTGGGAATGATCCTGCATGAGTGTGCCCCCATAGCAAGCGGTTTACTAGGGGGTCACTCGGAGGGCAGGAGGAGCCAGGAGCACCGGCGGGGGAACCTCAGAAGAGGAGAATCGGGGCTGCTCTGTGCAAAATCATTGCACAGAGCAGGTAAGTATGAATAAACCTTTACAATCACTTTAAACAAAATGCAGTGATAATGTTAATGGTACTTAAGTCCAACTTTTAAACAGAAGCCAAAATGGATACTGACATGAATAAGAAGGAAAGTCTGAATGTCGCGTTAATCTAATTGACTATGAAATTTGCCCCTAGGTTGCCAAAGACAGAACAAAGCTGATAATATTCATAAAAATCTTAGTAATGTCATCAGATCATTAAAAGCCAAATTGAACTAACTTTTTCTTTGTTGTTTTTTTTTTTTTTTTTTTTTTTTTTTACTTTTATCCAGGCTTTGTCAGCTGATATTTCTCTTTTGCCATGTCAGGTGCAGAGAATTTCAATTAGCAAAATTGTTGACTAGACATCACAGATGTATTGATGTGGGGTATTAGGAAAAATTTATTTTATCTGAGTTTTTTTTTTCCAGTTTGTCATATTAAGATGAGTTGTAAACTATCACACGCCATTACGCACATCTCATGATCAATTAACTTGAATCCGCAGCCCGTTCTGCAAATGATAGAATAATATTAGCTAAAAAAGGAACACCTACAAGATTACTTATGATGAAGAATGTTTGATAAATTGATGAAGAAATTTAATAGCTTGCCTCATTAGGTATCAACAAAACTTAATCTACGGAGACATTTACATGAAAAAAGGAAGTTGATTGCCTTGTGAATGTATCTTTCAATTATCCCACCAAATATCTTATCAAAAGGGATTGCGTCTTTCGTTTTTTTTTTTTTTTTTTTTTTATTCTTTGCAGAAAAATTCTCCTTCACTACAGTTTTCAAAGAGAAGTCATGGAGAGTATGGATGTTTGTTTTTTTAGTTCTTTGTGAAAGACTGTCCTGCCTTGACAGCTTGCATAAACCTTTACCATTGTATAAAATTGAAATTGCAATTGTGTATGGGAACAATGGACTAGTTCAAAAACACTGAGACTGGATAGAGCAGAATACAATAAAAGTTCTTTTTTTGGTGCATTATATTTGAAATTGTTACTCTTTGTGCCCAAAGTATAAAATACAGCCAGTGGGGCAACATGAACCCCAGCATAATATTGGTTATTGGGGAATGAGAGGTGACCAAGGCACTGCCCTACATCATCACATCCCTAAAGCAGGTTGGGATTGCATAGAAGCACTTCTGCATTTCTTGCCTAGGCGAGAATGACATTTGGGCCCTACCCACTGCCGGTCTTATAGTTTCTGCATTTGCAGAGATATGTCATAGGGCTTCAGGTCCCAATAGCCCTGAGGCACATCTATGCCTGTGAAAAAGAGGCGTTAGGTATGGCGCTGCTCTTATTAAGAGGTGACCTACAACCTCTAAATACTTGAGGGGTGTGTGACACACACCCCTCAAGTATTTAGAGGTTGTAGGTCACCTCTTAATAAGAGCAGCGCCATACCTATCCTCTCTTTTTCACATTTCTTCTAGAGTCACCTTAGGGTGAATTTAGTGATAGAGGCTGCAGCTCCTTATTTTTCATTTTCACCATAAGTGCGGGGGTTTTTTTCCGTAATCTGCGCATGTGTGGAGTTTCCCTATGCCTGCACAAAGTTGGGTAGCACAAAACTGATAAAATTTCCCTGCCTTCGCGCACACACAGGAAATACCCTGCACATGAACAGATGTGCCGAAGGGCTCTGCCAAAATCCGATGGCTGGGAAGAGCCCTCCAGCATGGTATTCATAAAAAAAAACATAACTTACTAACTTAAAGTGGTTGCAAACCTTAAAGTGGTTGTAAACAAATCCTACCACATGTCAGAAACCATGAAATCAGGCAGAAGTACAGTTAAATCACACTTGTTTAATAATAAAAGCAAAAAGAACAAACGTAGTCAAAACATAGCCAAAGTTCAGGAACCGGAACGGATAGTCAGCCAAGCCAGAAGTCAGGGATCAATGTAGTGGAACAGCAAGCAGGATCTGGAGCCAGAAGGGATGTCAGCAAAGCAAGTCTTGAACAGGATTGCAGGAGAGCGTCTCAGTTTCTGCAATGCTGACCAAGGCGAAGGCAGAGCTCCTCTGGACTGCACAGCTTAAGTAGGCAGGATTGACGAGCAGGATCATCAACAGCTGAGTAACTGTGGAGAGATAGGAGTTGGCAATTCGCCGACAGCTGAGCAGCCAGCTCAGAGAAGGAGGAGTTGAGCCCAGCCCTGACAGTACATAAGTCTTACTTGTATATCTGCTTTCTTTCCCTCTCTACACTCTTTGGAAAGTGCAGGTTGTGTTAGAAATCTTGTTTCCTCCTTCAGCAGTGGGTGTGGAGTCTGGGCTTACACTGTGTGAGAGCTGATTGGAGGAAAGGCACACGCCTCCACTCCACACAGGCAGAGAAAGAAAGAAGCTTGCAGAGCTGTACTCTGAATAGACAAGCTCCCTGCTTATCTACCTCTGAGTTCCCTCCCCAACACAAACTTTCAGCTGCTGTTATCTTGTCTGGTAATTTTTAGGCATTTTTCCCCTGAAGTATAGAAGGCATCCAAGGGTGCCATGGCATCCTGGTTAAAAAAAGGTTAATCTCTAGCATGCAGCCTCAATGCATATACATATCTAGCTGTATACCATGGACATAAACATTTCCCTTTTTTCCATGAAAAGCCTTTTGTCATCATGTATCATATTTGCCTGAAAAAGTATTAAAAAAAAAGTGGAAGAATCGTGCCCTTTACCACACACAGCTATACCTTTCCACTGATTTATTGGATTTGCTCGTACAAATCATAGGGTTTCACTTTTGCCTAAGTGATCTAACTGTCTTTTATCTCCATAACATTTCATGGATTATAGAAATCTAACCGGGTCTGACCTTCTTCCTAAGGTCAGCTCCCGATGGTAAAGTCTACAGAATGTTCAGCCTACTTAACCAACCATGCAAAATCTCCACTTATCTCATCACTGAGTGCAAAGCTCCAACGTTATTTTGTGAAGCACATTATTGTGCATACACACTGATGCATGGAGCCGTAAATGTGTGCAATTTGATTGTCTATACTTTCTGTTTTTTTATCACGTCAACATTCTGCCGCTAATAGAGGTGTGATTATTTGATGATTTGTAGCAGAATCAAATCTTCAACTTCAAGTTTCATTCACGAAGATGTTGTTTTCAGATCGGCGCCTATTCTCATTAATGATTATAAACCAACAAATAGGTATAAAAGTAAGACAAAAATATTTCAATACATTTTTTTTAAGTAGTATTACCTGCTTGCTGACCATATACTATATATATATATATATATATATATATATATATATATATATATATATATATATAGCGACAAGGCAGCTCCTCTGCTCAGGGTCATGTACCTGCACGTGATCCTGCACATCAGGGTCTGGGGCACGCTTGCACGCCGTTGGTGACCCACTCCCACTGTGATTGGATACAGCAGGAGCCACTCAGCAGGTCCAGCAGATGCAATGTCCACCGGGACCCGTTGATCCCTCAGGAGACAGGCAGAACGACCATTCTGTGAGAAGGGAAGGCTGTGATCCTGTGTTTCTGCTAAGCAGGAACAGGGATCTCTGCCTTCCCATAGTAAAAGCACCTTCCACACAGTTAGCAAGCACTCCCTAGGAACACATTTAAGCCTTTGATCGCCCCTGATGTTAACCCTTTCCCTGCCAGTGTCATTAGTACAGTGACAGTGCATATTTTTCACACTGGTCACTGTATTAGTGTCACTGGTCCCCAAAAAGTGTCACTTGGTGTCCGATTTGTCCTCCCCAATGTCGCAGTCCCGCTAGTAGTCGCTGATCGCAGCCATTACTAGTAATAAAAATTCCATAAATCTATCCCATAGTTTGTAGACGCTATAACTTTTGCGCAAACCAATCAATATTAAACGCTTATTGGGATTTGTTTTACCAAAAACGTGTAGCAGAATACCTTAATTGATAAAGAAATGTGTTTTTTTTTTTATTTTTTTTCATTGGATGTGTTTTATAGCAGAAAGTAAGAAATATTGTTGTTGTTTTTTTTTTTCAAAATTGCTGTTTTTTTTTTTTGTTTATAGTGCAAAAAAAATGCAGAGGTGATCAAATACCACCAAAAGAAAGCTTTATTTGTGGGAAAAAAAGGACATGCATTTTATTTGGGTATAGCATTGCACGACCGTGCAATTGTCAGTTAAAGTAACGCAGTGCCGTATGCAAAAAATGTCCTGGTCATGAAGGAAGGTAAACTTTTTAGAGGGCAAATGGTTAAAATCCAAAAGTTTTTAAAAATGTATTTAATTATTTTTTAAATTTTAAGTTATCAATTCTCATCTATCTGGTAAACATTCCTCAGTACATTATTAAGTTAATATATGTCTCCAAGCTCTTTTTTAAACCTCACTGGCACCAGCTCCAGGCCCCTAACCGCAGTTTCCCCAAACACTGTCAGCAGGGATTATGCAGTTTTCAGGACCTGTCCATCAGTTGCTGGGGGAAAGGAGAAAGTGGGAGCGGAAAGGTTGTTTGCTTTGGGTTGTGTGCTTGGGTTGAGTTTGCACACAACATGGGCTCCAGTCTCAGCTCAGATCATGTGCACAAGGGTGGCTCCATAGGACACTGAAAGGGAAAGGAGCCACCAGGAATCCCTAGAGTGGGGCAGTAAAATATAAAGTATAAATGAAGAAGCTGTATATACTGTAAGTCTGTATCTCATCATTGGAATTTGCAATAAATAAATAAATACATAAATAAAGCTTAATATTACCTTAGGACTTGAGAATTCTTAAAGCCCAACCCCAGGATTTTTGTTTTCTTTATGCAGTCTGTTTTGGTCATTATGTTTCTGAAGCACTACTTAGCCTTAGTTCTCCTCTTCATCTTCCTCAATCATGCAGTGCTGGTCCTCTTTTGAGCATCATGCAACCCACTTCCTTTGAGCCATCAAATACACACCCCCTGGGGGTTCATTATCACCCCCAATAGTGCCGCGTACACACGAGCAGACTTTTCAACGGACTAGGTCCGGTGGACCAGACTTCGTCTGTCAATTCGACCGTGTGTGGGTTCCAGCGGATTTTTTTCCCCCAAAAGTCAGACGGATCTAGAAATAAAACATGTTTCAAATCTTTCTGACGAACTTGAATCCGGTCGAAAAGTCCGCTCGTCTGTATGCTAGTCCGACGGACAAAAACCGACGCTAGGGCAGCTATTGGCTACTGGCTATCAACTTCCTTATTTTAGTCCGGTCGTACGTCATCATTTACGAATCTGTCAGACTTTGGTTGATCATGTGTAGGCAAGTCCGTTCATTCGAAAGTCCGCCAGAAAGTCCGCCCGTGTGTAAGCGGCATTAGGAGTGGCTGACCCTATCTTCTAAAGGTGCCATTGCTGGACAGAAATCCATATTTGCCATCAATTTCCCGCTGGCTGGATGCTTAAAGAGGAACTGCAGTCTGCTCACATAATTTGTAATAAAAACATGTTTGCCATTCTGAAGCTTCCTTCCAACCACTTTGCATACTATTTTGTATATACTGCGATTTTGTACTTGCTAAATATGCTGCAGACATCTCCCTCCACTAAGTCTGGCTGCAACCATTTTAACTGTGGGCAGCTGAAGCTGCTGCCTGTTCACTTCCTGGATACACACAGAGGCACACCTTCAGCTCTGCAGCTCGCATTGGCCCTCTTATGACTCATGCAAACTTATGACCTCCCTTCCTGGCAAACTCTCACGAAAGTGAGAGAGAGATCTGTGCATGATGTCATAAGCCTAGGCTTTTTTTCAGACAAGAAACAGGAAGTGGGCTGTATAAGGTATTTACTGGCAGGAAAAAAAAGTTTTAAGCCCCATAGACACTATCAGATTTTCTGCTGAGTTTTTCCTTCAGATTTACCAAAACCATATAATAGGGGGTCAAACCTTAGGAGTTTCAATTTATATGCAATCAGACAGGCGCTTGCACTACACGGTTTTGGTAAATCTGAAGGAAAAAATCTGATAGTGTGTATGGGGCTTTACTATTTAAAGTTAAAACATCAAGGGCAGAAGATTTGATAGATGGAAAGTTGAAAAAAAAATGACTGAAGGTCAGCTTTAAGCACCCAACATTACTCCGGTTACCCCTAGCACAGGCAATATAACCTTTTCTCCATCCACTGCAAGTTAGACCTTTGTAATGTATCCACACTGACTTTTCTTCATCCCCCTTGAAACTTCTTCAAACACATGTCGGTATAAAACACATTTCAACAATTTCCTCCATACCTTGCTCTAGTATACCCTAACCTCTGGTTGCTCCAGATCATACCTTATAAATAGTTGAAAATACATAGAATAAAGCCCATGCATCCACACTCGGTACCCTGACTGGGTACCCACCAAGGCGGGAGAAACCCCAGAAGTTACTAGGGCAGTAGTCTTCAATTTCCCATCCAAGGCCCCAGCAAGGTTGCTTTCCACTAGATTTAGAGCCCATGACAAAGGAGCAGAGCCTGAACACCCGGGGGTGTCAAGACCTTAACCCCTTCCCAACTTTTGGGCAGCAAATTACCCAAGACATTTAACCAGTAAAAGACAGTACAAAATATACAGGATGAGGTGGATTATAGCCAGTATACATCCCAAGCAGGCACCTGCCTACATGTTATTTGCACCAATCAAACATCATTGTCACAGGGTTATCTTTGCTTCAATAAAGACGTCTAATTTTGAGTTAGGCTCATAGTACTTTAAAATGTTTATGTGTTTTTGCAATGCACTTTCCACTTAGAAAATAGAACGTTTAGATAAGAATCTCTGGCATTTTTGTACCAGGGCTGTATGGACACTGATTGATGGCCTGTCTACTTTCAACAGCCATTGGCTTATTTAAGCATTTGAAGGTTTGAAAATGATGATAATTCACTTTTACACAGCATGGTCAGCCTATAAAAAAAATATTTTCAGCGTGCAATTTCAACTGTCAGAGGCATAAAAGAAATAGAAAATACATGGAAATGTTTGAATTACTTTAAAATATGACATGTACAGATGGACCAGAGTAGAAGATCTCTGCAAATGACCTGCTAAAATGATTGCCAGGGTCTGGTGTGAAGTCGCGGGGAAAGGTCAGAGAACATCTTGGGGCTCCGTGATAAATAGCTGCTTTATTTTACATCATCTCAGTTTAGCTAGAATGATTACCTAGCTGTCTTTATATTCGGGTTATCAGATCAGTGGAAAGTTGAAATCAGGTAATGCCCCCTCTATATGTAAAAGGATAACTTGGGTTGGGTATAGAAAGAAAAGAACGGGTTCATTTCTCCAAACGTTTGCCAAAATTGCTTTAGCATCATAAGGAAGGTGAAATGAACCACCAATTCCCATTCCAATGTGCAGTACATATATACAATAAAGGTCTTGATGGGAAGGGGTTAATACCAGGATCAAACACGCATGTGGAGCAAAAAATTCTAGGGCCATAATTCGAGATTACCTGTAAACAGATAACCTTTAAAGGCTTTTAAACCATCACCTATGGCCAATTTTAGGTAGTATAGTTTGTTTCAATTTTACACGCATGTGCAAATTCAAATCTTGACATGTTTGTTATCTTTTTACTTGACACAACCTCATCTTTTCTATTTTGCCCAAAAAATTGGGTACTATACAGTAAGTACCCAACTTACAAATGAGTTTCATTCCAGGGGTTCGTTTGTAAGTCCAACTTATTTGTAAGTCCAACAAAAATCAGTGCTTGCAGACAAAGGCTGAGAGCGCTGATCAGTGTGCTCCGGCGTCCCACAGCCAGAACAAAATAATGCCCTGTACACACGGCCGGATTTTCCGATGGAAAATGTGTGATAGGAGCTTGTGGGAAATTCCGACCCTGTGTGGGCTCCATCACACATTTTCCATCGGATTTTCCGACACACAAAGTTTGAGAGCAGGCTATAAAATTTTCCGACAACAAAATCCGTTGTCGGAATTTCCGATCGTGTGTACACAAATCCGACGCACAAAGTGCCACGCATGCTCAGAATAAATAAAGAGATGAAAGCTATTGGCTACTGCCCCGTTTATAGTCCCGACGTACGTGTTTTACGTCACCGCGTTCAGAATGATCGGATTTTCCGACAACTTTGTGTGACCGTGTGTATGCAAGACAAGTTTGAGCCAACATCCGTCGGAAAAAATCCATGGATTTTGTTGTCGGAATGTCCGATCAATGTCCAACCGTGTGTACGGGGCATAACACAGCAGGGGAGATCGATGCACCAACATTGCTTGTGTTGGTTTGGCAATCTGTCAGTTTTTTTTTTTTTCATTCAGCCCACTGGGTTAAAGGAAAAATAACTGTTCAAACACATGTTTTAGTCTTTGGAAGTTGAACATTCGTAGGTAGGGGACTTACTGTATTGTGTGCACAAAAATTCATTTAAGTGTATTTGTTACTGAAAATTTACATTTGATAAATGGCTGCACAAATATTGTGTGATATAAAAAATTGCAATAGCTACCATTTTATTCTCCAGGGCTGCGGCTTTCAGAAAAATATATAATGGTTGGGCGGTTCTAAATCATTTTTTTAGCAACAAATGCTGATTTTTTTTTTAAATGTTTAGGTAGGTAAACGGTTAAGTTGGTTTTTGTTAGGTTGTAAGCATGCACTGGGCTTTAAATGGCTCTTAGGCAGGGTTCACACTATTGCGAATTGGATGTGGGTTTTCTCTGCATCCAATTCGCATGACAGGAGACTGTGCCTGGCTCTCAATAGAGCCAGTTCACATATCTCCGGGGTGCACAGCAGAAGGTCCTAATTCAGCCCAAAAATCTGACCTAATTCAGACCTGAAATGGTGAACGGGGGATGCACGAGACCCCCTGCTGTGCCCCGCGGGCACACACAGTATGAACCCAGCCTTAAAGTGGTTGTAAACCCATTACAACCACATTAACCTACAGGTAAGCCTAGATTAAGGCTTACCTGTAGGTGCAAGAAACATCTTCCAAACCTAAAAGGTTTAGGAGATATTTGCAGGAATAGCGGCACCAATGTCTACGGCTCATGCGCCATAGACATCGGGTGCAGGCGCACTGAGCGTGCCGTTTCTAACGGCGATCCTGCCGTTAGTGGCGGCACCAGCGCGCATGCGCGAGAGTGACGTCATCGCGGCTCCGGCCAGTCACAGTGCCGGAGCCGCGATACCCGGAAGTCACTCCAGGATAGATGGCGGCATTGGAGGAGACGAACGAGGGCCGATGCCAGGGCTTCAATCTCAGTTAAGTAATTCATAATGAGCTAGTATGCTATGCATACTAGCTCATTATGCCTTTGCCTTGCAGGGTGTATTATTTTTTTTTTTTTTAAGAGGCTTTACTTCCTCTTTAAGGGTTTACGAAAGTTCCTGTTAACTATTTTGGATACTTGAGCCAAAAAATACCCACTTGTTATTTTACTTTTTTTTTTTTTTCTCAGAATATTAGACAATAAATGGGCTTCCAACACAAAAACTAAAAAAAAACAAAATCACATATGCACCATTTTTGCAATGTATATACAAAACAATTCTGCGCTGCCGTAACAACAAAAAGCAGCTAACACAACCAACAAAGTAAACAGAGAAAAAACACACAATAAGTGTAGCGCTAGTAAAAAAATGAGTAAACGTCCAATATGGAAAACGTCAGAATCACAGTTCCAAGTATAGATACTGCAGAGGGACCATCAATATATGTATGAAGGGAAAAAGTCTATAGAAGAACGTTTCAATCAAAGCTGTATAAGATCTTGAAATAAAACAGACACACCACCACCAATTGTAAGAAGGCTTACCAGATGGAGTGGACCCAATGGGGCATACGCCGGACTGGGTCGGATGCACTTAGGTGATGGGTGGCTTGGAATGGCACCTGGAGGCGATGTTGGTAAATGGACCCACGCGTTACTCTGTCACTCTAGGCGATGCAGGAATCCAGAGAGATGTGTGGACCAGAACGCACATTGTAGTTAAGCTCAAATTAATGTTGAAGAAGGCAGATGGAGGATGGAAGGAAAGAAAAGGCCATATAGTGTAAATCCGTTTAAGAAAAAATTTATTAAATAAAAAGGATATACACTCACTTGTAAAATGAAAAAAACAGCGCTGGAGATAAAATGTGGCGACAGTGGAGTCCTACCCATTTTTGCAATGCAGTGCACCACAATGCATGGTAGTCTTTTACTGTGCAATGTGGTGCACTGCAACTCATATGCATGCTGTTAAAAATAAAAGACACTTCTATGCACTGACACATATATTACGACATTTATTACGTGTATTGCAGTCAGGGGTGGACTGACCATTGAGCCACTTGGGCACTGCCCGAGGACCCTGAGCCACTAGGGGGCCCCATCAGGGTTGCCAGCCTCAGTAAAACCAGGGACAGTATGTGAAAATCTGTGTTTTTTTTACATCTGTCTCTGAAATGTCCCTTACCGACATCCTTTTGATCTAAAAATCCCGAGATCATAGCTGCCCCACCTCTCCAGTACATTCTCTGCCAATAGAAACGTGTCTGTGTATACTGTGTGTACATGTATGTGTATACTGTGAGATTGTATACTGTGTGTATACTGTGTGGCCCCATAATCTCTGATTGCCTGGGGGCCCCATAGTCTCCTATTGCCCAGGGGCCCCATGAGTTGTCAGTCCGCCCCTGGTTGCAGTAACTGCAATGTAACAGTGAATGGGCCACTTGAAGAAAAAAAACTGAATTATATTGTTTATGCCCAAAAAAAAAACCACAGCCTCTAAATAAAAAAATAAATAAATACATTAAAAAAAAAAAAAAAAAAAACTTTTTTTCAAGCTAAGTAGCTCAATAAGCAAAACTGAGCATTTCCAAAAAATGTTGTTAAAATAATTTAGCCCAAATCACTCTGCTCATCCCTAATTATTGCCAATCCAGCCTCAGTGTTCACATTAGATTCAATTCCACATTGAAAGTGAGCAGACCTGTGGACACACACTGAGGCTGATTAAGACATTAAGGAATATCCACTCAATTGTCCAAGCGTGTGAAATTCCCGTTCGCTTGGAATACCCAATCATATCGCTGCTTTTCACATAATTGGATAATTGGAGTGAATATATATCAACAATGTTTTGAATGAAGATTCTCAACTCCTACTGTAAATCAGTCCAAAGGTATAATTTATTCTTGTTATTTATTTTATATTTATTATTATTTATAAAATGTATTTTTTTTTTTTTAATTCACCAATTGTAAGATGCCAAGCAGGAGGTCAGCATGCTTTGCGATGATGATCTCTTGTAATTCATTAGACCATAATTAGTGACTAGCTTCTAAATTGTGTTTCCCCTGCCTGTCTCACCTTACATGCTTCCTTTGTGCGGGTTTGATATCTTTTGAAAGCAGGCATGAATTGTAATTAAACGTTAATCCCAAAACTCTCAAGAATTCCGGATAAAAATAAAAAAATAGAAAAAAAAATAGGCTTAAAAAAAACAGCCTTATGTGTAATGCAGTTAGAAGTAATCACTATATTCCAATATGAGAGGCTCCCTAGAAAGACTGTGCACTTAACTGGCAAATGATTTCTACATGCGGCTTCAGTAATTTTAGCTCTAAGCTTCTCTATGTTGTACCTGAATGTAGCATTTACTTATTCCTACCTTTTGAAATGTTTTTTTTTTTAATCCTTTATTTTTATGAAAAAAGGAACAGAAAGGAACAGACTTCGCTGACCTTTAAATAAATGCCTATTGAATTAAGCATGGCATATGTGGCCTGCTAAATAGACAGCTGGGCTGGTTAGTAGAGCACAGAAAGAGCTTTTCTGAAGTCAGGTGACCTTGCCAACCCTTTTCTTTTTTTATAGTAAGCTATTCTTTATAAAAGTAGTTATGATGCCCCCCTGGAAACCCCAAATTACACTGAATTACATTGGACCAAGACAGAAAAAAATATACGCCCCAATGTATAAATAACAGAACTCTTAAAAATGAGTACTAATCTTGGTTGAGCAAACATGTTTTTGTTAGCATCAGTCCCAACATTGTGCCATGGTATGGCCCAAACACAAAATATGCATAAGCCACTACGAGTTATATTGGTTTAGAAACACATGGCATGCTGTATCCACCAGCAACATATATATATATATATATATATATATATATATATAAATGGTTGTCACATTTTTTTACAAATAAATATGTGAAAAGTGTGGTGTGCATTTGTTTTCAGCCCCCTTTACTCTGATACCCCCTAGTAAAATCTAGTGGAACCAATTGCCTTCAGAAGTCACCTAATTAGTAAACAGAGTCCACCTGTGTGTAATTTAATCTCAGTATAAATACAGCTGTTCTGTGAAGCTCTCAGAGGTTTGTTAGACAACCTTAGTGAACAAACAGCATCATGAAAGCCAAGGAATACACCAGACAGGTCAGACATAAAGCTGTGAAGAGGTTTAAAGCAGGGTTACGTTATAAAAAAATATCCCAAGCTTTGAACATCTCACGGAGCTCTGTTTAATCCATTATCCGAAAATGGAAAGAGTATGGCACAACTGCAAACCTACCAAGACATGGCCGTCCACCTAAACTGACAGGCCGGGCAAGGAGAGCATTAATCAGAGAAGCAGCCAAGAGGTCCATGGTAACTCTGGAGGAGCTGCAGAGATTCACAGCTCAGGTGGGAGAATCTGTCCACAGGACAACTATTAGTCGTGCTCTCCACAAATCTGACCTTTATGGAAGAGTGACAAGAAGAAAGCTATTGTTGAATGAAAGCCATAAGAAGTCCCGTTTGCAATTTGTTAGAAGCCATTTGGGGGACACAGCAAACATGTGGAAGAAGGTGCTCTGGTCAGATGAGACCAAAATTTTACTTTTTGGCCTAAAAGCAAAACGCTATGTGTGGTGGAAAACTAACACTGCACATGACCCTGAACACACCATCCCCACTGTGAAACATTGTGATGGCAGCATCATGTTGTGGGGATGCTTTTCTTCAGCAGGGGCAGGGGAGCTGGTCAGAGTTGATGGGAAGATGGATGGAGGCAAATACAGGGCAATCTTAGAAGACAACTTGTTTGAATCTGCAAAAGACGAGATTGGGGCAGATGTTCACCTTCCAGCAGGACGACGACCCTAAACATACAGCCAGAGCTACAATGGAATGGTTTCGATCAAAGCATATTCATGTGTTAGAATGACCCAGTCAAAGTCCAGACCTAAATCCAATTGAGAATCTGTGGCAAGACTTGAAAATTGCTGTTCACAGATGCTCTCCATCCAATCTAAAAGAACATGAGCTATTTGGCAAAGTAGAATGGGTAAAAAGTTTACTCTCTAGATGTGCAAAGCTGGTAGAGCCATCCCTAACAAGACTTGCAGCTGTAATTGCAGTGAAAGGGGGTTCTACAAACTATTGACTCAGGGGGGCTGAATACAAATGGACTACACATTTTTTTACACATGTGTTTGTAAAAAAAATTGAAAACCATTTATCATTTACCTTCCACTTCACAATTATGTGCCACTTTGTTTTGGTCTATCACATAAAATCCCAATAAAATACATTTACGTTTTTGTTTGTAACATGACAAAATGGGGAAAATTTCAAGGGATGTGAATACTTTTTCAAGGCACTGTATATACATATACATACACTATATTTATTGGGACACCTGCCTTTACACACACACGAACTTTAATGGCATCCCAATCTTAGTCCGTAGGGTTCAACATTGAGTTGGTCCACCCTTTGCAGTTATAACAGCTTCAACTCTTCTGGGAAGGCTGTCTACAAGGTTTAGGAGTGTGTCTATGGGAATGTTTGACCATTCTTCCAGAAGCGCATTTGTGAAGTCAGGACTCTGTGCAGGCCAGTCAAGTTCCCTCACCCCAAACTCGCTCATCCATGTCTTTAGGGACCTTGCTTTGTGCACTGATCCAAATAATTTGGTGGAGGGATATTTATGATGTGGGTTTGTTTTTCAGGGGTTGGGCTTGGTCCCTTAGTTCCAGTGAAGGGAGCTTTTAAGGCGTCATCATACCAAGACATTTTGGACAATTTCATGCTCCCAACTTTGGGGATGGCCCCTTCCTGTTCCAACACGACTGCGCACCAGTGCACAAAGCAAGGTCCTTAACGTCATGGTTGAGCGAGTTTGGGGTGTAGGAACTTGACTGGCCTGACCTCAACCCAATAGAACACCTTTGGGATGAATTAGAGCGGAGGCAGCAAGCCAGGCCTTCTCATCCAACATCAGTGCCTGACCTCACAAATGCGTTTCTGGAAGAATGGCCAAACATTCCTATAGACACACTCCTTAACCTTGTGGACAGCCTTTTGAAGAGTTGAAGCTCTTATAGTTGCAAAGGATGGGCCAACTCAATATTGAACCCTACGGACTAAGACTGGGATGCCATTAAAGTTCTTGTGCGTGTAAAGGCAGGTGTCCCAATACTTTTGCTAATATAGTAAATAAATATATATATATATATATATATATATATATATATATATATATATATATATATATATACATATATATATATATATATATATATATATATATATATATATATATATATATAAAATCAGTGTATCTGAATATAATAAGAGCTTGTCTCAATGACTGGTCAAAGGCAAGTCCATACTGCTTTGTAGAGCTAGCTGCACTAGACTTATGGTGGCCTTGCACCGCCATAAGGCTATCTGATTGATTTGATCAAATCAGCAAACAATCGGATAGCCATAACTTCCCTTCTGATTGATTTAGACTCAATTTCCTTCAGATTCGATTAAACTGAGCCCATCGGGTGGAAATTTTCAGATCAATTTGCATGGATTGGTAACATCGAGATACTTTGTTCATTAATACGATCATATTTTGATTGATCACATTATGGGATTACATAGTGAAAACAGAGATTAGATAAATAGCTTATGATTGTAAGTTACGATCATATTTTAACAATCAGTCAAAATCCACTTCCCAATGTGAGGCATATCGAATGATTGGGTTGTCAACTATAGATTGCTTTTTGCTATCAAAAGAGATCAGAAAAGAAACTAATCATATATTGAAGCGTATATGACCACCATTAGTTGGACAAAAAGTCCATCTAATGGTGGCCATACAACAAGGATGATGGAGGTTTTGCTAGTTTGTAGTAATAATGATCATTATTACATTCTACTAGCAACCTCCATTTTCAATTTCCCTCTATTTTTTTTATTTTTATTTTTTATTAGTTATGCAGGGTGTCTATGGATGTACAGTCTAATAAGCACCCAGTGTTCTCAGTAATTCACACAGACCAAGTAAGACACATCCTTCAACTTCTCTGTAATACAAGTTCAAGTAGCAAAGCTTGTGATGAGAGGAGTGGCTACTGTTCAGCTCTGCTATCCCAGAACACTGCAGTGTGAGGGCTGGAAACACATTTTTTTACATAAAAGGGTATTTTGCAGTATTCTCTTTCAATCTTTTTATTAAAGTTTTCCATTAGAGAATACACATGTGGTACACATGTAGACGTGGGTACAATTAGAATAATAAACAAGTAATCACCCTCCAAAGGTTGCGTGGGTGTAGGGAACAAGTACACAGGTGGTAACACTAAAAGTACAGTCTTCAACTATGAAGCATAAGAGTCAATTTCTATGTTCCTGTATTCCAGAGTATTTTTGAAGGCTTTCAATCCCTCCGAGGGTTGGATCAGGAATTTCGAAAAGGGCAGAAGAGTGGACAGAATAGTGTTTATTGTCTACCCTTAACACAGGAGGCATTAGATTGGGTGTAGGTAATCTTGCTCACTAAGTAAGGATAGCGGCCAAAGTAGGTAACGACAATCATTTGACTGATGCCTGGCTCATAATAGGTAGACTATGCGCTTCAAAGGCTAAAAAAACTTGAAACTCAAAAAAATTATGAATACCTTGTGTGTTAGGGTCGGGTGGATGGTCAGTTCCCTGGGGGGGGGGTAATAAGGTACTTTCTAAGTATAATCTTAATGAGGCAGCCATGTGTCTTACCCGATTCCAGAGACACTAGAGAGCCCCAATATCCCAGTCGTAATAAACAAATTGGAACACAGGTTCCCGAAACCCACATCAGTATGATATGTTAAGGGTCTGAGCTATCTCTGTACCGTGTCATTAGTCACCCAAAGGTAACTTTGCCGTATTTTTAAGCACAAATTGTTCACAATCCATAACATGCAAGGGTTCAGCTCTGTAAAAATATAAAAAGGTAGGAGATGTCAGTTAAAATTGTAAAAAAGGAGATATCAGTAAAAGGAGAACTAAACCCTCCTATCCCTTTCAGCCACGTAAGTTGCCATCTTGGCCTCTGTTTGATCTGCAACTGCCATGGTGTTGCACAGTTTGGTTGAGAGCACAAGCAAATGTGACAGTTAGCATTCCTGGCTTGTCGGGAATGTAACTGTTTTTTACACAGTTAAATTAATGGGTTTCGTTCTGCTTTAAACTTGACATAGATCAATAGGGCACGTATTAGAATTATCAAATGTCTTTATTATTTAACTCTGACCCTTTCACTGGCAAAACAGTCCCCATATAAGCATTTTAAAAGAGTACTTAGCTGCATGTTTTGAAAATTGCCTTGAACTTTTTTTATGTGCTTCAAATTGTTACTTTTGCCGTAATGCAATAATTGTATCTGAAGAAGTAGATGAGCCCTCTAGAGTAATGTGCTACCAGTATATTATGTGGTTAATGCAGCCTATATTTCAGTCCTTAGGGTATTTTTAGCCCATGCTATTCCACATTAATCAT
This sequence comes from Aquarana catesbeiana, assembly GCF_042186555.1. Taxonomy (NCBI): domain Eukaryota; kingdom Metazoa; phylum Chordata; class Amphibia; order Anura; family Ranidae; genus Aquarana; species Aquarana catesbeiana. The sequence goes on along the minus strand of NC_133327.1, from coordinate 664,402,703 downwards.
AATTTTTCAAAATACACGAGGTATCACAAAGACATAACCATTTCGCAGCACAGTAGTCTACCTTCATATTAAATAAATAGACATTGTGTGGCCCAGATTTAAAGGAATATTGAACAGCAATCACAAAAAATGGGACAGAGGGAAAGAAAAGCATTATAAGAATAAAAGAATTCAGGTGTGTGGCTGAGATACCTTCTGCAGAAAAAAAACTAGAGCAAAGAATCCAGCGATGAAAGTTATACTGCTGCCTGTGTCAACGACTTAGCTTTCATTGCCTGTGATACAAAGATTTACTGGGTGCTATGCCTTGCCATTGCCACAAACCATTGCTCCTCTTTTACTCCAGTATTCCAGTACTCCAGTATTCCAGGAATCAACACAACCAACCAAATAAAAATGTGCGGGCCCCATGCAGTTAATAAAATGTATTGATTTATTGTCTTGGGCTACACCTTCACTTATTTTCTGAAGCTTCTTTAAAGCCCAGTTGGGTATGGTAACATTCATGTATGAATGCACGTATTTCCATTCATTGAGATACAATGTTTTAAGCAGTCTACTCATCTTGAAGTGTTTTCACCATGCCTCAGAGCAAGAAAAAACGTGCCTGCTCCATTTTTGACAATGCAATGGATTGTCTTCTAGTGCTCATCATTCTATTATCTACTACTGGTGCCCCTTTACTATGGTCTATGGGCCACATGTGCTCCGCTACAAGATTTGAACTGACTTGCAGCTAGGGGGAGAGGTATATGCTCAATGTGTACTGATAGGGGATTAGAGACAGCAGAGGCTGCTTCTGATAAAAGGGGGTCTCTGATGGGGCCCCTGTTATAAGGTGGGGGGGACTCTCATGGGGGCCTTGATGTAAGGTGGGGACTCTGATCAAGGTTTTTTTCAGCCCACACATATTTGTAAAATATACAATGTGGCCTTCATACTGAAAGGTTTGGAGACCCCTGATTTACTACTTAGATATGCTCAGGCCTTCAATGGACTGGAGTACTTTATTACAGGATTTCAAGCCCCCAGAGGCAGAGGTGAAACACAGCAACATCACCCTTGTGATTTGGAACAATCCAAAACAAGGGTCAAGGTCATTTTTTTCGTTAACAGCTTTATTTTTAAAATGCCTTTGTAGGCGATTTAATTTTGGAGAGTTGGGGCTTTGAATAGAAGTGGTCTTCTATTTTCAAGGATGGTCCACCATCCATTTTTAAAATGCCTTTGTGGGCGATTTAATTTTGGAGAGTTGGGGGGGGCCTTCAATAGAAGTGGTCTTCTATTTTCATGGATGGTCCACATGAATTTCACTGGAGATTTTTCCCTTCACTTTCTGCCCTGGTGACAGCAATACAAACCAGATTTTTATCCATTCTCACTATATCCAAAACTGAAAAAAGTTGCTTACAATTGACCCTTAATTTAAACCCAATTTTAAAAAGGCTGCCCAAAAACTGTTTATATCAATGTGCAATGTATTCCCTTCCCATTTTGATGGAAGGTTCACCTTAATTTTACTGTAGATTCCTCCCTTCACTTTCTGTCCCAGGGAAAGCAATGCAAGCTTTATTTCTATCCATTACCACTTTACAAAGAGATTTTGTTAAAGATAGAACAAGTCCAAAGACGGGCATCAAAAATGGTAAAAGATCTGAGGGATAAAACATATCAGGAGAAAGTTCAGAAACTTAAAAATGTACAGTGTGGAGGAAAGAAGGGAATAGGGGAAACATTTTTGAAACCTTAAAGTACATCAAAGGGGTAAATAAGGGATAGGAGGGCAGTTTTTTGAATATGAAGACGAGATCAAGCACACGAAGACATGACCCCTAACTAGCTGGATGAACATTCAATGTTAATATTAGAAAGTATTCTTGTACTAATAGAGTATTGAGGCTTGGAATAGACTTCTAGCAGATGTAGTGAATCAGTCAACAATAAGTGGATTCAAACATGCGTATACTCAAACCAAGAAGTAAAAAACAAAACAAAATCAAAAATATGTATAAACAAAATGGGCGGACTTGATGGACCACTTGGTCTTTTTTCTGCTGTCACTATTCTAGTAACTAAATAGTTGCCCACCGTTGACCCGTAATCTATGTCCAATTTTTTAAAGGCTGCCTAATAACTGTTTTATGTTAATATGCAATGTGTTCCCTTTCCATAGTCGACAGACATTATTATCAGTACAATTTATATTATGCATATGAATATGTATGTATGCTCTATGACAGTGACTTGATTATCACTTTATATGAGTAGTGTAGAGAATTAATACTTTGCAGGAACAAATGAAAGAGTTGGCCTATTTTCCAGTTGACAAATAATAGCCTTTGAGATAAAATTTGTCCTTCCGCGTTTATAGAAATACACACTTCACGCATACTTTACATCTTGGAGCCCTAGCACATTCTGACATATAAAACAAGCACCTTTCACTTCTAACTGTGTGGAATAAACACAATAAAAAGCTTGCTGTAGCCCTTACATTGTTGTAATAAGTGCCGGGTACAGAGGGCATGGACATTCACAAATCAAACAGAATTGCTGCAAAAATAAAAGGTTTTCAGCAAATAAGCTGCAGAATGAGGCAGAATATACTTCAACAGGTTGTGTGGCATCAGAAGTGACAATGGATTCACAGAATGGGAATCTAATGTTCTCTTTCCCTTATGGTAATAATATGCCTGTCTCCATCCTTCCTAATTTCAATAATTTGTTTACTTTCTTCTACCAGAACAGTTGTCTTTGTTTAGCCTCTTAGGTACATGAATGATGTCATTCCACCCATGAGGCCAGCGTTAAACAAAATATGTTTTAGAGGTTTAACTACTTTCTCCTTTTTTAAGGTTTTTTTTTTTTTTCTTTTAACTGACATTAGAATTTTAGGGCAAACACTCACGTGATTTGGCTCCAAACTTTAATTATTGCTCAATGAACATTATTCCAAGGGATCAAATACTGAGGTTCTTGGTAGGCTGGTTTTTAATCTGCCTTAAAGTTCACCTAGCATGAAGGGGCTGAGCGACGCCATGAGTTGCTTGATGCCAGTGGTAAATTGATGGCAGTTTCTAACGCTGATTGCTGGACAACTGGACAGGTACAAATAATAATAATAATAATAATAATACATTTTATTTATAGTGCACTTTTCATCAAAAGATCTCAAAGTGCTACAGGTTTAAAACAACAACAAAAAAAAATTGAGCAGTTTATACGATGAAACGAAAGTCTAGAAGGAACAAAAAGCTTTGCTAAAAAGAAATGTCTTAAGCCCTTTTTTAAAAGAGTCAGTAGATTAAGGAGCCCTCAAGGTGTCGGGTAGTGCATTCCACAGGCGCGGGGCAGCTGCACAAAAGGCCCTGTTTCCCATTGTCCTGAGTCTAGTTCTGGGTATATGAAGAAGGTATGAGTGAGTGGAGCGGAGGGGACCTTTTTTGTTTTTTTGCGGTTTAAGAAGTTCTTTAAGGTCGGGGAAGGCATGTCCATGGATGCATTGGTGCGTGAGGAGAGAAACCTTGTACTCAATCCTGGTGGAGACAGGAAGCCAGTGGAGTGAGTGAAGAATGGGGGTAATGTGCTCATGTTTCCGCACTCTCATCAGGATCCTTGCTGCAGACTTTTGGATGTACTGGAGCCTCTGCAGACTCTTTCTAGGAATCCCAATGAGAAGTGCATTACAGTAATCCAGTCTGGAGGAGACAGAGGCATTAACCAGCTTTTCGGCATCTGAGAGGGAGAGAGAAAGTGCAAAAAGTGCATTCTATGCATCCAAAAATATAGAAAATATACCAAATTAAATCATTATTCAACCAAAAAAATAATGTCAAGGCAATAACTCCAAGGCCAATAATAAATAACACGTTATCTCCTCCGATTCCGCAACATGGCTGGTTGACGAACGGCTGTTCAGAAACGAACTGAAAAGCGCAAAATGAAAAGTGTGAAATGAAAAGTGCGAGATGAAAAGCGCGAATCAACACTCACCAAACTTCTACTAACACAAAATTAGCAGAAGGAGCCCAAAGGGTGGCGCTAAAGAGCTGAAAAACAACGTAGTACGACGCTACGTATGTAATTGTCAGCCAACAATTGTGTGGCCGTGTGTATGCAAGACAAGTTTGGGCCCATAACCCATTTACAGAGAACCTGTCAGCCTATTGAAACATATACTGCAATACTGAAATCCCTACCTTTGTAAGGTGCAAGCATGCCTTTGAGGTGACGGAGGAAACCCACACAAGCATACACAGAACCTTCAATCTCCATGCAGATAGTGTCCTTTCCAAGATTCAAACCAAGGACCACATCATCGCATAGCATAAGTGCTAACCACTAAGCCACCCTGCTGCTCCCTCAACCATTATAGAATGCCTTCAACGGTAAAAAAAAAAAAAAAAGTACATTATATTCTACATTTATTAAATAGGAAAAAACTTGCAAAATATGCCACCACATCGGCCAAAAAAGGCACCATCAACCATTTGAATAGAAGGATAAATATAGACAAGAAGAGAAAGTAGACTCTTGTATGGCTCTGCAGGTTGTTGGAACACTGCTGTGTTTACTGTATGAAGGATGCTCAGGTGTTCTTTATCATTTTCATAGGAACATAACATTTGACAGGAACTCTGAATGATATGAATTCATCCTGTTGTATCCACAGTGACAATATCCATTTTTATTTTGGAGGTTTTCGTTATGTTGTAAAATGTAGGAGATTTGTATTGGGTTGTTGTCAGGCTTATTTATGTCCCAAACCAGTCCACAGAGTGTTCCTTCAAAAATTTCAACTCACCTGGATAATTGTTGGAGTAGACAACTGTTTACATTTGTCCTTAAAAATAATGAGCGATATTGAGACACATGGCAGATCCACCAACATTATACAGTTTATACGAAGTCACAAGGATCCATAATAGATCATGTTTTTTAAGTTATTTTCCAGAATCATAGATGGGATAATTACTATTCCCTTCCAGGGCATAGTCACAATCTGACCCTTGAAAATACTTGCACTGATATGCTGCTCACCATGCATATAGAAGATTTCTAACAATTTCACCCACTGTCAACCAGCTTGTGGTAGCAAAAGTATTCTGGCAAATCCAAACAACCTACCACTATTCTTACCTTATAAATATAAATCTATAAACTGTTGATGTTAAGTTGCCTTATTCCATTTGTGTTGTTTCTATTACCAAGTTGGTTGAAAGTGATTGTTATGCCGCAGACACACAGTCGGGCTTTTCGTCTACAAAAGTCCGACGGACGCCGACGGACCAAAGCCGGCTGACAATCCGATCGTGTGTGGGCTTCCCCGGACTTTCGACGGACTTTATATTTGAAACATGCTTCAAATTTTTACGTCGTAACTCCGCCGGACCCAGAGATCCGCTCGTCTGTATGCTAGTCCGACGGACAAACACCCGCGCTAGGGCAGCTATTGGCTATCAACTTCCTTATTTTAGTCCGATGTACGTCATCACGTACGAATCCGTCAGACTTTTGTGTGATCGTATGTAGGCAAGTCCGTTCGTTAGAAAGTCTGCCGCAAGTCCGCCGCAAGTCCGCCACAAGTCCGTCGGACGGGCTGTGTACGCGGCATTATTGCCAGAACATTGAAGTATGCTTATCCAGCATAGGGCCGGCCATAGGCAGTTGAAATCTTGGCCAGTTCCTGCTGAACCCGGCCAAGATTCAAACTGTGTATGAGCAGGCTGAGTGTACCAAGTTGATCGATCAACTTAGGTACAACCAGCCTGCCAGATTTTCTTTTGATTATTGATAGCCGCTAGCAATAATCACTTTCTTCTCCCGGCGGAGAAGGTTTCCTCCACCCGCCTCCGTCACCCCACCTTGAGCAGACAATGGCTCGGCCGAAGGGGTTCCCCTGTCAGGGCTGACTGTGTTGAAGGGGAAATTGTGGTTGCAGGAAAGAAATTTGCACCATCTATGGCTGGCCTAAGGCTAGATCTCCATGAATGTTAAAAGGACCTCTTGGCCTTTGTTTCTGACCCATACCAAGTATCTCCAAATCTGACTGGTCCAATGATGCACTCTGTACACGGCACCATATGATTTGTTTTGCCTCAAACTGGGATTCAATGTTTAAACCCCCAATAACATTGATTCCCAGCATACCTCTTCTCGCCGATTTAGGAGGGCCATTAGCTCAGTTTTCAACTTAAAGTATATGCCAAGGCAAAATAAAAAATAAACACATTTAGTACATCTCTACAGTACCTGTGCAATTTCATGTGTTTCATCAATTTTACTAATTTAATGACCCTGCAAGTACAGAGAAAAACCTGTTGATCTGTTGATCTATATACTGTTTATAAACATAAAAAAGTGCATCTTATGGAGCAAAAAATAGGATAAATTGAGTTGCAGTTCAGTGAGTAAAATAAGTTTTTGATCCCGAGCAAAATACGACTTAGTACTTGGTGGAGAAACCCTTGTTGCAAACACAGAGATAAGACATTTCTTGTAGTGGGTTACCAGGTTTGCACACATCTCAGGAGAGATTGTGGTCCGCTCTTCTTTGCAGATTTTCTATAAATGCTTTAGGTTTCTTGGCTGTGCTTGGCAGCTCAAAGTTTCAGCTCCCTCCATAAATTTTCAATAGGATTAAGGTCTGGAGACTGGCTAGACCACTCCATGACCTTAATGTGCTTCTTCTTTAGCTACTCCTTTGTTGACTTGGTGGTATACTTAAATACTCAGAATGACTTGGAAATACTCCGAAATGCTCCGTTCCTGAGTGTTTCCGAGCCTTTCCGAGCTTTCCAAGTTCAGCCAAGCTGTTCCCTTTATAAATACTTATTTTTTCTATATCAGTGACCACTTGACTTTTGTCCTCAGATGCATAAGGAGCTTGGAGAGGTGGGGGTGGATGCTACGGGGGGCACGTCAGCAGAGAAAGCAATGCACTGTTCTTCATAGTAAATGGCTGTGCAGGGGGGGGGCGTGTCAACAACAGTTTGGCCATTGGAGGACAGGCAGGCTGAGCTCCCAGCACAGCCAGAAAACTGATTATGTTGAGATGTATGTGCTCTCATGCCTAACATGCTCAGTTTGAAATAGGAAAGCAGAGGGGACTGGCAGGATCACCGGGTATTTCACACAAAGGAAGCAATACATAGAGAACAGGATACTGTCTCATACGGGTAAATGGTACAGAGCAGGCACATATCAGCAATATGAAATGTTGGAGAAACAAACATTTTAATTCACATACTGATCATTATCATAACGTAGTACATTGTTTATTGACACGATAAAGACTCATGTATATGCACTCACCTGCACTGTATGGGATTTTTAATAGTAAAAGAAGTGGCAAATCATCATACAATTTGCAGAGACGCTGATGCAAAAAAGGGTCAGTGAGGAGACTCAGCAATTATCTTGTTCTACAAGTAGAAAATATCTGGTGTCTGTCCTGAGCTAAGAGTACATTCTTTGAGAGCATCTTGAGACCAGTAATGTGCGCATCACCAAGCTGTCACACGTTGCGGTGAAGGATTAGCATATGCATATAATTAATTAGCCAATCAGGGACATCACTATTGGACTAGAAGGAAGGTCTCGCCAGGTTACAGAAGAACTGCTGGGAACTTGTGTTAAAAGCTACTTGGCGACAGCACTCTATATCCGTTTGCAGATAATTTATTGAAGCTAATGAGGATTGGTTCTTACCTTTTTATATCATGCAGACAGCAAAGCAATGGTACCAAACTGAAGGCAGGATCATAAATATCAGCCTTAATGCACCGCTTTCTTCCTGGAAGTTCCAGAAAGTATTTAGAAACTTATCCTTAAAGTGCTTTCACAGGCGTATTGCAAACCTAAATTCCATTGCAGATCATTTTAGTTCATTGTTGCTCCCTACCATTGGTATGTATATATATATATATCTATATATATATAGATATATATATATATATCATATATAAACCAAGGGTCACTTACCAATCTACAACTATTATGTCGCGTACACACGATCGGAGTTTCCAATGGGAAATGTTGAATGTGAGCATGTTGGCGGGAAGTCCGACCGTGTGTATGCTCCATCGGACATTTTTTGTCGGACTTTCCGCCAACAAATGTTGGCTAGCATGTTCTCAAATTTTCTGCCAACAAATGTGTGTTGTCGGACTTTCCAATCGTGTGTACACAAGTCTGTCGGACAAAAGTCCAAAGTACAAACACGCATGCTCGGAATCAAGGACGAGCCGGAAGCGCTCGGTCTTGTAAAACTAGCGTTCGTAATGGGGATATCACATGACCGTTGAACGTCCTTTTTATCGGCTCGCCATACGTCTTGTACCTCACTACGTTCGTAATTGTTGGCCAACATTTGTGTGACCGTGTGTATGCAAAAACAAGTTGGAGCCAACAACCTTCGAACAAAATTCCACGGTTTTGTTGTGGGAAAGTCCGATCGCGTGTACGGGGCTTTAGTTTGTCTATCTTATCCCAAAAAACAAAAATGTAATACATTGCAGATCTCCAATCCTTAGATGTGGCGGCTACAATCATTTTCATTTTTGAGGCTAAGAATATCTTAGAAGTACAGAAAAAGAAAAAGACTTATTGATTTTGCCAGAAATGCCGTGTCCTTGTCACTGCCTCTAAAAAAAAAAAATGGCACAAGCAATCTTATCTTTATTATGTAAACTAGTAGTCCCAATAAAAATGAACAAAGGCAGACGTGTGTTGAAATCCCGCCTGTGTGACCACCATAGATTCCTCCATAGACACAATGGGGAATATGTTGTGCTTGAAAAGAAAGGAAGCGTGCTGTCTGCAGGATCTCCAGGTAAAAAAGAAATGAAAGAAAACCTGAGAAAAGAAAACAAATCAGCCACTATATCCAAAGTCTGGTAACCTGCAATTTAATATTTTTTGGGGGTTTTTTGAGTTTAGATACACTTTAATATTGTATGGAGCTTTTTGCCTCAGTGCTTCTCAAATCTTGGTGTTTTGTTTGTTACTGTTTTGCCATGAAGTTTAACAACCCAAACAACAAATAGATGTGTAGTTTTCTGAAATTATTGACATTAGGGAGACATGACTGATGAGTGGTACTGCCTACTGCCTAATCAACAATTAATGTTGATAATATGTTTAATAATTTATTATTATTTTTTTTTTTTAAAGAAGCTCAGTAGTCAGTACTGAAAAAAAGGTTTTAACTTTTTATAAATTGAGTTTACTTGATTTAAGAGTCTGTCTATCAGACCTATGAACCAACATGTCAGTCATGTTCTAATAATAATAATTATAATTATTAATATTATTTATTTTTTTATTTTTTAAGAAGCTGTACTAAAAAAAACATTTTTAACTTTTTGTAAACTGAGGTCCCTTTAGCTAAGAGTCTATCTATCAGACCTACGGCCCAATATGCCGGTCATGTTCTAACAATAATCATAATAATATTTTTTATTGTTATTATTATTTTTTAAAGAAGTTCGGTACTAAAAGAGGGTTTTAAGTTTTTATAAATTGAGCTCACTTTAGCTAAGAGTCTGTCTATCAGACCTATGGCCCAATATGCCAGTCATGTTCGAATAATAATAATAATATTTATTTAATATTTACAGTATGTATTTATTTATTTTAAAGAAGTTCAGACTGCCTATTACATCTATAGCCCAAAATGTCAGCCATGTTCTAATAGTAATAATAATTATAATAATAATAATTATTATTATTTTTAAAGAAGCTCAGTACTAAAAAAAAGGTTTTAACTTTTTATAAATTGGGCTTACTTTAGCTAAGAGTCTGTCTATCAGACATATGGCCCAATATGCCAGTCATGTTCTAATAATTACAAAAGAAGCTCAGTACTAAAAAAAAATGTTGTTTTGCTTTTTAGAAATTAAGCTTATTTTAGTTAAGAGTCTGTCTATCAGATCTATAGCCCAAAATGTTGGTCGTGTTCTAATAATCATAATAATATTAATTATTGTTATGATTATTATTATTTTTATTTATTTGTTTTAGAAGCTCAGTACTAAAAAAAAGGTTTTAACTTTTTATAAATTTGGCTTACTTTAGCTAAGAGTCTGTCTGTCAGACCTATGGCCCAATATGCCAGTCATGTTCTAACAATAATAGTAAAAATAATAATAATAATAATAATAATTACTATTATTATTATTATTATTATTATTATTGTTTATTTTTTTTTATTTATTTTAAAGAAGCTCAGTACTAAAAAAGTTTTTAACTTTTATAAATTGAGTTCACTTTTAGCTAAGAGACAGTCTATTACACCTATAGCCCAAAATGTCAGTCATGTTCTAATAATAATTTAAATAATAATAGTATTAATGTTATTATTTATTTTTTTATTTTTATTTTTTAAGAAGCTCAGTACCAAAAAAAAAGGTTATAACTTTTTATAACTTGAGTTCACTTTAGCTAAGAGTCTGTCTATCAGACCTATGGCCCAATATGCCAGTCATGTTCCCAGGATAGGTACAATTTTATTTAGAATTACTTGTGAGGTGACATAAGCTGCGTGGTCAGTACTGGGTCAGCTTGCCCAGAACGCTGTTGACATTCCAAACCTAGGTGACTACGTGACTGATATTTAAAGAACTGATGTACAATACACTTCAACATTTATTGTTATCAAGGTCAAACAAATTGTTGTCTGATAGAAGCTGCTATCTACTCACAGCTCAGATTTCATTTGCTGGGATGCAGTAAACTGGCCAAAGCTGATCTCTGATTGGCTGTTGGTAGTTTTACAAGATGTATTAAATAAGATACAGAACTATTTTCTTTTCCTGTTGTACGGTGTACAGTTTGTTTTGTTTTGGAATGTAAAGGTAAACGGGGTACATATGGGGGGGTATGAGAACACAAAACTATAAGGGTAAATAGGGATTGGGGTATATGTAGATATTCCGTCCTTAGAGTCACTCCTTAAATAAGTGTATTAAATAAACACACACGTTAGGGGGGAGTGTTACATTTTTTCGTTACTGCATTGGGGGTGTTGAGTCTAAAGGGGGGAAGGAAGGGGCTATAAATAAATAGAACTGGGAAGGAAAGAGGGGTGGGAAGGGATGCACAGAAATCAGGGTGGAACTAGGGAGGGGTCTCTTTGCAGCCATCTCTAGACCCACCCCTTAATTAAACAATGTGTAACACTTTAGGTTTTTTTATGGTTAAAAGGAGTGTGGTTATAGTTTTTTTTTTTTTTTCTTCCCTCTCCGGGGGTGGGGGGTAATTGGGTGATGGGGGTAGTCTATCCCCTCTTGCTCTTGAAAATGGAGTAGATGGTTGGGGGGAACCTTAGAATTACCTGTTTATTTTGGGGGATGGGAATATTGTGTGATTTATATACTTTAGGAATTTCATGTATATTGTGATTTTTTGAATGTCATGTTATGTAATCACGTAATCGTGATTTTGTCATGTTATTAAGTTTGTCTTTTCTAAAAAAAAACAATAAAAACATTTGGGAATCAATAATTGGACAAATAAATTAGAAACCTTTTGCAATGATAGAATTTCCTGTAGAGTGCCTACTTTTTTTATTTTGATAAAGAGAAAAAAGCCCACAAGGCGTCATTAATTCCTATGGGTACGTGTACTCCAAGGGACCTCGGGGGGCTGCCATAGGAATACATACTTATGAGAATAAATAGTGTGCAAAAAGTGCTTTGTGATTTTTACCTACAGGTAAGCCTATAATAAAGCTTACCTGTAGGTAAAGTGAATATCTCCTAAATGTGCACCGTTTAGGACAGGGCGTTTCCAAACTGCAGCCCGGGGGCCGGATCCGGCCCTCTGCTACCCTTTATCCAGGCTTTGGGGCACTATTGCTTCCAAAGATATGAGGCACTATTCCTACCACTAACAGCAACAATGGGGCACTATATCTTCCACTAATACCAATGATGGGGCACTGCTCCCCCTCCTATGGACCACCAACACTGAGGCCGCATTTATTCTAACTGATGCTGGGCCCGGGGCATTTTCTGCCCCCCCCCCCCCCACTGACCACATTCCGGTCCCCCTAAAGTCTGGAGAACTGTAAACTGGCCCTTTGTTTGGAAAGTCTGGCGACCCCTAATTTAGGAGATATTCACCCTGGATGCAGCTGGTGACATCACCAGCGCATGCGCTCTGAGGGTTCGACATACCTTGCCAAAACTTCAGAGGTTTGTGCCGGAACCGATGGGCTCCCCCGCACACGCGCGGGAGTGACTTAATCGCGGCTCTGGCCAATCACACAGCCGGAGTGCGCAGATGCAGAAGAAGGACCGGGGGAGGATGTCAGCCCTCTCAGGGGGCGACAGCCCGCTGCAGAAGGGCTTCATTATAAGGTAAGTACATTTGAACCTTGGATTACGAGCATAATTCGTTCCCGGAGAATGCTTGTAATCCAAAGCACTTGCATATCAAAGCGAGTTTCCCCATAGAAGTCAATGGAAACTAAGATAATTTGTTCCGCATTGACTTCTATTACATGCAATACCACATGTAGCCAGAGGTGGGGGGGCACCGCAGAGCCTTGGAAATACTCGGGGACACGTCTGAACTCGGAAAGCCTCGGAAAGGCTCGGAAACACTCGGGGACTGAGTATTTCCGAGTATTTCTGAGTGATTCTGAGTATTTCCGAAAGGCTCCGAACCAGTCCAAGTGTCCCCGGCACCCCCGCACCTCTGGCCAAATGCGGTACTGCACACCACATTAGCTTGAAGTCTGCTTGTTTTGCGAGATGACACTCGCAAACCGAGTCCGCATTTTAAAAAAGTTGCTCGTTTTTCAAAACTCTTGTTTGCCGCGTTACTCGTAAACCGAGGTTCCACTGTATTTCATGATGTGCTTCTTATGCGATACATACTAGCGCATTATGCATTTGCTGTTTTTTTTTTGTTTTTGTTTTTTAAACAGTCTCGGTTTACAACCACTTTAAGTGGTTAATTTATTGACTTTATTGCATTGTATCTAAAAGTGTTGTGTACTGTAACAAAGTACTCATTGAATTGATAAGGCAAAGCAGACAATGTGAAAAATCTCACATAGCAAGCTGGGACTTTATATTCCTGTTAAATCCATACTAATAATAATAATCAGTTCCAGTACAACACAAACCAATCAGAAACAACATTGATTGATTAAAAAAAAAAAAAAATCTGAAACCTGATTGGTTGTTTGTATTAGTTTCCTTTTCAATTATTTACAACTCGCTGCTTCACTAAAATGAACATTATTTGTAGTTCTCAAAGTCGGGACAAAACGAAAACATATTTGCTGCTTTATAGAGCGACTTATTGCTGGTTTGTACAGTAAGAGGCAGATACAATTATTTTAGCTCTGTTCTGATATTTTTTCTATTTATATAGCAATATTATCTGCTTATCTGGGCGAGATGGATGTTTGGGCAATAATAAAATGCTCCTATACGTATTGATTCAACCAAGCAGAAGGCTGTTTAGGGACTTTGAATCTTCTCTGTGCTGTGAAGGGAACATCGAGAAGATAGAAGAGATAGAAGAGCTTCTATTTCACTGCACCTTTTTTTTTTTTTTTTTTTTTATTTATTGCCAAAGTCAGTGGTCTGTACTACAATGATGATGCTTTGCCCAGCAGTCAATACTTAATCTGCAGGCTAGACTCATTTTCATTGAGGCACAAAAGCTTTGTATAATATGCTAGACTGTCTGACTGTGTATAATATGCTAGACTGTCTTTCCTCGCCATGTCCAGAAGAGCTATTTAGTGCCAACGGGGCTAGCCTGCAGCAAAGAACGACGTGCCTCTGTTTTCTCTAAATATCTTTTTTTTTAATTTTTTTTATTTATTTATTTATTTTTTTTATGAAATGGTTAACATTTGTTCAGCTGGCACTAAAGGAGACATATTTGCAGTAAGAAGAGCATTCATTTCAATTGTTATTATATTTGGTAATTACGGGGGTTATTTACTAAAGTAGTACATTTTGCAGGGAATATGTGTTTTTGTTTGAACATACAATTACGTATTGGAGTTATTATTTTTATTTTCTATTAGGTGCCGGTGGGGGAATCCCAGAAGAGGAGGTTTCCGGACTGTTCTGTGCAATAGCATTGCGCAGAGCAAGTAAATATACCATTGCTGTCTCAATACTTTTGACAATATAGTGTAGTTGTAAAGGGTATTTTATTTTAAATAAATATTAATAATGGTATGAGAGAAGGTATTTTACCTATCATCTAAAAAATAGAGCACCACATCCACATCCCTTGAAAAATGATTAGAAATTTGAAAATGTATTTGGGATTTTTAAGGGGCTAAATAAGAACAAAATCATTTGTAAAAAAAAGTAGAAATGTATTCAAGCAATAAAAACAGACATACAAAAAATAGATATTACAGTACTAATACAAGTGCTGACTGATTTCATCTCAAAGTTTGTATTAGTACTGTAATATCATTATCTATTTTTTTTTTTTGTATGTCTGTTTTTATTGCTTGAATAAATTTTGAATAACTTTTTACAAATGATTTTGCTCTAATTTAGCACCTTAAAAATCCCAAATGCATTTTCAAATTTCTAATAATTTTTCAAGGGATGTGGTGCTCTATTTTTTAGATGATAGGTAAAATACCTTCTCTCATACCATTATTAATATTTATTTAAAATAAAATACCCTTTACAACTACACTATATTGTCAAAAGTATTGAGACGGCTGCCTTTACAGGGACATTTTTCATCTGATTTTTTTTGTTTGCTTTGTTCTTTTAATACTTACACACCTTTGACATACACTATATTGCCAAAATTGCCTTTACATGCACATTAAATTAAATATCCATTTTTTTTTTTAACCAGTTAAAGGGGTTGTAAAGGTACGTGTTTTTTCACCTTAAAAAACACCTGGCAGTTGACGGCCCCCTAGCCCCCCCCCCGTTTTACTTACCTGAGCCCTGAATTTCCATCTGCACGTCCCCACCGTCCCTCTCTCCATGGGTTCCCAGCTCTTGATTGGATAGATTGATAGCTGCGCAGCCATTGGCTCTCGCTGCTGTCAATCACAGGTGAAAAAACACCTGGCAGTCACCGGCCCCCTAGCCCCTCCGTTTTTCTTACCTGAGCCCCGAATTTCTGCCGGCACGTCCCCACCGTCCCTCTCTCCACGGGTTCCCAGCTTTTGATTGGATGTATTGATAGCAGCACAGCCATTGGCTCCCGCTGCTGTCAATCAAATCCAATGACGCGGGCGCCAGGAGGCGGGGCCGAGTCCTGCATTCGGGCTCTATGGACGCCGAATGCTGGACTCGGGAGCGCGCCCACAAAGTAACCCCCTCGGGAGAGCGCTTCTCCAAGGGGGTTATCTAATGTGGGGAGGGGCCACGAGGGACCCCAGAAATGGATGTTCGGGGCCACTCTGTGCAAAAGGAGCTGCACAGTGGAGGTAAGTATGATATGTTTGTTATTTAAAAAAAAATTAAAAATGATCCTTTACAATCACTTTAAGGACCGGAAGAATTTCCCCTTAATGACCAGGCCATTTTTTTGGGATACGGCACTGCGTCGCTTTAACTGACAATTGCGCGGTCGTGCAACGCTGTACCCAAACAAAATTGAGGTCCTTTTTTTCCCACAAATAGAGCTTTCTTTTGGTGGTATTTGATCACCTCTGCGGTCTTTATTTTTGTGCTATAAACAAAAAAAAGAGTGACAATTTTGAAAAAAAAAACAATTTTTTTTTACTTTTTTTTTGCCAAAATAAGCAGATAATGTGCTAAATAAATAGAAAGATATCAGAACAGAGCTAAAATAATTGTATCTGCCTCATACTGTACAAACCAGCAATAAGTAACTCTATAAAGCAGCAAATATGTTTTTGTTTTGTCCCGACTTTGAGAATTACACTTATATATCCAAAAAAAAAATTAAAAAATCAATTTCTTCATCAGTTTAGGCCGATATATATTCTTATACATATTTTTGGTAAAAAAAAATTCGCAATAAGAGTATATTGATTGGCTTGCACAAAAGTTATAGTGTGTACAAAATAGAGGGTAGAATTATGGCATTTTTATTATTTTATTTTTTTACTAGAAATGGTGTCGATCAGCGATTTTTAGTGGGACTGTGACATTGCGGCGGACAGATTGGACACTTTGACACTTTTTTGGGACCAGTGACATTTATACAGCGATCAGAGCTAAAAATAACCACTGAATACTGTATAAATGTCACTGGCAGGGAAGGGTTTAACACTAGGGGGCGATCAAGGGGTTAAATGTGTGTCCTAGGGAGTGTTTCTAACTGTATGGGGATGTGACTCACTGGGAGAGGAGACCGATCATTGTTCCTACTCAGTAGGAACAGACCATTTGTTTCTCCTCTCCTGTCAGAACGGGGATGTGTGTGTTTACACGCACACATCCCCACTCTGGTTCTCGTGCCTGCGATCGTGGTCATCGCGACTGCCAGCCACGTGCGCCTGCTATTGCCCGCTATCGCCCTTAAAGGTTCCGACGTACACCTACGGCGATTCGTATAATGCCGCAGTATAATGACAAAGGCTGGTCAGCAAATGGTTTATATCCATCACACACATGAATGCGCTTCTGGAAGAATGGTCAAACATTCTCATAGACACACTCCTAAACCTTGTGGACAGCCTTCCCAGAAGAGTTGAAGCTGTTATAGCTGCAAAGGTGGGCCAACTCAATATTGAACCCTACGGACTAAGACTGGGATGCCATTACAGTTCATGTGTGTGTAAAGGCAGGTGTCCCAATACTTTTGAAAATATAGTGTACTTTAAATTGACAACAGCTGGCCACTACAGGCAACAACTGTCCATTTTATCTACACATGTGCATTGCAGACTAAGCCATGCTGTAATATTCAATGAGATTTGGTGTATTTAAATCACAAATCTCTCTACAAATAACCTTTCTTGCGGCTGTGTGCCCTCTTCCAGTTATAAATCATTCATGTTGAGTAAAGGGTCAGCTGTAGATAGAAATGTTATATATATACATACATACAGATTTATAGTATATTTATGTAGATGCAGATTTATAGCCTACAGATGTATAGTATATTTATGTAGTTCAGTAGCTGTACTTATTACAGAAGCCTTCCTCGAATGCTTGACTTATTTTTATATCATTTTGGTCTTCTTTGTAAAATAGATAGAAGAACGCTATACTTTGACTTCAAATAACTATTTCGTGGTATTTTCCTTTGGATATCAGATTTTGCTGACTATGCAAACCTTTTTGCTAACTCCTTAAATGGGGGATGCTTGTAAGCGGGGATTAATGGCTTGGCCTGATTTTCCCCTCCTGAAGCAGGAAATAAGAACATCGGCAGGCACCTATAAAATGATTGTCTATTATTTACAGTGTTCTTCCTTATCAACAGAGGTCTTAAAATAGGTGGTAGTCTCTCTGGTACAATGACACCAAGCAAAACCCCATCCCATAGTCTTCAACATAAATCACTGCGTGATGTGGCCATTGAGGTTTTGGGGAATGTCCCATTGAGATAATGCCGGATGCACTGGGATAGAAAGTAGATATGGCTTGTATAAAGTGTGAATAGCTGGTGTGCTGTCAGAAACCATGAAATCAGACCGAGACAGATGTACAGTTGAATCACACTTGTTTAATAATAAAAGTAAAAGGAACAAACGTAGTTAAAACATAGCCAAAGTTCAGTAACCAGAACGGATAGTCAGCTAAGCCAGATGTCAGGGATCACTGTAGTGAAACAGCAAGCAGGATCTGGAGCCAGAAGGGATGTCAGCAGAGCAAGTCTTTAAACAGGAACGCAGGAGAACGTCTGTGTGATGTTGACCAAGGCAAAGGCAGAGATCCTCTGGACTGGACAGCTTAAGTAGGCAGGACTATCGAGCAGGATATCATCAACAGCTGAGTAACTGTGGAGAGCTGGCAATTAGCCAACAGCTGAGCGGCCAGCTCAGAGTAGGAAGGGCTGAGCCCAGCCCTAACATGTGGTTAACCAGTATAGGTAAAACAGAGCCAAGTTTTCAATAAAGCGGTACTCAACTGCCCCCCCAACTAATGTTTTTTTTTCTTCTTACCTGTATTCCTAGGTTCTCTTCAAGACACATATTCCCCTACATAATAAATCCAGTGTTGGCCCTGTGACATACACAGAGTTCCATGCTGTCATCTTGGTCCTCTTCAAAGGGCTGCCTTTTCTGGGTGCAGACAGACAGCTACCAATGACGCATTGGACCCACCATCCAGCCTCCCCCCCAGTAACTCTGTATCCTCTCAGCATCCTGGGACATGTGAAATAAGTATCCACAGAGGCTGTAGAACCAGGGACATGTCATTTTATCCTAAAGTAAAAATAAACCTCTGCCCCCCTGATGACGCCACGTATGATGAAACGCATAGGGTGGAGCCAGAATACATGTCACTGCGCATGTGCCAACCAGCCGCGTCCATCTTGCTCATGGAAAAAGAAAAATGTTTTTGACATGCCTGTTCATTTCCGGAGCTTTGTAAGTGCAATATTCGAATAAAGTTTTGTTTTAAAAAAGATTTACACTATGAAGAGTATTCTCTTTCTCTTTATGGTTAATACTGGCATATGAAGTTTTACTGTCCAGTACATGCTGTCACATATGCTCTGATATACATCGCTCTACAAGTGAGTTGATTGGTGACCCCGTTATATATACACCAAAGCTTGTTTGACTTCTCTTTATTGAGGGTCATCACTATCTGGTAAGCCCCAACCTTGCATCCACTGGGGTGATCCTACTTAGTGCCACTCAGCAGGGGATCTTAGGAGACTGGTCTTCTTCTCTGGGACACACCTCTGCATTATTAATCACAAGCTTCTGCACAGAGGGAAAGTCTCACACTGGAGCTTTGACTAAGCACAAGGAAAGGTGTGAAACGCATTAGCTGTGCTCTATTTGTTACCCCCATTTTGCTGTATGGATTGACGTTTTACATATAGGGATCAATAAAGGTAATTTTACAGGAGTGCGACCATCCAGACTTTCCTTCACTTATGTTTCCTGATGCATTCAGGTCTGGCACCCTCCTTGTGTGCAGAGGAAGCAGAGTAGAGGGATTTTGTTACCTGGAGCGGTGTATCACTTTTCTCACACTGGATTACTGCAAAGATCTGGAAGAAATACACAAATCACACCAAGATTCAAGAATATCACATCACATGGCGAATGTACACTTACCGGCCACTTTATTAGGTACGCCTTGCTAGTACCGGGTTGGATCCCCTTTTGCCTTCAGAATGACCTTCATTCTTCGTGGTATAGATTCTACAAGGTGTTGGAAACGTTCTTCAGAGATTTTGGTCCATAGTGGCATGATAGCATCACGCAGTTGCTGCAGTTTTGTTGGCTGCACATCCATGATGCAAATTTCCCGTTTCACCACATCCCAGAGGTGCTCTATTAGATGAGATGTGGTGAGTGTGAAGGCCATTGGAGTACAGGGACCTCATTGTCCAGTGGTGAGATGATTGGAGCTTTGTGACATGGTGCATTATCCTGCTGGAAGGAGCCATCAGAAGATGGGGACACTGTAGTCATAAAGGGATGGACATGGTCAGCAACAATACTCAGGTAGGCCGTGGTGTTTAAACGATTCTCAATTGGTACTAAGGGGACCAAAGTGTGCCAAGAAAATATTAACCCCCCCCAGTATATCACCACCACCACCAGCCTGAACCTTTGATACAAGACAGGATGGATCCATGCTTTCATTGTTTACAACAAATTCTGACTCGACTATCTGAATGTCACATCTGAAATCCAGACTCATCAGCCAAAGTTTTTCCAATCTTCTATTGTCCAATTTTGGTGATCCTGTTGTAGCCTCAGTTTCCTGTTCTTAGCTGACAGGAATGGCACCCGGTGTGGTCTTCCACTGCTGTAGCCCATCTGCTTTAAGGTTCAAGGTGTTGTGCGTTCAGAGATTGTATTCTGCATACCTTGGTTGTGGTTATTTGAGTTACTGTTGCCTTTCTATCATCTGGAACCAGTCTGCCCATTCTCCTCTGACCTCTGACATCAACAAGGCATTTTCATCCACACAACTGCCGCTCACTGGATATTTTCTCTTATTCGGACCATTCTCTGTAAACTCGAGAGATGGTTGTGTGTGAAAGTCCCAGTAGATCAGCAGTTTTTGAAATACTCAGACCAGCCCGTCTGGTACCAACAACCATGCCACGTTCAAAGTCACCTAAATCCCTTTTCTTCCCTATTCTGATGCTCGGTTTGAATGTCAGCAAGTTGCCTTCACCACGTCTAGGTGCTCTATGCCCTAAATGCCCTAAATGCATTGAGTTGCTGCCAAGCGATTGGCTGATTAGCAATTTGTATTACCAAGCAATTGAACAATAAGAAAGTAGCCGGTAAGTGTATTTAGACCATATTTTCTTATCCCGGAGCACAGAATCCAGCCTTCAATTTAGCTTCAATACAAGTTACTTTTTTTTTCTATTAAACTATCTTTTCAGTATCAAAAAGAAAAAAAAAATTGCTCTGGGAATTTTCCTGCAAAACTTCAAAAATAATCTTTTTTTTTGTGTTTTTGTACTGGAGAGAAATTAACCCATTCACGGCCAAAGGACAGCTGGAGTGTTGTCCTGATGAAAAGCTATACGTTTAAATGGAGAGAATAAATCCCTTGTTGTGAAATAGCTGAAATTGCCTACCTCCTGGAGCTTCTCCTTGTGAACTCTCGCCTTTCAATATTCAATTTATACAGACCAGAAATGTGAATTGTTTGTGGTGCTGCAATTTTCTTTTTTTCTTTCTTTTTTTTTTTTTTTTTTTTTATACATTACCATTTTCTTTATATATGATGTTGCTATGTTAAAAAAAGTGTCTGGAATGTTAAAAGCAATGCTGTCTTTGTGTGAAGCACAATTAAGGCAGGTAGGCATAAAGAGCTATTACTTCAAGCTGATTTTTATGTATTCTTTTTTTAATCTTTTATATGTTTACAGTGAGAATACATGCTTAAAAAACGCCAAGAAAACAGTCTTTACCGTAAAATTGGCTTTGTATAGCAATAGCAGTAAATGTTACATTGAAGGATAAGAGGATGCATGCAATACAGTATCTCACAAAAGTCTTTTCATGTGACAACACTGAAGAAATAACACTTTGCTACAATGTAAAGTAGTGAGTGTACAGCTTGTATAACAGTGTAAATTTGCTGTCCCCTCAAAATAACTCAACACACAGCCATTAATGTCTAAACCGCCGGCAACAAAAGTGAGTACACCCCTAAGTGAAAATGTCCAAATTGGGCCCAAAGTGTCAATATTTTGTGTGGCCACCATTATTTTCCAGCACTGCTTTAACCCTCCTGGGCATGGAGTTCACCAGAGCTTCACAGGTTGCCACTGGAGTCCTCTTCCACTCCTCCATGACGACATCACAGAGCTGGTGGATGTTAGAGACCTTGCGCTGCTCCACCTTCCGTTTGAGGATGCCCCATAGATGCTCTATAGGGTTTAGGTCTGGAGACATGCTTGGCCAGTCCATCACCTTTATTCTCAGCTTCTTTAGCAAGGCAATGGTCATCTTGGAGGTGTGTTTGGGGTCGTTATGTTGGAATACCGCCATGAGGACCAGTCTCCAAAGGGAGAGGATCATGCTCTGCTTCAGTATGTCGCAGTACATGTTGGCATTCATGGTTCCCTCAATGAACTGTAGCTCCCCAGTGTCGGCAGCACTCATGCAGCCCTGGATCATGACACTCCCACCACCATGCTTCACTGTAGGCAAGACACACTTGTCTTTGTACTCCTCACCTGGTTGCCTCCACACATGCTTGACACCATCTGAACCAAATAAGTTTATCTTGGTCTCATCAGACCACAGGACAGGGTTCCAGTGACATGGTTCTTGTCTTCAGAAAACTGTTTGCAGGCTTTCTTGT
The DNA here is from genome assembly GCF_042186555.1 of Aquarana catesbeiana. Taxonomy (NCBI): domain Eukaryota; kingdom Metazoa; phylum Chordata; class Amphibia; order Anura; family Ranidae; genus Aquarana; species Aquarana catesbeiana. Next base: position 664,380,756 of record NC_133327.1, on the reverse strand, counting down.
GCAACACCTTTAGAAGAGGCTTCCTTCTGGAATGACAGCCATGCAGACCAATTTGATGCAGTGTGTGGCGTATGGTCTGAGCACTGACAGACTGACCCCCCCATCCCATCAACCTCTGCACCAATGCTGGTAGTACTCATAGGTCTATTTCCCAAAGACAACCTCTGGATATGATGCTGAGCATGTGCACTCAACTTCTTTGGTCGACCATGTGTTTTGAGTGGAACCTGCCCTGTTAAACCGCTGTATGGTCTTGGCCACCATGCTGCAGCTCAGTTTCAGGGTCTTGGCAATCTTCTTATAGCCTAGGCCATCTTTATGTAGAGCAACAATTATTTTTTTCGGATCCTCAGAGAGTTCTTTGCCATGAGGTGCCATGTTGAGCTTCCAGTGACCAGTATGAGAGAGTGAGAGCGATAACACCAAATTTAACACACCTGCTCCCCATTCACACCTGAGACCTTGTAACACTAACAAGTCACATGACACTGGAGAGGGAAAATGGCTAATTGGGCCCAATTTGAACATTTTCACTTAGGGTGTACTCACTTTTGTTGCCAGTAGTTTAGACATTAATGGCTGTGTGTTGAGTTATTTTGAGGGGAAGTTTATTATAATAAACTTAACCCTCCCATTTAGAATTAATATTCAAAGGACACAGGAAAAGTGCTCTTTGGAGATGTAATTCTGGTGGGTTTGTCCACATCAGTAGGAACTGACTTAGGCCACCCTACCTGATCCCTCATCCCAGGAGCTGAGGTTTGGTAGTAAAAAAGACTCATGCCTAAATAGTAATTTTATTTGTCATTCTTTGTCAGTATTCAGTTTGATTAAATATAATAAAAGGTTTAGGGCTAACTTTAAAATTGTTATATGTGGTATGTCAGTTTTAAAAGAATTCGGAAGGAAGGAAGGAAGGAAGGAAGGAAGGAAGGAAGGAAGGAAGGAAGGAAGGAAGGAAGGAAGGAAAGAAAGGAAAGTAGGAAGGAATGATCGAATGGAAGGAAGGAAAATGGGAAAGAAGGAACGAAAGCTGAAAGAAGGAGGAAGAATGGAAGTATGGAAGATGGGGAGGAAAGGAAGGAATGATGGGAGGGAGGGAAGGAAAGAAGGAAGAAAGGATGAAAGAAAGAAGGAGGAAGGAAGAAATGATGGGTTGAAGAGAAGGAAAAAAGGAAAGGAGGAAGGAAGGAGGGGAGGGAAAGAAGGAATGATGGGCCAGAGAGAAGTAAAGAAGGAAGGAAGGATGAAAGGAGGAACGAAGAAATGATGGGTTGGAGGGCAGGAAAAAAGGAAAGGAGGAAGTAAGGATGAAAGAAAGAAGGAAGGAGGGGAGGGAAGGAAGGAATGATGGGAGGGAGGAAAGGAAAGAAGGAAGAAGGGATGAAAGAAAGAAGGAGAAAGGAAGAAATGATGGGTCGGAGAGAAGGAAAGAAGGAAAGAAGGATGAAAGAAAAAAAGAGGAGGGAAGGAAGGGAGGAAGGAAAGGAATGAAAGTATGAAGGACTGAAGAAAGAATGAAAAAAATAAAGAACGAAAAAGAGAAGGAAGGAAGGAAGGAAGGAAGGAAGGAAGGAAGGAAGGAAGGAAGGAAGGCGGGAAGGAAGGAAGGAAGGAAGGAAGGAAGGAAGGAAGGAAGGAAGGAAGGAAGGAAGGAAGGAAGGAAGGAAGGAAAGAAGGAAGGTGGAATGAAGGTAGAAAGGAATGATGGTATGTAAGGAAGGAAGGATGACAGAAAGAAGGAGAAAGGAAGCATGGGAGGGAGGGAAGGAAAAAAGGAAAGAAGTAAGGATGAACAAATGAAGGAGGAAGGAAGGAATAAAGGAAGGAAGGAAGGGGATGGTGGGGTGGTGTTGGAAAGAAACAAGAAGCAAGAATGAAGGGAATTTCAGAAGGAGGTGATTTAGGTCAGCCATTCCAGTATAAAATTATGCTGTCAGGAATTACAGATGCAGAACCTCAAGTCAGCCATTTATTCTGGATATTACTTATTATTAACTTAACGACTTACACTTTATTGTTGACATCCTTTGAAGAGCATAAACTGCCCCCATGCTGTTATAGCATCACGCATATGGAAACAGCTTGCTGCATACGAAATCTCCTGTGGGGAAAAACTATGCACGATAGAGACCTCTAACAATTCTGTTTGTCACTTGTCTTCATTAAAAAAAAACTTTTACCGAGCAGCTTTGAAATGCTATGTACAACAGATGAACGTACAAGAGACATGTTTGAATCATTATTGAGATTTATTTATATTTTTCTTTTTATGAATGCACGGCTGGTTTGGTGATTGCACCTGCATTGTAAAATGAGTGGAACATTAGAGATACATATTTAACCTTTTTTTAAAAAAAAAAATTATATATATATATATATATATATATATATATATATATATAATAAAAATGGACAACATTTCATTTATTGAACTGAAAAATACTGTGCCTGGAACCTGGTGCTGATTTTAAAATTATATATTTTACTAAACGTAAGCTTTAAAAGACAACTTTAGTGAGGGTCGAAAAATGCAGCAGGGTAAGGTGAAAGCACTGTGTATATTGCACACAAATCCATACATGTTTACCACCCATAGGCTGCTTGAAAATGCCTTTTTTTTTAAATGGAGGGTTATCTTTTGACTCCCTTCTGCTTTCTGTTCCTAAATTCTCATTGGGAAGTATCCAAGAACCCAAGTAGATATATGTTCAGGTACAGGATTGGGATCTATTCCAATACTAGACCTTCCCAGCTACTGTTGACCTGAACCACTTCAATACCGGGCACTTTTACCCCCCTCCCGCCCAGGCCAATTTTCAGCTTTCAGCGTTGTCATACTTTGAATGACAATTGCTCGGTCATGCAATGCTGTACCCAAACTAATTTTTTATCTTTTTTTTAGACAGATCGATGGTGGTATTTCATCACCACTGTGTTATTTATTTATTTTATTTTTTTTGCTACACAAATGAAAAAAGACTGAAAGTTTTGAAAAAAAAAAATTTTTGTTTCTGTTATAGCATTTTGTAAGTAATTTTTCTCCTTCACTGGTGTGTGCTGCTAAGACTGCACTGATGGGCACTGATAGGTGGCACTGATGAGATGACACTGATGGGCACTGATGAGGAGGCACTATTATGCAGCACTGATGAGGAGGCACTAATATGCAGCACTGATGAGGAGGCACTAATATGCAGCACTGATGAGGAGGCACTAATATGCAGCACTGATGAGGAGGCACTAATATGCAGCACTGATGAGGAGGCACTAATATGCAGCACTGATGGGAACTTATAGGCAGCACTGATGGGCACTGATAGGCAGCACTGATAGGCAGTCTTTATGGGCACTGATAGGCAGCAAAGATGGGCGGCACTGGCAGGCAGTACTGATGAGGAGGCACTGACAGGCATCACTGATGGCCACTTATTGGCATCACTGGTGGGCACTAGCGGGCATCACTGGTAGGCACTGGTGGGCATCACTGGTCAGGCTGCACTGATAATCATTGCACTGGTTACCAGTGCAGATCCTCCCTGTGAGGAAGAGGAATGCCGATAACTGTTATTGGACACAGCTGATCACAAGGTAAAGACCCTATGTCAAAATCTCTTTACCGTGATCAGAGATGCGGTGTGTCCGAGCATCACACCGCACCATCGATCGCCATGCTGCACGCCCTCAGGGGCCCACACGAGTGGCTTGTTCTGAAGGATGTCATATGAACAAGTCAGAACAATTCAACCACCTCCCAGCCGTTATTTTGCCATGGGCCGGGCGGGAAGTGGTTAAAGTGTAACTCTACCTTTGTAACAAATGTAATACAGCAATGCAGGACAGGGAAATAAACATAGAATTTAAGGTCAGTGCAAGAGATTCTTGGCTCAAAAGTTCTTGACCAAGGGCACAGTATGTCCACCCCAGACAAGTACAACCTTTCAACCATCTGAGTACCCTAGGTCTTTGAGTACTATAGAGACAAGCCCAACAGGCAGCATGCCATGAGACCCCAACTTTCAAGTCATAGATCAAAGGGCACTAGGTGGAATGTGATTATATATTTCTCTTTCTTTCCCAACTTCTTCCGAGTTGACATGGGACTAAACCACTCAAGAACTGCCCTGCCCCAACCCTCTTCTGCATCACCATTTAAAACAAAAAACATGTGTACACACATACGCCGCTGGTCACTTCCAGGCATTCAGCAACTGAAAGAGACCAGTCCTGGAGCCGGACATGCAGAACATAATGCCACCAGGTTTGGGTGGATAGGCAATATCGTGCCCGGTGGCATTTGTGCACATACGTGGAAATTCATTGCACACGTGCCACAAAGGATCCCTCTGCCTCCTGGGATAGCCATGACGCAGTAATCCCAGGAGGCAGCAGGGCTGGCCTAGACCAGAATCCAGGATGCACTGGCTTTAATCACAGAAAGCCGCTGTTAGGTAGGAATTAGAAAGGGTGTAATTTGCATCTTTGTAAGGGCGAGGAAACACAATAAGGTAACTATTTGTTGAGTTTAGTTCTGCTTTAATGTTACACTTCCATTATGTCTGTTTCAGCGCACTATTTTAAGCAGTAGATGAAAATTTGATCAATATACAAGGTAAAGTCAGATGCATTAAGACTGATATACCATGATGACACTTCATAACTGAAATCTGCGACACGCGCCTAGGCAGGTCATGTGATGCTAAAAGCATAAATCACACATAATAAGCAAAACATCACATTGTATCTAGGCAATCATTTTCTGCATTTCAAAAAAACAACTATAGAAACATTCAGTGAAAAAAATTTTTTTCCATTTAATGGAAAATAAAACAGACTATTTGTGGTTTGACATTCTCCACTGCATCTATAGCATGATTGAAGTGTGTTCCATATACTGCCTAATGCATCGTAGAATTCACTTTCCAGTGCATAATCTTATGCATGTTTGAACCTGAAGCTATTATCAGATCATCTGCCGCTATCAACTATGACAAGTATATAGCAATTTAGCAATAAACAGATGTCTGTCTTCCATGGATCTATTATTTTTCTTTGGAATCCATCCCACTTCAACATGGCAAATGGCCCGAAAAAGAGACTAACTAGACGCAAGTTAATGTGAAAAGAGATTCAAAGATGAAGATACTGTAATGAGATGGCATTATTTCTGTTTAAATATTAATTACAAAGTATTGTCCTGGGTGTAGTTTCTACGTTTGGAAATACAAACATGTATTTTATTACCAAGTTTGCAGAAAAGGCATTTTTGGTGTGTTGACCTGAGTATAATACGGATGGCTTTGGGAATAGCCAGGTGGTGATGTAAGGATACAAGTCAAACATTCTTAAATGTTTAAACATTTTTATAAATATACAGGGTATATAGTTAGAGGGATAATCAACACGGAGGCAGGAGAGGCACCTACCTTGGATTTGGTGGTGGTGGGGTCAAAGGTGGAGCAGTAAGCTCTCTTGCCCTTGCATTGCCCTGCATTCTGGCCTTTGGCCTTTGAGAAACGTAGAATTACAGGTGCAGAGGTCTGGTCTCCAACTCCCCAACCTATATCAAGTCTACATGTCCCCCAACTTTAAGCCTCCTTTGAAACACAACTACATGGTTAATTGGGAACACATTCTAGAAAGGGAACTTACAATGGAGTAATTGAAACAGTATATAGGAATCAGTTCATTAATCTTTTGTTTGTACAGTTTACAGAGAGAACCACTTAAAGATTTTCTACCACTGGTACCATATCCCAGCCTTTTTACATTCCCAGATCACTGCCAGGGTGCCATCAACAAGCATGGCTCCATATTTTCTGGACATCTCCATTTTGGCCAGGTGATTTTGCAAACCTGAATCAAACTAGATCCTGCCATGTACCTGCTGGGCCTGCCAGTGGCTTAGGCCCCTTGCACTTGGAATTGTCCAGCTGTAATATGTCCCTTCCTATTCTATAGGATAAGTTCACATTTTGGAACATGTTACATGTTCTACCTGTATTTAGAGTGGAACATGTAACACAGCCTCTTCCCATCTTCCCCCACTTCCAAAATGACAGTGAGGTGGTACCTTCTCTGGGCACCCGCTGTCATTGTTTGAAAATAATCTTGCCGTATGGGCTCTGCCTGCCCAGCCACGTCATTCATTCACTGTGCTCTGTGAATGTGAAACTACAAGTACCCACAGCCTTTGCGGCTGTTGCCTTGTAGTTTCAAATAACTACCATGGTGCTGTTGAGCATGTTGGTAGCTCATTCTCTCTTCCTGTGTGTATCTGCCTGCCCGTTTGAGGTACGAGCAGACAAATACACAGACAAGTCTGCAGGAGACCTGCATGGCATCCGTGATCTGCTGAAGCTGCTGCTGAGCACGTCCCCCAAAATGCATCACCTGGTATTATGATATCCATTCCACCATGTGAAAGAGAATTTGGTTCCTTGGTTTACATACAACTCTGTTACAGCATTTGCCTTTGTGAGCATGTACTCTTTTTATCCTTTAACCTCTTCCCGCAAAATCAGGTAGCTGTACCGTCATCAGGGGCGGACTGACCATTCGGGCACTCGGGCACTGCCCGAGGGCCTCATGCCACTAAGGGGCCCCATCAGGGTTGCCAGCCTCAATAAGACCAGGGACAGTATGTAAAAACCTGTGTTTTTAAAAAAATCCCAAGATTATAGCTGCCCCGCCTCTCCAGTACCTTTTCAGTGTGTGTATGTGTATTCTGTGTGGCCCCATAATCTATTGCCTGGGGGCCCCATAATCTCCTATTGCCCAGGGGCGCCAGAATCTTCTCCTATTGCCTGGGGGCCCCATAATCTCCTATTGCCGGGGGGCACCAGAATCTTCTCCTATTGCCCGGGGGCCCCATGAGTTGTCAGTCTGCCCCTGACCGTCATTTTTCTGAAATGGTTGTACTCTAGCAGCAGCTGCGGATGCATTGTCCACATACCCCCTCCTTATCAAGCCTGAGCGCCCCAACACACTTTTCCCAGGTCACCATCAGATTTTGGTGCTGCCTCTCCAACTCTGCTGCCTTATGCAGTGGCTGAACAGTCTCTTGCGGTAAATACAGCCTTGATTTGTACCTACTACAAAGCTCAGAGTCTCCTAGGAAGGAAACACGCACTTCACTGGTTACTGCTAAAGAAGGCAAAAAAAAAAATAAAAAAAGTGCCGAATCCTAATTCGAAGTGGCACTTCAATACACCTTCCCCGAAATTCTATCAGGCTGTTGCTGTTTGTGAGTGAATGGCAGAAGGACCACATACCACGTAGCCGAAGTCAGGAGACGGTATAAAGAAAGGCAAGCACACAATCCCGCTGTTGATACTGCATGATAAATAGCGCTGTACGCGCTCTGCCTTTAGGCAGTCAAGCGTTGAAATCTTATAAAATCAGGTGCTGACATTTTATTGCAGCTGTCTAAAAGAAATTTTCTAAGCCTGAAATTACAGGCAGAAGAGCAGGAAAAAAATAAAAAAAAAATAATAATTTCATATGTCACTTGGCTATATAATCTAAACACATATAGAATAAGACAGCTTTAAAGATCACATTTGCTGTGTAATGGGTGGACGTTGGACACCAGCTCCGGAGATGGCATATGCTGCTCTCTGAAATGCAGATGAAGAAAATGTTGGAGTGAACTTCAAAAGAAATGACATTTAAAGAACTTCAGGCAAACATAAGACCCGGTTATGTTTTTTTTTTTTTTTTTTTGGATGCACTGTTCAGCAGAAAACGCATATTAGTCCACAATGACTTCACAGGCTTGCATGTAATACAAACGCTCTTACATGTGTGCCCGGGGCAACACTGTCCATCGCACACTGTGTAATCCAAGGCAACCAAAAAAAAATAGACGCACCCAAATTTAACGTCCCGATTGAACAGTCAGTTATGATATACATGCATGCTTGTTGCATAGTACAACTAGAAATGTAATCATTTAGCAGACTGGATATCGATAAAAACAGAAGATGATGTATAACACTGAATCAATTTGGATGGGTGATCATACTGTTTAGCATTCCGAGTTTGTATTGAATGTAATTGCTTTATTTCATTTGAATGTGAGTTGTGGCATAATGTTAAAGTATTATCTTAATATTTTAATATTAATAATTTAGGGTTTCAATATGTAATTAAAGTATCATTGATATTACTAAACCTAAAAACAAAACCTAAAAATATTTATTATGTTTTGTCGAATGTTGAATTTATTCTTTCTTGAGAATGATTAAGAGGGGATATGATCAACATGTACAAATACATAAGTGGTCCATATAGTGAACTTGGTGTTGAGTTATTGACTTTAACCTCCCTGGCGGTTTTCCCGAGTGTGGCTCATGGTTAAATTTCAGTATCATTAGCAGTGGTGTCACTAGGATTGGTGTCACTTGGTGTCATACCATGTTTTACCGGACCACCACGGCTCTCACTTCCTAGCCTGCCACAGTGATCTGTCCTGTCGCTGTGGAGTGGCGGCAGTAGTAGGACAGAGCAGTAGACACTTGGCAGGGTAAGGCTCTCTCCTGTCTAACCTGCCACAATGCACTTGATGGTGTCACCCAAGGCTCAACCACGCCCCCACCACAAACCCCCCCCCCACAAGGGGAGAGCACACCGCGATAAAGGGTAGGTGTGAACGAATTGCGCTGTCAATGGGAGGGCCATACAAAGGCATTGTTAAATACCATGAGTGCATTATGCACAGGGATCAGAAGTACACTACATACAGAGTGCAGCGTTCAGGAATGTGATACATAGAGGGTGCAGAAGTTTGCTATGTACAGGGTGCATTGATCACTATGTAAAGGGTGCATTGATCGCTATGTACAGGGTGCAAGGACCGCTATGTACAGGGTGCAATGATCACTATGTAAAGGGTGCATTGATCGCTATGTACAGGGTGCAAGGATCGCTATGTACAGGTTGCAAGGACCGCTATGTACAGGGTGCATTGATCGCTATGTACAGGGTGCAAGGATCACTATGTACAGGGTGCAATGATCGCTATGTACAGGGTGCATTGATCGCTATGTACAGGGTGCAAGAATCGCTATGTACAGCGTGCAAGGATCGCTATGTACAGGGTGCAAGGATCGTTATGTACAGGGTGCAAGGACCGCTATGTACACGGTGCAAGGACCGCTATGTACAGGGTGCAAGGATCGCTATGTACAGGGTGCAAGGACCGCTATGTACAGGGTGCAATGATCGCTATGTACAGGGTGCAAGGATCGCTATGTACAGGGTGCAATGATCGCTATGTACAGGGTGCAAGGATCGCTATGTACAGGGTGCAATGATCGCTATGTACAGGGTGCAAGGACCGCTATGTACAGGGTGCAAGGACCGCTATGTACAGGGTGCAATGATCGCTATGTACAGGGTGCAATGATCGCTATGTACAGCCAGGGTGCAAGAATCGCTACGTACAGGGTGCAAGGCTCAAGAGTTCTCTATGTATAAGGTGCAAAGTTAAGTACCGCATGCTTCACAGGACAGAAAAGAGGACAGAAGAGTGGACAGAGAGTCTGCTGCCAAAGTGCAGCTTCAGCATACAGAGGGTCAGGTGTGCAGTCTGCACACATGTCCCTGGGTTGTAGAAGGAGCCGCCGCTGGCCGGGATAGTGGAGCCACCGCTGGTTGGGATAGTGGAGCCGCTGCAGGGATGGTAGAGCTGCCGTGCACATCATCCCCCCGCCCCCTCCCCCTTTCATAGAGATACTGCTGGGCAGGGAGGACTGTGCACACTGCCGGGGCGCTGTCACCTGCTCTGTGTGAAAGTGAAAGCAGTGAACACGCGTAAGGGGCTATCGCCGGAAATGGTCACCGGGCAAAAAAAAAGCTCTGGTGTCACCCCTCTGACCGGTGTCACCTGGGTGCAGGTCGCACCCCCAGCACCCCCATAGCAACGCCACTGATCATTAGCAGTAACCCCGAGCCACACTAGGGATTGCATTGCAGGATCCTGGTGCGGTGTACTTACCTTGTCCCCAGGATCCTGCGATGTCCCTCTGCTGTGTCTGCGGGCTCTGTCCTCCGCCCCGATGTACTGTGTGCCGGGCTCCACTCGCGGCGAGCGTCGCGATGCACGTGGGTGGAGCCTGGCGGCCAATTCAATAAATTGAAGATACATAACACATACGGTACACTATAATCTTACAGATTACATTACTGTATGAAATCATTTCACATCCCTTTTGTCCCCAGTGCTTTGTCTAGTGCCCTGCATGCAGTTTTATATTAAATATACTGTTCTTTCTGCCTGGAAACTTGAGATTGTCCATAGCAACCAAAAAGTGTCCCTTTATGTCAAAAGTGGCTTTAGACCAGCTAGAAAACAGCGATAGTAAATTAGAACACTTGCAGAATTGAGCGATAGTGAATCATGGGGAAATTAATTTTATTATTATTATATTATTATTTTTATAATTATTTATAGTTATTTATTATATTATAATATATGATTTTGTGTTTCAAACATCATCATACCCGGGATATCTACTAGACTTTTGGTGGACAGATATAAGTGTGTTATTGCTAAGAATTACAGGCCTACAATATAAAACGCCAAATTTCTATGCAAAATAATTGTACCACTTTGAGATGCAAAAATCTGACTTAATCATACCGCCAGGGAGACTATGGTCATCACAGAGGACGAGGGGGCACTCTTTACATCTAGAGGAAAAGAGATTTATTATCTAGATAGAGGAAAGGTTTCTTCATAGTAAGAGCTGTGAAATGTGGAATAGACTCCTTCCAGAGGTTGTTCTGGCCAGCTCAGTAGATTGCTTTAAAATAAACACCTGTATTCTTTCCTAAATGTACATCATATAACTGGATCCTAACATTTATAGGTAAAGTTGATTTGGGGAATATCCAATTGCCTCTCAGGGGATCAGGAAGGATTTTTTTCACCGGCTGGTGTAAATTGGATCCTGCTTTGCTGGGGTTTTTCACCTTCCTCTGGTGTCTTCCTCCTTCAACTGTGGGTATAAGATTGTGTATACGGGATTGTATGATTATTTCATTCCCCCCCCCCCTTTTATTGGTTGAACTGGATGGACTTTTTTCGACCAGACTAACTATGTAGCTATGTTGCAGTTTACCAATTCTTAGATGTGATAGCTACATTCATTCTCTTTTTCAGGCTTACTTTCCTTTATTTTCACCTGGTGATCTGGCCAGTAAATCTGTTATATTTCACCAGCTGAAAATAAAGGGGAAAAAAAACCTAAAAAAGAAAACAAATGCTGCAAAAAAAAAATATATATATATATATATATAATCTCTGTTTGAGTTTGTACTGCTTTAAAGGGATGCTGGGACTGTGCGGGAAAGTTTTAACCTGCTGTAGCCACACAAACATATATTGTTTCTTACACACCCCTTTTAGACTTCTTATATTCCTTATTTTAGCCTGCACTAGGCTTATATTGTAGAAATTGAAAAAAGTGGAATGTTTCATAATTTTTATATTATTATATTTGTCTATATTACATAATATTTATTACATTTATGTTTATAATAAATATACAGTGGGGACGGAAAGTATTCAGACCCCCTTAAATTTTTCACTCTTTGTTATATTGCAGCCATTTGCTAAAATCATTTAAGTTCATTTTTTTTCCTCATTAATGTACACACAGCACCCCATATTGACAGAAAAACACAGAATTGTTGACATTTTTGCAGATTTATTAAAAAAGAAAAACTGAAATATCACATGGCCCTAAGTATTCAGACCCTTTGCTGTGACCCTCATATATTTAACTCAGGTGCTGTCCATTTCTTCTGATCATCCTTGAGATGGTTCTACACCTTCATTTGAGTCCAGCTGTGTTTGATTATACTGATTGGACTTGATTAGGAAAGCCATACACCTGTCTATATAAGACCTTACAGGTCACAGTGCATGTCAGAGCAAATGAGAATCATGAGGTCAAAGGAACTGCCTGAAGAGCTCAGAGACAGAATTGTTGCAAGGCACAGATCTGGCCAAGGTTACAAGAATATTTCTGCTGCACTTAAGGTTCCTAAGAGCACAGTGGCCTCCATAATCCTTACATGGAAGACGTTTGGGACGACCAGAACCCTTCCTAGAGCTGGCCGTCCGGCCAAACTGAGCTATCGGGGGAGAAGAGCCTTGGTGAGAGAAGTAAAGAAGAACCCAAAGATCACTGTGGCTGAGCTCCAGAGATGCAGTCGGGAGATGGGAGAAAGTTATAGAAAGTCAACCATCACTACAAGACAATGACCCTAAGCACACAGCTAAAATAATGAAGGAGTGGCTTCACAACAACTCCGTGACTGTTCTTGAATGGCCCAGCCAGAGCCCTGACTTAAACCCAATTGAGCATCTCTGGAGAGACCTAAAAATGGCTGTCCACCAACGTTTACCATCCAACCTGACAGAACTGGAGATGACCTGCAAGGAGGAATGGCAGAGGATCCCCAAATCCAGGTGTGAAAAACTTGTTGCATCTTTCCCAAAAAGACTCATGGCTGTATTAGATCAAAAGGGGCTTCTACTAAATACTGAGCAAAGGGTCTGAATACTTAGGACCATGTGATATTTCAGTTTTTCTTTTTTAAGAAATCTGCAAAATGTCAACAATTCTGTGTTTTTCTGTCAATATGGGGTGCTGTGTGTACATTAATGAGGAAAAAATGAACTTAAATGATTTTAGCAAATGGCTGCAATATAACAAAGAGTGAAAAATTTAAGGGGGTCTTAATTTTTTCACTCTTCGGTCTACTTTCGGTCTACTTTCGGTCCCCACTGTGTGTACATATATATATATATATATATATATATATATATATATATATATATATATATATATATATATATATATAAAAAAATATATATATATATATATATATATATATATATATATATATATATATATACGTGTGTGTAAATATATATGGTTTCTTACACACCCCTTTCAGACTTCTTATATTCCTTATTTTAGCCTGCACTAGGCTTATACTGTAGAAATTTAAAAAAGTGGAATGTTTCAGAATCCTTATATTATTAGATTTGTCTATATTACATAATATTTATTACATTTATGTTTATAATATATATATATATATATATAGATAGATAGATAGATAGATAGATAGATAGATAGATAGATAGATAGATAGATAGATATCTAGATATCTAGATATATCTAGATATCTAGATATATATATATATATATATATATATATATATATATATATATATATATATATATATATATATATATCTAGATATAGATATATATAATGTCCAATTTTCAATGGGGCCTCCCAGTATTTACGCCTCCTGTAATACACTTTTTAACACAGGAAGCAAGATCTGTTCATACACAAGTGAGAGCGTCAGGGGTCTATGCTAGGTGTGGGTGTATGCATGCATCCTTAGCTGTATTCTATGCGTATACATATACTGTAGCCGTCATTATTATTTAATGCATTGTTTTGTTCTCATCCTTTGCTGTGCACATTGTTTCTGCCCTTGAGGATCTTTTCTTTCCATATACCCTTGGATGTGTGATGTGTTGCTCTAGTTTTACTGCATAATCCCTTATTCTTCATAAATAACAACATTCACATAATACAAAGGTCATTATTCTATTAATGTTCACTTTTTAAACATAAAAGCAATGCAAGCAAATGTTCTCCCTGAATTTGAATTTTTCTTGTTAACTAACAATGAATAATATTACATATTTCGGCTTGCCTGTGCATTAAGTTGTATTAGGAAAATGCAACTTTCATCAGTTAGTACAATTCCAACCCCTACAGCTATAGAATGGAGTAAAGCAAATGTCCCCTGTGGATGGAAGTGTGTGTTTGACGACAGCAGTTTTCTGCCTAGAGAATGTCTACTATACTTTACTCTAAAGCAAATAAGGCATCATATCTTGAAAAGTTGCCTTAACTAAAGATGAATAGTGAATATTCAAAGAAAGATGTTCTATGTTTGCAATCCAACAGTGTTCAATACCACTGGGATCTTAAAAAAGTATATATATATATATATATATACAGTTGTGCTCAAAAGTTTGCATGCCCTGGCAGAAATTGTAAAATGTTGGCATTAATATTGAAAATATGACTGATTATGCCAAAAAACTGTCTTTTATTTAAGGATTGCAATCACATGAAGCCATTATATTATTACATAGGTTATTTTTGGATCCTTTTTAAATCATAATGACAACAGAAATCACCCAAATGGCCCTGATAAAAAGTTTACATACCCTGGAATGTTTGGCCTTTGTACAGACACAGAAGGTGGCACACACAGGTTAAAATAGCAATTAAAGTTTCACTTCCCACATTTGTGGCTTTTTAAATCACAATTAATGTCGGTGTATAAATAGTCAATTTGTTTGCTCTCACATGGATGCACTACGCAGGCTAGACACTGGGCCATGAGGAGGTAGAAAAGAACAGTCAAAAGACCTGCGTAACAAGTTAATGAAACTTTACAAAGATGGAAAAGGATATAAAAAGATATCCAAAGCCTTGAATATGCCAGTCAGTACTGTTCAATCACTTAATAAGTGGAAAATTTGGGGATCTCTTGATACCAAGCCAAGGTCAGGTAGATCAAGAAAGATTTCCCAATTTCCCAAATTTCCCAATTTCTGCCAGGGTATGCAAACTTTTTAACACAACTGTATATCTGTATCTATATATTTTTTATATATATATATTTATATATATATATATATATATATATATATATATATATATATATGCATATATATATATATATATATATATATATATATATATATATATATATATATATATAACCAAAAGTATTGGGACGCCTGCCTTTACACGCATATGAACTTTAATGGCATCCCAGTCTTAAGCCTCGTACACACGATCGGATTTTCCACAGACAAAACCTCAGACTTTTGTCCGAAGGCCGTTGGCCCCAAACTTGTCTTGCATACAAACGACACACAATTATCTGCCAAACAAACCCAAATGTAGTGACGTACTAGACGTACTACGAGCCGATAAAGAGGAAGTTCAATTGTCATGCGCCACCCTTTGGGCTCCTTCTGCTAATTTTGTGTTAGTAGAAGTTTGGTGAGTGCTGATTCACGCTTTTCATTTCATGCTTTTCATTTCACGCTTTTTATTTCGTGCTTTTCAGTTTGTGCTTTTCAGATCTTTTCTGAACTTTCTTGGACCAGGATTTCTTGTACCAGAAATTGGTTGCTTTATTGATCGTGACCAATTATGTCATATGCCTTTGCTGCGGGAGCTCCAGGAGAATAATTCGGATGATTTTTGGAATTATCTCCGGATGCCGGTCCCCTGCTTTCACCAACTCTTGGCATTGTTGACCCCCTATATTAAGAAGTAGGACACATGCATGAGGCTTTTATTTTATTTTTTGGTTGAATAATGATTTGATTCGGTATATTTTCTATATTTTTGGATGCATAGAATGCACTTTTTAGTTAAGTTCTATTGGCAGATGGCATGTCTAATTTTATTTGTTTTCTTTTTTTAATGCACAATCAAAAAATTGTGTAGAATAATACTTGGCTATGTGTTTTACTTCAAATGACAGTTTGGGAGTCGGCAGTTACATTAAAAAAAATACAATGTAAAATTGACAAGGGACACCAACATAGTTGTATCTTTGATCTTAAAAACTACGGGATAATGGTGTTGTGGTAACTTGTCCCCCCCCCCCCCAAAAAAAAAAAATAACAAGCATAATAATATTATTCTTGATATTACTAGAAAATAAAAGCCTTTTAAAATACATTTGGCAGAACTCCATCAGTATCACCAGCAAAGCAGCTTCATTATTATCCCATTAAAGAAGAAGAGAATTGTGCGCTGCATTTCAAGATTTCATAATTTGCCACGTCACAAATGTTAATTCTCCATTATAAATGCTAGTTTACAAGACCGACCGCTTCTGGCTCGTCCTTGCTTCCGAGCATGCGTGTTTGTACTTTTGACTTTTGTCCGACGGACTTGAGTACACACACTGGGAAAATCTGACAACAGACATTTGTCTGCGGAAAATTTTAAAGCCTGCCATCCAAAATTTGTCTACGGAAAATCCGATAACAATTGTCCGATGGAGCGTACAAACGGTCAGATTTTCCGCCAACAGCATGACATCGAACATTTCCCATTGGAAAATCTGATCGCGTGTACGAGGCTTTAGTCTGTAGGGTTCAATATTGAGTTGGCCCACCCTTTGCAGCTATAACAGCTTCAACTCTTCTGTCCACAAGGTTTAGGAGTGTGTCTATGGGAATGTTTGACCATTCTTCCAGAAGTGCATTTGTGAGATCAAGCACTGATGTTGGATGAGGCCTGGCTTGCAGTCTCCGCTCTTACTCATCCCAAAGGTGTTCTATCAGGTTGAGGTCAGAACTCTATGCAGGTCAGTCAAGTTCCTCCACCCCAAACTTCCCCATCCACTATATATTGCCGAAAGTCTTGGGCCATCCCACCAAATCATTTGGTGGAGTGGGGGATTATGGTGTGGGGTTGGTTTTCAGAGGTTGGGCTTGGCCCCTTAGTTCCAGTGAAGGGAACTCTTAAGGTGTCAGCATACCAAGACATTTTGGACAATTTCATTCTCCCAACTTTGTGGGAACAGTTTGGAATTGGCCCCTTCCTGTTCCCACATGACTGCGCACCAGTGCACAAAGCAAGATCCATAAAGACATGGGTGAGCTGCGGCATCTTATCCACATTCTCCGGGGGTCTAAGGTCCTGATATCATCCCGACCATACAGGGTCCATAGCTCATAGCCTGCTTTGGACCCGATGACACTTTTGGGACAGTCCCCCCAGTGGTGTATTTAGGTTTTGTGCTGCCCTAGGCCTGACTAAACTCATGCACCCCCCTAATTTAAATACGACCCACCCCTTGCTGCCGAGGCCACACCCCTTCCTGTTTAAGACCCACCCTATCATCTGTAAACCACACCCCTTCCGCTTTAGGCTCATTTTACACCTTTCAGGGGGGAGGGGGGAACAGGTACCTGTTTTTGACAGGTACCCTTCCCCACTCCCTGGAGACTGCAACTAAATGTGGACTGTTTAAAGGGTTTGCATTGATTTTAGCATGCATGGAGCACTTTGCACATGCCAGTGGCGGCTGGTGCTCAAAATTTTTGGGAGGGTGCAAACAAACTAAGAAATTCAGAAAAAAAGACATCAATTGCAGCCTCACTGTGCCCCATCAAATGCAGCCACTGTTCCATCAAACACAGCCACTATTGCCACCAAACGCAGCCACTGTGCCCACCAAACGCAGCCACTGTGCCCACCAAACGCAACCACTGTGCCCATCAATTGCAGCCACTGTGCCCACCAAACACAGACACTGTGCCCCATCAAACGCAGCCACTGTGCCCACCAAACGCAGACACTGTGCCCCATCAAATGCAGCCACTGTGCCCATCAATTGCAGCCACTGTGCCCATCAATTGCAGCCACTGTGCCATCAAACGCAGCCACTGTGCCCACCAAACGCAGCCACTGTGGCCACCAAACGCAGCCACTGTGCCCATCAATTGCAGCCACTGTGCCATCAAACGCAGCTACTGTGCCCACCAAACGCAGCCACTGTGCCCACCAAACGCAGCCACTGTACCCACTAAACGCAGCCACTGTGCCCACTAAACGCAGCCACTGTGCCCACCAATTGCAGCCACTGTGCCCATCATTTGCAGCCACTGTGCCATCAAATGCAGCCATTGTGCCCCATCAAACGCAGCCACTGTGCCCACCAAACGCAGCCACTGTGCCCCATCAATTGCAGGCACTGTGCCCTCAAATGCTGTCACTGTGCCCATCAATTGCAGTCACTGTGCCCATCATTTGCAGCCACTGTGCCTTTAAACGCAGCCATTGTGCCCCATCAAACACTGTCACTGTGCCCATCAATTGTAGCCACTGTGCCATCAAATGCCAACACTGTTCCCATAACACTGATATAATTTATTCAATAACTTTACCTGTTGTCCTGTGGGGTTCCCTTGTGCCTCTCTCTTTGTTTCTCTCTTCCTGACGTCACTGCCAGACCCTGCCCCAGTGCCGAGGAGAGGGGTCAAGCAGTGTGGAGGAGGGTAGGTGGAGCATAAGGCTCCTCCTCCGCCAGTCATCGGCCGCTTATGGGGGCGTGAGTCACACGCCGCCCCCCATATGAGAGAAAGTCCCCCCACCTGTCTTCCTTATTTCCGGCTCCCACGCCCGCCCCCGCACACATGCAGCCCACGGCAGCCGCCTTGCTGTAGCGGGCGGCGCTGCTGTGTATGGGCGTGCTTGTCAGAGGGTGGAGGGGCGTGAGCTCTGCTAAGCACACCCATACACACGCCCCTCCACCCTCTGCCAAGCACGCCCATACACAACAGCGCCGCTACAGCAAGGCGGCCGCCGTGGGCTGCATGTGTGTGGGGGGCGGCCGCGGGAGCTGGGAGAATCAGGTGGGGGGACTTTCTCTCATTTGGCGGGCGGCTTTTTTTGCCGCCCCCCGCAAAGTGCCGCCCTAGGCCTAGACCTTGTCCGCCTAGGCCAAAACACAGCCCTGAGTCCACCGCAGAAAAATTATCCATAATTGACCTACCACATTGGAGTTGAGTTACTAAAGGAACAATGAATTGGAATCCATCTAATCCAATTCCTCTCTCCTACAGAACTTGCAAATCAACACGTAAAGCAGACTGCAGTAAAATACAGCAAGCAATCAGAGTTCATCTATTAATGATATGAATAAAATAAACTGAGATCTTATTGATCACATGGACTACTGCATTTTTCCTTTTATCACTTTTAGTATTGTCCTCTTAAATAAGTTCTGTAAGTCTTCGATACCAGATGAAAGTAGCAGGCGTATACTGCAGCAATGGACACAGAGATGCTGGTCCATTGACACTGCCTTGTTAGAAGTGTCTGATTGTGCATACTTAATGTGTTGCAAAGAAACTTTGTCTATTGAATTAGTAATAGCATCCTTTCCTCTTTTTTATCTGATGTGTTATTTCTAGAGAAGTCTGTAAGTAAGCAGCATATTTTATTCAAAGGCAAAGCAGATCTGAGACTTCATTGTGGACATGCACTGTTAATGCTTCAAATTGAGCTAAAACTTGCATGCTGAATGCATTGATTTATTTACGTCTTAAAAGAAACCCTGGTGAAAGGGTAAAGCTTAATAGGTTTATAGTCAAGCAGTTTATCAATCACATAAGCCAAATTATTGCGCTGAAGAAAGGCTGTTAGCAACTTACCAAGATGGATATCTGCAGCTTAGTGTTCTTTTTACTTATCCTTTGTATCTTTTAACTATGTAATTTTGTATACATGTGTAAAGGGATGCACCAATACCATTTTTTTTACGAGTAAGAGTACCAATAATTTTTTTTAGTACTCGCCGATACCAAATATTGATACCTACCGCAACTGTTTCGTTTACACGTCAGCTGTCAGCAATGGTACAAAGAATTGAAAAGTTATTTACAAATAATATAAAAACTTTTTTTTTCATTTTTGCACTTTTTTTTTATTTGAAACGTGTAAATATACCCCGTTAAAAGTGTAAAAATATTACCAAACAAAGCAAACAAGTTAAAAGTTTAAATTATTAATGGTTTATAAAATAGAAGTGAACAAAAAAAAATCAGCAGGAAAATAATAGTTAAATGGAGAAGGAGAATAAGGAGTTAATTTAGGCAGATTAGAGTAATTTAGGGGTTAATAAGGGATTAAAACAGAGGAACATTTAATATAAAAAAAAAAAAATTTAATTTACTTGACAGGTTGCGTTAAACTGACTTTATCTGCAGAGGGAAGTTCATCCCTTTGATCTGTAGAGGAAGAAACAGATACAAAAAAAAATTGTTTCTTTTTATCTTTCTGTTTCAACGGCTGAGCAATGTTGTTGATAAACATTGCCCAGCTACTTTTTTTTTTGACAGCTCAAAAAATTGCCGGGACTTGGTTTACACTTTTTTTGTGCTTTTTTTTCAATGTGAAATGTGTAAATACGTGTTAAAGGTGTAAAAACATTAACAAATAAAGAAAACAAAACAAAAAAAGGAAAAAGTTTAAATTATGAATGATTTATAAAATAGAAATGAACAAAAAAAAAAAATCAGCGGTAACATAATAAATAAATGGAGATGGAGAATAAGGAGTAAATTAAGGGTTAATAAGGGGTTAAAACAGAGGAACATTTAATTGAGAGAATTTTTATTTTTTTCTTGACAGGTTGCTTTAAACTGGCTTCATCTGCAGAGGAAAGTTCATCCCTTTGATCTGTAGATGAAGAAACAGATACAAAAAGAAACAATGTTTTTTTTTATCTCTGTTTCAGCGGCTGAGCAATATTGTTGATAAAAATTCCCCTGTTGCTCTTCTTTTGACAGCTTCAATTTCCTGGGAATTTACACTTCAGCTGTCAACAGGGGAACCCCACTGACAGCTGAATAAGTCATCAGTTGTTAAGGACGCGGCGGCCCCGCTACTTAACTGATAATCGCTGGCTTTTTTTTAATTTCAGCTGTCAGTAGGGGAATCCCGCAGACAACTGAAAGAACCGAGCCCAAAATAATCAGTTTCAGGTATCAGAGCATTTGCACGAGTACCGATACTCGTGAAAATGCTTAGTATCGGCACTGATACCGATACCAGTATAGATATCAGTGCAACTCTATATATGTATACTGTATGTAATGGAAGAGGGGCAGGCTCAACTGGCAGTGGCAGCAGTACATTGTGCATGAGAGACAGGAACACCCAGGAACAGTTCAAGCAGGTATGAATTGCACTTTAATTCAGCAAGGTCGTAAACAAACACAGTTTAATGTAAGACAGCCAATCCATAGCATAAAACAAACAAAACAGACACTGACTAAACTTGCGTCAGTTCCTGACTAACAGGGTGCCCTCCAATGGGTTACCCAAAACAAAATATTCCCTTTTAGTGTTCTATTAGCTTTCAGCCTTTTCGCCTAACAGCAATCTCCCATAGCAGACAGAGTCTCTAGCATTAGTTAGCCATATATAAAGGTCTGTGGACAGCTGAGACTAAGATTTAGGTTTGGCTCCCAGGTAAGATGTGGACCTAAGAATGGAGGCGTATTCCCTCCAAAGCTCTACAAAGCCTTCATGATCCACGACCTAGACATAACTTATTAGGATCTGAGAAAACAAAAAGTTTGTTTCCTCCATAACAGACACAAATCCTAGAGCCCCATCCCATGTTTAGGTGACACATATACACCATCCACAACCCTGCCAGCAGGTGCCTCAAAATGTAGATATTGATGTACATAAATGTAGGTAAATAACAAAAAGGATCTAAAAATTTTAGTTGACATTAAGATTTGTAATCTAGCACTAGATTAGAGCTCTAGCATATACCATAATCTGTTTATTTTATCACCAGCTCCGTTCATTGAAACAAGCAATCATCTCAGTGGTACAAAAGTGACACATGGGACATTGGTCCAAAGCCATTAAAGGCTGGACCTCACTGGAGCTTGTTCAGAAAGAAAAGTGGCTCCAGTATTAGTACAAAAGTTTATTGGCCCAGGTGTTAGTGGACAAAGCACCACCTGAATCTTCCCAATCTCACGCATTTCACCTGATATTTGGGTTTAATCATAGGGGTTATTTTAGTGGTATGCTTTACAATAAACGTGTGTCACCTACTCCCACCATTCTATTTCCTGAGCATTAGTAGAAAATAGGACCTTCATCCATTAGATGATACATCATTATAGAGTGCCCCCTTTAAAGTAAGTACTGTATATCTCAGCTAGAGACTTCCTTAGCTAGTAGTAGTTAGTCGCATTCAAGACGTTTGGTAAGGTTGAAATGGAAGTAAACCCTCCTATCGTGTTCAGTCAAGGAAGCTGCCATCTTGGCCTCTGTTTGATCTGCCATGGTGCTGCACATGTGATCAGTTATGACACCAGCCATTGGATGGTTTGACAGTTTGGTTGAGAGCACAACCAATGGGAGTGTTACATTTCCGTCACGTGCCGGAAATTTAACTGTTTTTTGAAACTGTTAAATGGATGGGTTTACTTCCGCTTTAATGATGATTCACTACTAATCTAAATGGCTTCCTCATTTTGAGTGTCGAGAACATTGGAACTGAGGAAGCCACTTGGATGAACATTGAAACATCTTCAACATTACTGAAGAAGCCCAACTGAATGCGGCTTACAACTACTAGCTATAGCATGACCTGGATAAATAAGGACCTTCAAAGTCATGTAGACTTCCTTGAATCAGTGCATGGCCTGTGGGGTATTCACCTCACATGCAAGTCTTATTTCCTCAAATCTGGTCATCTCAATCTTTACCTTCAGAAACTGACATTTTTCATCTACCATTCAATAAATCAAAAAAGCTATGTGATCATATGCAGTATAATTGTTGCAAATAAAAAAAAAAAAAAAAACTTGGTCAAGAGGTCCTACTCTTATTTAGGAGAAATATGCTGTGGGTGGAAAGTGTTCCACTTTAAGTTTAAGGTGGACTGCCCATTTAATGTAGTACACTTTAGGGGTGGGGGTCTGTTGTTATTTTCCTCCCATAACCTCTTGATGATTCCCACTCTAGACTCTAGATATTTCATTGTAAGGGATACTTTTGAAAAGGAGTGCTTTCCTTAGATCTACAGCAATTTCTGTTCCATTACGACTAATGAAGGGAGTACTTTCGACAAAAAAAAAAGGTATGAGTGGAAAAAAAAAAGAGCAATCTTCAATTATGTTTTATATACGCCATAGAAGGAGTATTTTTACTGCCACAAATAAAACTGCGCTTGTTATACGACTTAATAAACCATACCCATTCCGCAAGAGAATAAGTATCTTTCTTAAAAATAAAATATTAACAAGCGCATGATAGAATTATTTAAATGACATTGGCAATGACATTTAGTTAAATGTGGTTTATTAAAACATTCTGTTGAATCGTATCATTTCATCTTTTATAGCCAATAACATTTAGTAGAATAACTAGGAAACACCCATTTATTTTCAAAGGTTTTTAAAGGAAAGCTAAAGCTTTTTCAAAGTATTTATTTATTTATTTGCTTAGATTTATTGTAGTTGTAAAGGTTAAAACAGTTTCTTGTAATTAATGTTATCAAGCCCATGCCGATGTTTTAAATGCCCCTTCTGTTTATAGTTTTTAATTACAAATGAGGATTGGTCTTGCCACCTTCAGGTAAGCCTGCTCTTCATTTATGTATTGCAGTTACATCTACTGGTAACCTTTAAAGGAGACACTTACAAATCTTGACATGTAAAAGAAAAAAAAAAAAGAGCCCCAACAAGAGGCAGTAAGTTACATGATCACTATTTTCTAAACCAGGGTTTCTCAACAAGGGTTCCATGGAACCCTAAGGTTCCTCAAGAGTTTGCTAGGGGTTCCTTGAGCAAACATCAATTTCTGCCTCTCAGATAAATTCCCACTGTTACCATTGATCTTTTTAGCTATGTGTAAGGGGGAAATTCTTCCCAATGACCACAAGTATAAGGGCTTGTTTACACTTTCTTCAAAACGTGGCATTGGACACGCTTTTTTAAACCTCTCTGAATACCAGTCAAAGCACCAGTCACTAAATAAAATGGTTAGCTTACAGTCCTGTTTACACCTTGTGTTTGCTTTGCTTTGCTTTCGACTCAAAAATGATCCTCCATGTAGCATTAGTGGTGCTTCAAAGCATCTTCAAAGCCACCATAGAAGTCTATGACAAAGCTCGCTTGAAGCACCTACAGCTTTTGAGAGGCTTTAATTCAGCTTTAGCTTCCTTTTGTTTTGGAGGTATTGTATGAGATATCAGCACACACACACATAGGGCATCTGGCTAGCTTAATTTAAGCTTTAAAAAAAACACCACTGAAGCATCATCGAAGCATCACCAATGCATTATGGAAGCATCAAAGAAACATCAAAAACACATCAAAAAAGCATGTTGAAACAGAGTGTGTTGAAGTCGAAGCTAGTGTAAATGAGCCCTAAGGAGCATTCTTTCCACTGACCATCACACTAATGTAAATGAGTTGTAGATACAATCATTTTTAGCAGAGGTTCCGTGAGACTGAAAAGTTATTTCAAGGGTTCCACTGTGTTGAAAAGGGTGAGAAAAGCTGATCTAAACTGTACCATAATAACTTAGAATACTACTCAGCAAAATTATACAAATTTGTTCCTTTAAAGTTGGCCAGCAACTAACTACAATTTGGATATGCATACATTGTAGCCATTTTACCCACCAAAGGATTTGTAATTTGGTGCTGCTAGTTTGTAGTCCAGACTCCATTCGCAGTCAGCTTAGTCAAGTCCTTGACCACTAGTACATTAGTGCAGCTTGATTGTATTTAGCTCTGTAATGGGCTCCATAACAAAACCATTGTTGGCCCCGTACATCCCTTATTAGCATCTCAATCCAATTCTCGTAGTAATATTGAAGACTTTCATGACAATTGAGTAGAGGTTCCCAATATAGTGTATGTACATTTAGTTCATCCAAACATATTTGCCAATATCTATAGTTATCTGTATAAATCCCTGTGAACCCAAAAAATGTTGGTCTCTGCCTCCAGGCCCCATTACACTTGGCCTTCTATGACTAACACAAAGCTCTTGGTTGCATCAAAATTGCACCCATCCGCAAACAGCCTCAGCAAATAGTGAGCTCCTCTTAGTAAAAAATGGCTTCTGCTTGGTCTCCTACCCATGGGAGAGCTCCCTCTTGGATGCAGATAAAACATTGATTGCTGTTTTTCATATAGGCTTGGAATTTGGCTTTCAAGGAGGTAGTTCATTTTAGAAGTAATAGATATGAATCGGATTCAATCCCTGGTTTAATCAGGAGCTGGCTGTCTCTTCCATGTTCTTGCATCTGGCCCCCTGATAATGGGGTGCAAGGGTAAGAATGGAGACCAGGGGTGGAGAGGACTGAAGTAAAAAAGCAAACACACACCAAAAAGGTCAGCTTTTTGCAATTGGGGAGGGAGAAAGAATTCGACAGTCACGGCATGACCCCTATTAGAAAGCGCATCCGCCGTAGTCACCGGCACTCGGGTATTTCGTAAATATCTCCTAAACCGTGGATGTTTAGGAGATATTTCAAGCAACTACAGGTCAGCCTTAATATAGGCTGACCTGTAGGTAAAAGTGGTTGTACAGGGTGTACAACCACTTTAACACAAGGATTCCCAGAGGAGGGCCCAGAGGCACAGCTTAAGGGTGTGGCATAGGAAACGGAGAAAGAATAAATGAAGGGGATTCAGCCATACTAGGGAATGAGGCACTGATGAGGATAGCCTTTCCGACCTAAGATATAAATGGACAATAATGAGGTAGAGAACATGAACTAATTGGCTCCTTGTGCTGCTTCTTCCTTTCACACTGCTCTTCATTCACTGCAAGAGGCTGATACAAAGTCACGTTCAGGTACTTTAAAAAAATAAATGTAAAGTATATGTAAGCCCCCCACCTTGTAAAACAACCCATTCAATTTAAAATAGAAATGTGATCACATTCCCTCTGTTCTCAGAATCATAAGAGCTAAGGGAGGAGAAGCAGCAGGACACTGGTCTTCCCAGTAAATGGCTGTGTGTGTGTGAGGGGGGGGGGGGGATGTCAGGATATGTCTGATCCGTTGGAGGAGAGCAGGCGTTGTTTCCAGCTCAGCCAGAAATCTGACTATGCTTAGTGTGGTCAGTTTTTAATAGGAAAGCAGAGGGACTGTCAGAAACACCAGGGATATCACACAAATGAAGCAATACAAAGAGTACAGGAGACGTTCTCATACAAGTACATGGTACAGCAGACACATATTAGGAATATGAAGTGTTGGGTTTACATATGTTATAAGTCCTACAGTGCAGCTGAAAAAAAAAATAATGTAAGCAATATATTTCCTTCACTGATATATTGTAATTTCTTAGGGTTTGTTAAGTATGGTAATGAAGGCAAAACAATTTTATCATAATCATATTATGTTATGCATCCTGAATGCAGTAGCATGTATTAGCTTGTATAATAATCACATGTGACCTATTTGAAGATAAAACCCCTCTGGTGGAAGTTCTATAAGATATCTTGGTAATCACCGAGCCCGCGGACTCGTCTTATATATTGCATTATATGTTCCTTTGGGAAACGGCGGAACCTTACAGTGTTTTCTGGGCTTTATACAAAACACAATAAGCATGCAATGTGATGATTCCTTTGCTATGACAGGGTCGTAAAATACATGGAATGTTAAGTGGAAAACACTGTCTAAGTGTATAGTAATAATTATTTCAAAGGTAACAGTACGGACGCATGTGTGCATATTTGTTTGCACTTTAGCAGTGTTTCCATGATAGATGAGCAAATTATTTAAATGCTGTCTGGCAGTTCACCTGATCTGCTCCTGTGACCCCGTTCGCAGGTCTCTGATACGCACATCTGCCTTTTTTCTGCATTGCTTAATCCCCCATCTGTTAATACTAGTCGCCAGACTGGTGCTGATTAGACCCAAGACCTTATGTGTATCCACTGGCCAGGAAAAAAGGCCTACCAACAAGTTATCGGGGTTATATAATGGTGGCCATGCACACTTCGATAAATTATCATTTTCTTTTCCAATCGATTCCCAGTTGGGATAATCGATCTATTGTTAGCAAGCCGTTCGATCGATATGTCATACATAGTGGATTTCATTCAATAGTTAAAGTGGAACTAAATTCTCTCAATCAACATGAACAGTTTTTTTTTTTTCATCAATAGATTTTTATTGTTTTACATCAGATACATATAAAGACAATGTATACATTGTACTCGATCACATGGAGTCGCATGTTGATTAATATACAAATACATATTTGTGGAAAACATGAACAGTTTTTAATCCCTATTCTGCTAACATTAGTAAATAGATAGGAAGGTATGTTATATTTACTTGTTTTAAAGTGATTCCAAAGGTTGTTACTTTATATATATATTTATATATATATATATATATATATATATATATATATATATATATATATATAATGTAAAATTACATATATGAGAGTCAACTAGGCTACGCACCCCAAAAATATACAGACAATAGAAGAGTTTCCCCGGGGGGGGTTAGCAGCGAAACATATATATATATATATATATAAATAAAATGTAAAATTACATATATGAGAGTCAACTAGGCTACGCACCCCAAAAATATACAGACAATAGAAGAGTTTCCCCGGGGGGGGGTTAGCAGCGAAACATATATATATATATATATATAAATAAAATGTAAAATTACATATATGAGAGTCAACTAGGCTACGCACCCCAAAAATATACAGACAATAGAAGAGTTTCCCCGGGGGGGGGGGGGGGGGGGGGGGTTTAGCAGCGAAAACGTTTATGAGAAAAATGATTAATTAAAAATCTTTTTTTTCAAACAGAGAATAAATACAATTAAACAGTAAGTTAAAAAAAGTAAGTTGTCGTTAGCGACACAGACAACAGACACCAAACAAGAGCCATCGCCAATGGCAAACAATACACCAAGGAAACCATAGTTTATTGTGACATTTCTATCCACATGAATACCCCGATGCATTTCGACCCTTTCATTTCTGGTCTTCTTCAGGGAGATTTTTAATTCTAGACAAGATATATCAAAGAGTTCTAGTTTTAAACAACGTCATTCACATTGTGCAGTATACAAAATATCGTTGGACATTTCCTAATGTTCAAAGGTAGATTTCCATATATAAGGTAGTATATTTATCATTGCGGAGATGGAAAGGTGAGACATTTCTATCCACATGAATACCCATATGCATTTTGACCCTTTCATTTCTGGTCTTCTTCAGGGGGATTTTTAATTCTCGAAGATATATCAAAGAGTTCTAGTTTTAAACAACGTCATTCACATTTTGCAGTATACAAAATATCGTTGGACATATCACAATGTTCAAAGGTACATTTCCATATATACGGTAGTATATTTACCATTGCGGAGATGGAAAGGTGAGAATGTATCGCATAACCAGGATGGCTAACAACATATATATATAGATATATATATATCTATATATATATCTATATATATAGATATATATATATCTATATATATAGATATATATATATCTATATATATATATAAAACAAACATGTTATACTTACATGCTCTGTGCAATGGTTTTGCACAGAGCAGCCCTGATCCTCTTTTTTTGGGGGCCCCGGCTCCTCCTCCCGCTGAGTGCCCCCCAAAATAGCTAGCCCAGTGAGTTAACTGTTTATGTGCGTTATATTTTCAGAGATGCAAATCAGAATGATGCAGGTTGGATTTTTTATTTTATATATCCAATTTTACATTTGTATACTGCACTTGCAATCCATTTATAAAAAATTTAAAACACATTTTAAAAAAAAACACTATATGAATGTCGCAGACATTTGTACAGCTTCAATGAAAATTTGCCAAATTTAGCCTAATATGATTATTTCCTGTAATCATTAGGGTTATCTAGTGGTCGTAATGCAGTATTATTTCTTAAAATATTTTAATCAGGGAAAATACTGCATTATGCCCATTGGACCACTAGATGCCACTGATTTGTATAGGAAAAAAATTTATATTAGACAAAATATGGCTGTGCTAATGTTTGTCAGATTCGTACTGTATAGTGTAAAGGAAATGTGTAAGTTCTGTTAATTTGGAACCACTAATTAATATGAGGATAGGAGATGCCTATCTATGAATTTCCATGTCAATAGCAATTTTTTTTATGATTAGATAATGAATGCAGTTGACTTAAGTATTATTGCAGAAATAAATGATGACTCAAACTCCCTAGAACTAAAGCTTTCCAGTTATGGTTACATTTTGAGGTTGATTTACTAAAGAAAACCTGAGTGTGCACTTCACAAGTGCAGTAGCTCCAGAGCTTAGTAAATGATTTCCATCATCCAATCACGCGCAAGCAAAAATGCTATTTTTGGTATTTTCCTTGCATGTGATTGGGTGTTCTTTGCAAAGTGAAGCTCTAGCTCAGTAATAGAGGGGAATGTTCCAATTGGGGCACTGGTTCTGGTGGTAACCAGAGATTCTCTCACTTCCTGTTTTGGCTATGGGGCAGCAAGTGAAGGAAAATCTCTCAGATTGTGGGACACAGAAAATGGGACACAGATGATTAAAAAAAAAAACTGACAGGGGCTATAACCCTCCAACACTCAATCAAAAAAAAAAAATTGCCTTTATTTCTACTTTAAGTATTTCAACTGCTCCTTATATTAAAGCAGACCTCCCCCCTCATTTTATGAAAAAGAAAATACAATTACAGTGGAATCTTGGATTACAAGCATAAACCGTTCCAGGAGAATGCTTGTAATCCAAAGCACTCACATATCAAAGCGAGTTTCCCCATAGAAGTCAATAGAAACGAAGATAATTTGTTCCGCATTGACTTCTATTACATGCAATACCACATGTGGCCAGAGGTGGGGGGGCGCCGGAGAGCCTCGGAAATACCCGGGGATAGCTCGGCTGAACTCAGAAAGGCTCGGAAACACTCAGGAACGGAGTATTTCCGAGTGTTTCTGAGTATTTCCGAGTGATTCTGAGTATTTCCGAACGGCTCCAAACGGCTCCGAACCATTCCGAGTGTCCCCGGTGCCCCCGCATCTCTGGCCATATGCAGTACTGCACATCCCATTAGCTTGAATTCTGCTTGTTTTGCAAGACAACACTCAAAAACCGAGAAAGAATTTAAAAAAAAGTTGCTCGTCTTTCAAAATGCTCGTTAACTGCGTTACTCGTAAACCAAAGTTCCACTGTATTGTAGTTCATTTAGCTGATTTACTAAGGCAGACCATAGATGGTGCAAATTTCTTTCCTGCATCCACAGGTTGCAGGAAAGAAATTTGCACGATTCCCCCATCAACACAGACAGTGCTGACAGGGGAATCCATTCTGCTGGGCCATTGTTTGCTCCCGGCGGGGGGACGGGGAAGGGAGGGGGGAAGCCATCCCCGCCAGGAAAAGACAGTGAATTTTCAGCCTGCCCACACACTGTTTGAATCTTGGACAATTCCTGCAGAACTGGCCAAGATTTGAACCTTCTATGGCCGGCCTAAGCTCTGGAACAGCCGTACTTGCAAAGTGCACAGTCTATTTGCCTTTAGCAAAACAACCCCATACAGTAATATAAAATGCCCTACTACTTTTTTTTACAGCAGTAATCCAGCAATCATGCTAATGCACAGTTCATGCGCCCTCTAGTGGCTAAAAGTCCATAGATTAAATATTGTACAAAACATATGGCACACAAATTAAATGGAAGGAATGGTAAAGATTATATTCACGTATATAACGTATTAAAAGTAAATGCAGACTTAAAATGCACAAACGTTGTCCTTTAACTGACTTTTCACCTAATTTTTTTTTTTTTTTAGCTGTATCATTTGGCAATGGTTTACTAAGCTTTGGATTTATGAAAGAGGGAATTTGGCTTAGTGACTGCATGCAGATGAAGCAAGTTTTGTTGCGCCATCTGTTGCATCACACTGCTACCAAGATTGGGCCCTGACAGTTGGTAGCAAAGCAATGCAAGATTTTTTTTTTGTCTACCCTTCAATGTTAGCTGGTGTACAAAAACCTGTCCCACAGTTGTCTCCGGGAACATTGCAATAAGGATGCCTGTTATTGTAAGGCAACAAAGTGATGTTCTCTTCAGATTTTGGCTCAGGGTTATCATTCAGAATATCTGCTGGAGGAGCTCTGAATGGGAACATTATTTGGAGAATATCAGGAAAGAACACTAGCTTCTAGCCACACCTAACTAAGTCTTGTCGTTGACAGGAAAGAGATGGAATGTGATGTTCTCAGCAGGTTGTAGTGAAAGCCAAGGGAACAGACACATCACATTTCTGGATGCCGTTTATTTTTTTACACATTTGCTTTTCTGCCATTTTTATGGAAAGTTAAATTTAAAGTCTCTGATCCAGCTACGCTATATTACCAAAAGTACTGGGACGCCTGCCTTTACACGCACATGAACTTTAATGGCATCCCAGTCTTCGTCCGTAGGGTTCAATATTGAGTTGGCCCACCCTTTGCAGCTATAACAGCTTCAACTTTTCTGGGAAGGCTGTCCACAAGGTTTAGGAGTGTGTCTATGGGAATGTCTGACCATTCTTCCAGAAACCTATTTGTGAGGTTGGGCACTGATGTTGGATGGGAAGGCTGGGCCCACGCTCTCCACTCTAATAAATCCCAAAGGTGCTCTATTGGGGTGAGGTCAGGCCAGTCAAATTCCTCCACCCCTAACTCACTCATTCAAGTCTTTATGGACCTTGTTTGTGCACTGGTCCAAATCATTTGGTGGAGGAGGGATTATGATGTGGGGTGGTTTTTTAGGGGATGGGTTTGGCCCCTTAGTTCCAGTGAAGGGAACTCTTAAGGTGTCAGCATACCAAGACACTTTGGACAATTTCATGCTCCAAACTTTGTGGGAACGGTTTGGGGATGGCCCCTTCCTGATCCAAGATGACTGCACACCAGATCGCACCATGTAAGATCTTGCCATTTATCCTGACATCTCCCTAAAACGCATACATAGAATTCCCAGGGCCAGCTGTGAGGCCCTGGTTGCTTCACCAGTGCCTTGCTATAGCAGGAAGTTGGATGAATGTTAATGTGAGCATCAGAATGAGCACCTTTTATGTAACAAATGACTTTAAGATATTTTAAGATCAGCATGCAGCAGAGAATTTTAGTGTTGGGGGGGAAAGGTTTAATATCATACTTTTTCATCAGAAGGGAGCTCTTCTTTGAAGCCCAACATGAGAATGTGTACATGGTATGAGAGGATAGGACAAGGAATGGTTCTTCTGACAATCTGTTTAGTTTAAAAAAATGCCTTTTTCTCCAAGATCTCACTAGAGCATGGAAAATCTCACAAGATCTTGCTATTTATCCTGAGATCTTCCCGTAAGGCACTGGTGATATAGCCTTCCCAGAGGCAGTTGTGAGGCCCTGGTTGTGTCACCAGTGCCTCGCTACACCAGGAAGTTGGATTAATGTTAATGTGAGATTCAGAACCAGCATCTTTTATGTAACAAATGATTTCAGGATATTTTAAGATCAGCATGCAGCAGGGAATTATAGTGTTGGTTGAAAGGTCCACCATAGTAATTTTTAGAAGTGAGCTCTTCTTTGAAGCCCAATCCCATGTGGGAATTTGTGCATGGTATGAGAGGACAGGTTCTTCTGACTGTTATGCGACTGATATAAATCATATGTGGAGGCTCCTATCAGCCGCTATGCTTCTGCCATATTTTACTCGCTGGTGTTGAGTGGGGTGGATGTTCTTAATACAGAAAGGTCAAGCAGACACATAACTGTAGTCAGACCCTCAAAGACTCTTAAAGACATCAATATCCCCATTGTGTAGGGGACAATAATTGAGTCAAGAACCAATTGCATAAAAAAGACTGGTAGGAAGTGGCTGTTAGAGCCACTGGAAAGATTTTTTTTTTTAACTAATCCTCTTTAGATCTTTTATAGAATGTGATTTTCACCTTTGCAATGAAACTGAGAGGGCTACTTGGAAGTCATCCTATGTGTTAAAGGGACAATAAACTCAATAAACACAGTAAACTTAAAAAAAAAGAAAAAAAGATGTACTACCCACAGCGGAGAAAAATCAGATATCCTGCCTTGCCAGACAGGGATGTACTGTGTGAAACCCAGGACTGGTTATTTTAGGCCTCATGTACACTGCTGCTGGTAAACGGACGTTCAGAGGCAGTTGGATGCTATTTTCAGCTGCCCCTGAACTCATCCAATGTTATCTTATGTGTATATGTACACAGGTTTGTTTAAAGTCGTTTTTAGGCAGTTGAGTTTAGAGACCTTTTTTGGAAAGCAAAAAAATTAGTTCAGACGCTGAGTTTAGAGGCATTTCAAGCGCCAAGCGCTTCTAAACGCGGTTAAACGCGATAACTCGCGTTTAGCTGCATTTCGTTTACATGCATTTTTCATTTTTGGCTATTTTGAAAAAAAAAAAGACATTTTTTTCAAACGCTTCTAAACGCAAACATCCCTAAACGCGGCATGTAAACGCGGCTAAACGGACATTTTAAATTGGGGTTACTATCTGTCAAGTTAAATCGTTCAGGAGAGATTGTAAAAATGTCCCGTGTACATTAAAAGCCTTAGGCCCCTTTCACACTTATACGACTTGTCCCACGATTTTGTACTGCAAAATCGCATGACAAGTCATTCTCCATGATTTTCAATGACTACCATTCATATTGGCACGACTTTGAGTCGTGCCAACTTCAAAGTAGTCCCTGCACTACTATGGTCCAACTTCCACGCGAGTTGATGTCCATAGACCTCAATGTTAAACCCGCAAGTAGCATGCAAATCCTATCTGAATAATATAGACAGGATTTCAGTACGGCTTTGTAAGCACAAGCAGCTTTTGTAAACCCCAACCTTGTAAAGTCGTACAAAGTAGTACTGATCCCAAATCGCGGCAAAATCACGGCAAAATCGCGGCCGCAAAATCGCAGGAAAATCGTGTGACTTTGAAGTCACACAAGCATGAAAGGGGTCATAGACAGAAATGCAAAGCCTTTGGCAGGTAAAACAGACGGTAAGGCGCCGCTAAAATGAACAACATATAACAATAACGCGACCGCAGCTACAGTGCGAAAGTTGCCAAAAGGGAATTATTACTGAGAGAAATAGGTAGGCTGCCTTTGTAGAACCTTGCCTGGTTCTCTTTGTTTTGGATACTTTTTATGTCACTGATCCTGAAACAGTATTCAGGATCATATTCAAAGTGGTGACGGTAGGGTTCATTTTCAAACGTGTTCAGTTCAGGAGCTCAGTCTATTCCTGATGCCATGATGGATATATGTGGCAGCGGGACTGGTGGGCCTTAATGCCCAGCGACCGCCCATATACGTCAATGGGCTCCAAGGTTCTGTGCCGAGAACGCGCTTATCACACGCCCCCAGGACACTCACTGAGCTGTCACCAACTGCTCCAAATCACTGTTACTATTCTTGACAGATATGGCATTGCTCAAAGTCTCCTTCATATCATCCCACCGGCTCTGTCTCCGCTCCAGGTGCTGGTCCCTAAAGGAGCAAATCCCTCTCTGTCCCTCATGCAGTAATACAAAGCCCCAGACCGCACTCTATATGTATCAACCACATCTCAAATACAAGCTTAAACTACAGTCCCCAACCATTGGTAATGCCCTTCTGATGCATTTCACCCAGATGGGGCTTAATCTGGGTGAAATGCATCAGTGACGCAATGGCAATTGGGCCTGGACTGTAGCTTAACCCCTAGACACCGAGCGCCCGCAAATATGCGGCATCTCGGCGGCTGGGCCTTTGTGCCAAGGAGCCACATATTTGCATGCATTAGCACCGATAGAGCTGTGCCAAGAGCGCAGTGACAAAAAGCTCCCGATCGCTTCTTACAATCAGGAGTTTTCCCATCATGTGCCATGACAGCTAATAACAGTCACATGGCCCAACCTGCTTCCCAGAATGCCAAACCGCTTAAAGGGCCAATGGGAGCTGACACAAAGGGGTTAAAGTGTTACTAAACCCAGGGCCCTGCATTCACTATATCTGGTCTCCCACAGTACACAGAACATGGAAATGCAATTATTTTAGTAAATATAAACTGCTAAATACCTTTTCTCCATCAGCAGTATATAGCAGTCTTGTGACTTCTATCAGTATCTGGTTAAAGCATGTAGGAGGAGTTTTCATTCTCCTTTTGACTGTCCTATGAGGCTGCAGGACCCCTGACCTTCTGTCTGGACAGTGCTGATTGGCCCTGTGCTGATCACATGCACCCTCCCAAGAAAAAAAAAAAAAAAGAAACTCTAGCAATACACACCAAACTGAGCATGTGCAGAGTGCCCCCAAGGCTCTGTGTTATCAGGAGATGATTTGGGGACAGTGGAAGAAGGGGAAGATCAGAGAAGACAGGATCAAACAGCCTTTTCACACAATGCAAAGGAGTAACCCCTTAGGTTCCACGGTGCGTATAACAAGCATGCTTTACTGCATATACAGGCTGATTTTACTGTTGTGGATTTAGTAACATTTTTTTGCATTTTCACTTTGAGAGTGAGGCCTGGGGCTTGTATTACTGTTTCAAATGAGAGCCAGCATTATGAGCTCACGATCATGTGACCACTGTGACAGTCAATCGATTAGGAAGCTGCCTCATCTTCTTGGCATTAGCGCCCACTTAAAGGACCTCCGAGTGTCAAGGGGTTCAAGTACTGAATACAGGGGATCAGCATGGCAGCCAGGTAGATAGTATATTCAGAAGTAGAGATCGGCAACAACGACCCCTCCCCCCACCGCCATACTCCTCTCATAATGGGCTGCTTTTTGATTTATTTTTATTTTTTGGCAATTCAAAGAGGTACAATAAAGCAAGTTTTGTCTGAGTTATTGATTGGGACAAAAGTGAACTTGTTTGGATCTATGTCGGATCCTCTCAAGAGGCCACTTTATTTTAAATGAAATAAAATACATCGCTATTTCTTTAAAAGTAAAAAAAACAAAAAAAAACAAAGAAAAAAAAAAAAAAAACTTTGATTAAAGAGGACAAAAGGGGCACATCCTAATCCCCGCAGTAGGAAATTGTTCTTTTTGTTGATCCAATGCTTTCTTTGTACAGAGAGGAGCCAGGCTTACATCTCGGAGCATTCATTCTCCGGCCCTCGGCTGAGCAATACCGGCTAAATTGTTCAAGTAAATAAATAATAAAAAAAAAAGCTTTCCCGTGCAATGATCTTAGAGTCTCAAGTGGACATCTGTGAATAGTGGAGCAAAGATAACATTTACATGAGGAGCTGTAAAAGGAAATTAAGGGTCGGATACATTGGATGTGAGATGAAGGCTGGCTTCTGGGACTGGAGAGGACGCTACTTGTTTTTCTGCTGAGCCTGTCTCCAATGCAGAATGCTGGAAACAAATCCCCCAGGAGACGATCCGCCTGATTCTAAATACACCAACACAGTGTAGAGAGAGAGAGAGAGAGAGAGAGAGAGAGAGAGAGAGAGAGAGAGAAGAAGGATGGAGGATGCATGGATGTATGGAAAGAATACATTTGATTGATGGGTGATTGATGAATGGAAGGGTTGGATGGATGGTGGATGGACAGATGTATTGATGGATGGATAAAGGGATGGGTAATGGATGGATGGAAGGGATGGATGGATGGATGGATGATGGATGGATGGTGGATGGATGGATAAATGAAAGGGATGGCTGAATGGAAAGAATAGATAGGATAGATAGATAGATAGATAGATAGATAGATAGATAGATAGATAGATAGATAGATAGATAGATAGATAGATAGATAGATTGTAGATAGGATGGATGGAGAATGCATGGATGTATGGAAAGAATACATTTGATGGATGGTTGATGGATAGATGAATTAATGGATGGATGATGGGTGGATGGATGGAAGGGATGGGTAATAGATGGTTGGAAGGAATGGGTGGATGGATAGACGGAAGGAATATATAGGATATATTGATGAATAGATAGATAGATGCATAGATCGATAGATAGATGGATGGATGGATGGATGGATGGATGGATGACATGATGGATTGTTGGATAGATGGATACATATAGTGGAAAGATGACTGGATGGAAGGGATGGATGGTGGATGGAATGAAGGAATAGATAGGGTGGATTGATGAATAGATAGATAGATAGATAGATAGATAGATAGATAGATAGATAGATAGATAGATAGATAGATAGATAGATAGATAGATAGATAGATAGATAGATAGATAGATAGATAGATAGATAGATAGATAGGTGGATGTATTAATGGATGGATGGATAGATTGATTGGTGGTTGGATGGATGAATGGATTATTGGATGGATGGAAAGAAAGAGAGAAAAGAACACCCAGTCACATACAAGGAAAATGAAATAAGATGAAATTTTTTTTTTTCATTAAAAAGAGTATTTTTTCTTGCAGATGATTGGATGATGGAGGTCAGCAGAGCTTCACCCCATTTACTCTGGGGAAAATTCCCTTACACAAAGACCAGTCTATGTGCCTCTAGTAAATCAACTCCAATGTGTATATTGAAGGTTGCTTCTTCTTGTACATGTTGACAATATAAGATGTCGACACATGTGGGTGATGGGGGGGGGGGGGGTTTAGGGTATATATGTTGTGTTGTTTTACTTGTTTGTTATCCTGAGGAAGACGAGCTTGTGCCTTGTCGAAACGTCAAAATAAAACCTTCATTATGCGCTCACCTTTCAAGACCCGCCAGTGCCGCTCCCTCTTTTGGATTATATGTGTTACAGTCTTTGCTGTGCACACCAGCCCATTTTTTAATTTTTTAATCTCTGATATGTGTGCAGTGGCAACCATTGGATATATATATTTTATATATATAAAATGAATTTCTTTTTTATATATTTTATTTATATATATATATATATATATATATATATATATGTATATATATATATATATATATATATATATATATATATATATATATATATATATATATATATATATAATTATTTTTAAGTTTATTATAATTATTTATAATAATTATATTTTTATTTTAAATATTAAATCACACTACAAACAGATGTTACATATACTACAAACACACTACAGGCATCACTTGATATCGTAGCTTGAGAGACAATTGGAGAGACCATCACTACGTTGTATTGAACACAAGGCCTCTGTATTCTTTTTAAGGCAGTCCCAGCAATAAACTCTTTCAATACTGTTATAATGTTATTTTCAGAACATCTTGTACTTACAGACTAGACAGCTATATAGACAAGCAGAACAATTGACTATAAAACTCATTTCTATCACTGTATACTCCACAGAAGGAACGCATCCCCATTCCCTATCTCCCTGAATATGATAATGCTCTCCACTCTGTTCTGAGACTCCATAATACAGGTACTGAAGGTACAATATCTGATGGAACCCTTACTCATGTTCTGACCCAGAATATATTACTTTCTTAAGGCTGTGAATCTATTTAAAAAGCCATTTCATTTCCCTTTCCATGAACAACCAAAGGCCAACTTTTACGTGTTTATTGTAGCCCGTCAACTTCCCCTCAATCTTGCTGAAGTATTGGAGATGACTTTGATGAGTCTGAAGCTCCTTTATTACTCTATTTTCAAGCTTCGTAAATACAACGCAGGCTGTAATTAGCGATCGGTTCCTGTGAAAATAAATAACAACATCCACAAATATCTTGGGCTGACAGATCTAGTCTCTTTATTTAAAGCCCGGGCCCTCAGCTAATTAGGGGGCTCTGGAAAATTGATTGTACACTTACTCTATGTGCGGACAGCTAGTAATGACTCTGCCTGAGAGAGGCAGACTTACTCATTGCTGAGATCACTGGACCCAACCACATATATGGAGCCCCATACGTTTATGTTGGAATTAGCCTATTCATTTTGTTTTGGGTCTGTGGACCTTGTCAGTTCTCTATATACTGTAATGACATGCTTCATAAATTTTATTGATACAGTTGCAGAGATCAATTTTGCCGCAATGATTTTCTGCCCACATTGTTAATGTATGTATTTGCATGGGGAAAATGTGAAAGTGCATATCATTATTACTAAATTATACCCTTCATGTTATAAATAAGCACAGTCATGTTCATACCTTTAAAAAAAAAATAAAAAATTAACTTTGCTTGGAAATATTTAATACATAAGAGAATATAAAGAGCAATGACGATATGAAATGGGCAGCAGATCGCGTATCATCATCTCAGAGTAATTATTTTAATTAGCAGATAGGAATGAGCCGAGTGACTTTGGCTAAGTTAATTTTGTTGCAAAATTACAGATTTTGCCATTGGCAAAATTTTACCAAATACTGAAATTCTCTATTTCACTTTTGAACTGCTTAAATTAAATTTACATGAAAAAAAAAAAAAAAAGTAGGGGTATATTTCCGATTGTTTCGATGATTTCCTCCTAATCATAGTTTGTATTTATTTATTTTTATATATATATTTTTTGTGTTTAATTATTTGAGTACCGTTGTTTTAAGTTGCATATATTAATTTCTATTGCTGTGAAAAAATGTAAAATATGCTTGTGAAATAAGCTTGTGCTAGTCTTTATATATGAAAAAAAAAGACATTGCCGGCAACAGATAAATTCCCAAAATACATACCAGACCTTTATTCGAGCATGCAGAGCGAACACCCCCCCCCCCCCCCCCCCCGCCCAAACCATACCAGGCCACATGGGGTGCTTTGTGGTTCACGGTTCAGGTCTGAACTTTTTCCATGTTTGGGAGTTCTGGTGCAAACCAAGCGAGGGGGAGCGTTCGACCCATCTCTAGTAATGGAACGCTGTCCCCTCTATTGTTTATTCTTAGTAGATTGTCCATTTATGTTGCTTTAAAGCATTTTTTACCCCAACATTGCATATTCCTGCTATCTGGCTGCTCTTGGTATTGTTTCCTTTGTGTGAAATTCCTGGTGTTCCTGACAGTCCCTTTGCTTTCCTATTAAAAACTGACCACACTAAGCAGGAGAGCACATCGTGGTCAGTTATTTAGCTATGCTAGGAACTCAGTTTGCTCTTTTCCAATGATCAGACTTGGGAAGCTCAGTGTGCTGCTGCTTCTCCCCCCCCCCCCCAGCTCTCATGCAGCTGAGAACAGAAGTAATGTGATCACTTAAAAAAAGGAGAAAAAAACTGTATTTATAATGTTTTTTATATCTATACATAAAATGTTGTGTCTTTCATTTCTATTTTAAACTGAATGGGTTGTTTTTAGGGTTGCACCGATACCAATACTAGTATCGGTATCGGTGCCGATACAGAGCATTTGCACCATTACTTGTACTCATGCAAATGCTCTGATGCTTGACCGATACCCGGCAGGAGGCCAGTACACCCGGCGCCCTCAGTGTAGGGGGGCAGAGCTGAGGAAGGAGCCAGTAAATCTGTCATTTACCGGCTCCTTCCTTTTCCGAATGCACAGCGATCACTGACTCTGTCTATTCATAACTAAGCATAGTAAACGTGTTACAATGCTTCAATTTATGAATGAAGAAGAGCCTCTGTCTTCTGTCCATTCATCTTCAGTGCAGCTGAGGCTGCTGAGAAAGGGACTGAGGAGGCTCTGCCCTCAGTCCCTTTCCATATCTCAAAGGGGAGTCTGTTTAGACCCCTGATATCTCATCAAAGCCCCCCCCAAAAAAAATTAAAACACACACCCCCCAATAAAAAAGGTAAGCATTGTAAAAAATAATAACTAAAAAAAATATAAATTGTAAAAAATAATAACAAAAAAAATTGTAAAAATAAATAAAATAAAAATAAAAAACTGCAGACACAGGCCACGCCTCACCAGTGCCACCTATCAGTGCCCATCAGTGCTGCATATTAGTGCCACTGTCACATGACATTAAAAGAAAGTATAGGTAATCGGTATCGGTGAGTACTTGAAAAAAAAATATTTAAAACTAAAATTAATCAAAAAAAACACCCCCAATAAAAAAGGTAAGCATTGTAAAAAATAATAACGAAAAAAATATAAATTGTAAAAAATAATAACGAAAAAAATAAATTGTAAAAATAAATAAAATAAAAATAAAAAACTACTGACATAGTCCATGCCTCATCAGTGCCACCTATCAGTGCCCATCAGTGCTGCATATTAGTGCCACTGTCAAATGACATTAAAAGAAAGTATAGGTAATCGGTCTCGGTGAGTACTTGAAAAAATTAAGTATTGGTACTTGTACTTGGTCTTAAAAAAAGTGGTATCAGTGCAACCCTAGTTGTTTTACAAGGTGGTCATTTACCATCACTTTAATACTATCCATAGAACCAACCCCTATATCTAATTTTAGCCAAAATATTCAGATGCCATCTAAAAGCGGGTAACCCGGCTAGAGACAAAATAACAAGAGGACAACCCTGCCATAGGTTGAGTAAAGCTCTCCTTTACTCAATGACATCTTTTTTTTTTTTTTTTTTTAAGGGGTTGCATGACTGTTAAAGTGCTCTATGAAACATCTTGAATGTGTATGGCGGATCTCATGAAGTCATCTTTCCATTCACTTATCACTTAAGACTTTTGCTGCCTGTAATCAGATTGCATCTTTCAGGAAAGTGATGTTTTATTTAGCACCCTCTCATCACGGCAAGTATCTGGCTGGATAACCCTATGAGGACTGTAACTGATTCATGCAAGAGAACGGCTTATAACTCCTTTGAAAACCAGAAAACTTTTGTTCTTGTTTCAATAAAGGATTGATTGCTGGAGCATTAGCAGCCTGATACAATCTATAGAGGATTTTAAATAGTGAGATGTTGCCTGTAATTTGATTACATTTTACAATTTATTTTTTTTTAAAGTACCAAAACACAAAAAAAAGACACCGCTGCCTAAATTTCTGCTCAGACTTTCGTTTCTTCAGCGGCTTAGAGCGAGTTAAATGGAAATGATCTGATTAAAAATCTTTCCGGTGTGTCAATGCAACTTTATATAGATTAGCTTTCTTTATTGATAAACGGGATTTATTTAACGGCTTGCCGACCGCCGCGCACAGATAAACGTCGGCGGAATGGCACAGGCAGGCAAATGGGTGTACAGGTATGTCCCTTTAAATTTGCTGCCTATCGGGCGCAGCTGCATGCCACAGGAGCGGGTCCCGGGAACTCGATGTTTGCCGGCGGCCCGCGATTGCGGTGTGGAGAGGTAGAACAGGGAGATGCCTTTGTAAACAAGGCATTTCCTCCTTCTGCCTTGTGACAAGACAGAGATCTACTGCTCCTTGTCATCAGGAGCAGTGATCGATGTCATGTCCTAGGTAGCCCCTCCCCCCTACAGTTGGAATCACTCCCTAGGACACACTTAACCCCTTGATCGCCCCCTAGTGTTTAACCCCTTCCCTGCCAGTGTCATTTACACAATAATCAGTGCATTTTTATAGCACTAATCGCAGTATAAATGACAACGGTCCCAAAATACCTGTAGGTAAAAAGCACAAAGCGAGGTTTACAACTGTTTTAACATTATGTGCTAGTATGCGATGCATACTAGCACATTATGACTTTACCTTGCAGGGTAAAAGAAAAAAAACTTCCAGCGGTATACAACCACTTTAAGACCCCTTTCAAACTGAGGCAGTTTTCAGGTATTTTAGCGCTAGAAAAAGCGCCTGTAAAGCGCCTGAAACCCGCCTCCCATTGATTTCAGTGTGACTTTTCACGCTGGGGCGGTGCGCTTGTGGGACGTTAGAAAAAGTCTTGCAAGCGGCATCTTTGGGGTGGTTTTGAAGTGCTGTACACAGCGCTCCCAAAATGCCCCTGCCCATTGCAATGAATGGGCAGCATTTCGGAAGCGACTGAAAAGCGATTTGGAAGCGCCGCAACACGGGCGTTTTTAACCCCTTCTTCGGCCGCTAGCGGGGGGTTAAAAGCTCCCCACTAGCAGCCGAAAAGCGCAGCTTAAACAGCGGTAAAGCGTCGCTAAAACGAGTGCCACTTTACCTCCAATTTTTTTTAACTGAGTTTAGTGTCACTTTAACTGCCTGCCGACCAGCCCCTGCAGTTATACTGCGGCAGGTTGGCTCGACTGCAGAAATCACTGTTCCGGTATGGCGGTCCCTTTAATGGCTATAGCGGGCGCGCGCATTGATGGAGCTGATGCACGTGGCCAGCAGCCACAATGGCTCCACAGAGAGCCAGAACGGGTATCTGTCAATATAAACAAACAGATCCCTGTTCTGTGGAGTACAAAGTGATCGTCTGTTCCTAGTGATCAGGAACAGCGATCTCTCTCTACTCCCAGTCAGCCCCCCCCCCACAGTTAGAAACACCTCCCAGGGAACACTTAACCCCTTGATCGCCCCCTAGTGTTAACCCCTTCCCTGCCAGTGTAATTTATGCAGTAATTAGTGGCTATTTTTAGCTCTGATCGCTGTATAAATGTCAATGGTCCCAAAAAAAGTGTAAAAAGTGTCCGATCTGTCCTGCCAAAAATCACTGATTGCAGCCATTACTAGTAAAAAACAATAATAATAATACAAATGCCATAAATATATCCCCTATTTTGTAGACGGCATATCTTTTGTGGAAACCAATCAATATACGCTTATTGCGTTTTTTTTTTTTTTTTACTAAAAATATGTAGAAGAATATATATTGGCCTAAACTGATGAAGAACTTTGCTGTTTTTTTGTGTGTGTGTGTGTGTGTGGGGGGGGGGTATTTATTATAGCAAAAAAAATATATATTTTTTTTTTCAAAATGTCGCTCTTTTTTCGTTTATAGCGCAAAAAAATAAAAACCGCAGAGGTGATCAAATACCACCAAAAGAAGCCTCTTATTTGTGGGGGGAAAAAAAAGACGTCAATTTTGTTTGGGTACAACGTCGCACAACCGTGCAATTGTCAGTTAAAGCGACGCAGTGCTGTATCACAAAAAATGGCCTGGTCATTAAGGGGGAAAATGTTCCGGTCCTTTAAGCTGTTGTATACCCAAATGATTAACTTTTATCTACAGGTAAGCCTATAAGCCCCCCCCCCCCCCCTCCCGCTGTCTCCTGGGAAACACTCAGGTTCCCAGGAGATAGCAGGGACCACTTAGGATGCGCAGCGCGACTCGCACATGCGCAGTAGGGAACCAGGAAGTGAAGCCGCAACGCTTCACTTCCTGATTCCCTGACAGAGAATGGCGGCGGCAGCAGCCGAGAGCCGAGCAACTGATCGGCTTCGGCTGCCGACATAGGTGGACTCCCTCTTTAAGTTAATAATACATGTGTGTATATATATATATATATATATATATATATATATATATATATATATATATATATATATATATTTTTTTTTTTTTTTTTTTTTTTTTTTTACTGAGTTTAGTGTCACTTTAAACATACCTCCCAACTTTTTGAGATGGGAATGAGGGACACCTATCAGCAAAAGTATGCAGGCATAGGACACGCCCCTTGTCACACCCCCTTAAATAAGAATTGTACAAAAAGTAAAAGATTGGTTCAACCCACAAATGCTTTTTTTTTACAAATGCAGCAATTTAGACATAAGATGAAAGGATTAGCTCTGGAAAACACTTTTTGATAGATAAAAAGTGCATTTTATATACATCTATATAGATCAGACCAAAATGAAGGACA
This sequence comes from Aquarana catesbeiana, assembly GCF_042186555.1. Taxonomy (NCBI): domain Eukaryota; kingdom Metazoa; phylum Chordata; class Amphibia; order Anura; family Ranidae; genus Aquarana; species Aquarana catesbeiana. Next base: position 664,336,482 of record NC_133327.1, on the reverse strand, counting down.
AATGAGGAGGAAAGAGGGACAGAGGGACATTGCTCCAAATCAGGGACAGAGGGACATTACTCCAAATCAGGAAATCAGGGACAGAGGGACATTGCTCCAAATCAGGGACAGAGGGACACTGCTCTAAATCAGGGACAGAGGGACATTTCTCCAAATCAGGGACAGAGGGACATTGCTCCAAATCAGGGAAAGAGGGACATTGCTCCAAATCAGGGACAGAGGGACACTGCTCTAAATAAGGGACAGAGGGACATTTCTCCAAATCAGGGACAGAGGGACATTGCTCCAAATCAGGGACAGAGGGACATTGCTCCAAATCAGGGACAGAGGGACATTGCTCCAAATCAGGGAAAGAGGGACATTGCTCCAAATCAGGCACAGAGGGACATTGCTCCAAATCGGGAACAGATGGACATTGCTCCAAATCAGGAACAGAGGGGACATTGCTCCAAATCAGGGATAGAGGGACATTGCTCCAAATCAGGAACAGAGGGACATTGCTCCAAATCAGGGACAGAGGGACATTGCTCTAAATCAGGGACAGAGGGACATTGCTCCAAATCAGGGACAGAGGGACATTGCTCCAAATCAGGGACAGCTGGGAGCTATGCTTTAAACCTCCTATGTGATAAAAAATAAAAATACAGCAACAATACAACAAGCTCCATCACTGATAGCGATTTTTGATGACTGATTAGTGAATGATCTGGCTGTTGTCAGTGTACTTTGTACTTTATATGATCCTCGTTTTGTCAGTGTGATGATCAGACTGGAATTCTTGCCTCTGATGTACCCCATATGCCTGAAAATTACTCATTCTGGCCAGAAGAGCGAATGTTTGGATCAATCGTCATCTCAGTACAGGAATCATTGGCTGCGTTCAGCCCCTACAGCGCAGCTTTGTAGCGGAGAGGAGCGCCCAGCCCTTAACCAGTTCAGCACCACCGCTCCGGACAGCGACTCTCCGGCGAATGTCCCGATCCTCTCCCCCCCGCACTCAGTAAAGCCCCGATCTCTTCCCTGCAGAATGAATGCAATGATTGCACAAGCAGGGAAACACGAAAATCACGTCGTTTTGCTAAAGATCCCATTGTGATCACAGCAAACCCAATACCCGGAGCACCCCCCCCCCCCTTACCCTTCTCCCTCCAGGGTGGGCGCCGATCCGGTTCAGTCGTCTTGTGTATTGCAATGCCCCCAAAACAAGTTTCTCCAGCCCATACCGACAACATGTAACCCTGCTGGAGCACAAGGCGGCGCAGCAGCACATTGAATAATAAAAAATGAAAGCTCCAGCCATGTGTGCTGATGCAGCTTGGCTTGCAAGGGGTTAAGGAGATGTGTATAAGTTTTCTTTCTTCTTTTTTTTTTTTATATTCTGGAGATCTTGGAACATTTGATCTATAGCCATAGCAAGGGGAATAAATGCTACTTCTGGCTGCATGCAAAAAAAAAAAGCAAGGAGCTCCTGAAAATTGAGCAGCACATGCTTCTTTTTTTCCCCTCTCTCCTTCTTCTAGGTGTGTAATACCAGCAGAGGAAATCAGAAAAGAGGATTTTTTTTTTTTTTTGCACATCTCCTTTTTTTTTTCTTAACTCTGCCTCCCTCGTTCACATAGGCTCTTCCTCTGCATTGCATCCAAAGCTTCAGTGATTTGCTGTTTGGAGACTGCAGATTTGCATAGGGCTTGAGATCGGAAACATATTCTTGTTGGCTGATTCTTTCATAAGGGTGCACTATCCTCTGGAAAACATCCTCTGCTATTACTGTTAATAGACCACTCAGATGGCATTGGTGGTTGGTGGTGGTGGTGGAGAGGTGGCGTGGGGGGGGGGGGAGAGGATGGCTGATGGAGTAGCTGTGGTTTGAGTCTGCTCTGTTGGAGTAGCTCCACTCAATGCAGAATTTAGGAGAGCACATCAATTTCTATTCCTCACCAAGCTTGTAGGAAGTGGCTTTTTCTTGTCTTTTTCTTTTTTTTTTTCTTCTTCTGTGGATATCCTTGTGGATTATTATGGCTGCGATGCATCTAGAGGAAATCCCTTTAAGGCTGCTAGTTTTGCAAAGTATGGATCGTTAATTGAAAGCTGCTCCTCAACTTGTCACCTCTTCTGATCCTGAAGAGTATCAAGCCAGAGAAGATCTGTTCTCTCAGCTCTTGTTTTTTTTTTTTGGTTATTTTTTTTTTATTTAATATTTTCCTTATGTGTTTGGCTGGGGATTGCTGTTATGGGACCAGAAAACTGAAGGGAAGAATTAAGTAAAGGAGGGCAAGAGGAGACCTCTTCATCCAGGAAGGAGGAAGACATCCAAAAGGAGAACGTGGTGGAGACTTCTTCATCCAAGACATCCAAAAAAAGAAGGGGTTTGGGGTGGGGGGCTAAGACCCCAGTGGTGCTGGTATGGAGGTGTGAATTGGAAACAAAGGTTCGGTGGAGGATTGGGGGTGGGGGGGTAAAAAAGTTTTGTCCTGGGGAGGGGGGGGTTGCCTCTCTGACTGCCTCCATGCAGCGGCACGGGCAGCAGCGGCAATTGCCTTATTGGAACTTATGCTGTGACCCGGGCCCTACTGGCTCCGGCCCCCGCCTGGCCATGTGGATACTGCCCCTTACCCTCAGCGGGCTCATCGGATTGACCTGGGGGGCATCTAATCTAGGATCTCATCATATTCACCACTTCCATGGAGCAAAGCATGTCTCAGCACCCATTGCAATCTACAGGTCACCTGCATCCTTAAGGGGAGGAAACGGTGGGTCTTCTTTATTTTCTTTCACTTGGTGCTTGCTTAACATGCATTGAAACTGTCACTCTATACTCTTCTTTTTGGGGTTAGCTTGGAGGCTTCCCTGGTTGTGAACAGGTTAATAGTGCCTTACAACTGTCACTGTAAATGCTCTTCTTTTTTGGCTGGCTTGCAGTCTTATTCTTGGTTGTGAACAGGTTAATGATGCACTACAACTGCCACTGTAAAAATGCTCCCCCCTTTTTTTTGGTTAGCTTGGAGGCTTGCACCTGGTTGTGAACAGGTTAATAATACACTACAAATATCACTGTAGATGCTTTTCTTTTTTTTGTCTGGCTTGGAGGCTTCCACCTGGTTGTGAACAGGTTAATAATACACTACAAATACCACTGTAAATGCTTTGCTTTTTTTGGCTAACATAAAGGTAAGCATCTATATTAGTAATGTTACACTACAACTGCCACTTTTATGGCCAGCTTAGAGGGTTTTACTTGGTTGTGAACAGGTTAATGATGCACTACAACTACCCCTGTAAATGATCTCCTTTTTTTGTCTGGGTTGGAGGTTTCACCTGGTTATGAACAGGTTAATGATGCACTACAACTGCTACTGTAAATGCTTTGCTTTTTTTTTGGCTAGCTTGAAGGGTTGCTCCTAGTTATTAACAGGTTAATGATGCACTACTCCTGCCACTGTAAATGCTCTCCTTTTCCTGGCCAGCTTGGGGGTTTTACCTGGTTGTGAACAGGTTAATGATGCACTACAACTGCCACTGAAAATGCCCTCCTTTTCCTGGCCAGCTTGGAGGTTTTACCAGTTTGTGAACAGGTTAATGATGCACTACAACTGCAACTGTAAATGCTTTGCTTTTTTTGGCTAGTGTGAAGGCTTGCACCTATTTGTTAACAGGTTAATGATACACTAGAACTGCCACTGTATAGGCTCTCCTTTTTTTAGGGGGGGGGGGGGGCTAGCTTGGATGCTTCCACCTAGGTTGTGAATAGGTTAATGATCATTGCTGTTCTGCTTATTATTACCTTGATGGGGATAAGGCACAATCAGGCATAGGCTGAGATTAGCTCATAAAGAAAGTGAACTGATTTGCAAATAAAAGGATACACAGTGCAAGGAATGAAACTTACTGTGTGCATTCTCTATTTGCCGGTAATTGCTCAGCAAGGGATCTCTGCACTGCTGGGGTAGCTGGAGCTTCGAGTGCTTGGTGTATATAGGGTTACACTGTGCATGGATGTACAGCTCAATGGCTTTATTCCCTGGGTAGTTGGGTACTTGTGACCAGTGCTTTCTTTAGCAGGTCTGCCAGGGCTGCCAAATGTTATTTTGTTTCCTATTACCGACCCTCCAACTACTCTCTTCTTTCCCCCCTATTGTTCCAGCTTCATTCATTGCTGCGGTGGAAGCCAAGCACAGATGGGATACAGTAATGCATAGTCCAAAATACACAAAGGCATTAGCATATACAGGCACAATAGAGTCAAACGGCAGAGTATAATATACAAGCTGGAATGAAGAGTTGTGTTATAGTGTTGGCACATAAAGGAATGATTGAATTGGAGACAGTAAGAAGCAAAGTGCAGTAGCCTATGGTAACCAATCAGCCTTCCCATTCCTCCAAACTGATGAAGGGTAACATTTGGATTTCTGCAATGAAACATTGCATGACTGTTCTTTGTTCACCCCTATAAAAGAGATCTTTTTTTTTTTCATGATTATCAGGCAGATTTGTGGTTTGGCTTCAATCGCCTCAATAGTGTAATCCCCCAAATGACAATTGATTTCTGAGCATTAAAGCTGGCAACACAAGGGTGAGCATAAGGCAATACAGTAATTAAGGTAACCGACAAAATGGTGTATCTGCTAACTATGGCTAAAGTACAGAATAAATAACAACATAGCGAAAATGGTGATGGTATCTTATGTTCACCGATTTGTTAATAATTGGCTTCTATAGTTTTATATCACTTTCTTGCCTCATTTAAAAATTTGGTATCTATTGCTGTTATGGGCTAAAAGCATTCCTTTATCCCAGGGCCAGCTTGAGATCTTTTATATTTGCTCTGTTTTTAAAAATAAATAAACCTTGCTTTGATCAGTACAGTAAATAAGGGTTTTCCAGTTAGAGTAATCAAATACCAATGATGTCATCTTTTTTTTTTCATTCCACTATGCTGTTTTTTTATGAGCTTGTATTAATAAGACAAAGAGTAACGATGCTGTGCTGTAACCCTTATAAACTGCATGTAGGCTGCCATCATTAGACCAGACTGAACAGTGATAGGTTATTGCTGATTGGTTGCTATGGGTTATTGCACTTTACATGCTGCTCTTTGCCTCATTACATTACTTCATCCGTATTAATGATTCAGCCCTAACACATCAGGCCTCTGACCCTAACACTTCTGAAAAAAAAAAGACTTTGCACTATCAATGCAGGTGTAGAACTATCATGGTTTTGCAGTTTTACTTTCAAACTTGATGCAGGCTCCCAGCGGGACAATGCACTGGAAAAGCAGATTTATATTCTGTGCAGAAAGAGCTTGCTCTCAGGAGTCTGAAGGACTTTCAATTGTTTCTAGGAACATCTGTGCTGAAAATCAAATTTATATAGTTGAAAACTAGGTCAAAACAGCTTTACTTTCCATACGATTAAGTGGTATGATACATTGTGTTTTATCTCTATGGAATGTATCAAAGTCATTTATATTTATTTTGGAACACCTTTCCTTAAACATACTCCAAACTCCCATCTTTCTTTCTTTCTTTCTTTCTTTCTTTCTTTCTTTCTTTCTTTCTTTCTTTCTTTCTTTCTTTCTTTCTTTCTTTCAGTTTACCTGCTAATCTATATATTTAGTGGTATGATACATTGTTTGCTCTTGTGTTATATCTGTATGGAATGTATCAAAGTAATTTAAATTCATTTTGGAACACCTTTCCTAAACATACTCCAAACTCCTGTCTATCTATCTATCTATCTATCTATCTATCTATCTATCTATCTATCTATCTATCTATCTATCTATCTTCTTTCTTTCTTTCTTTTTCTTTCTTTCTTTCTTTCTTTCTTTCTTTCTTTCTTTCTTTCTTTCTTTCTTTCTTTCTTTCTTTCTTTCTTTCTTTCTTTCTTTCTTTCTTTCTTTCTTTCTTTCTTTCTTTCTTTCTCTTCTATCCTCTCTCGCTGTCTCTCCCTCCATCTCTTTTTCTCTCTTTCTCTTTCTCTGTCTCTCTGTATATCTCTTTCTGTCTGTCTCTATCTCTCCATCTCTATCTCTCTCTTGCTCTCTCTTTTTCTGTCTCTCTGTATGTCTTTATTTCACTCCCTCTCTCTCTCTCTTTCTGTGTCAATCTCCCACCTCTCTCTCCCCCCCTGTCTCTTTCTCCTTTACTCTCTCTCTCTCTTTCTTTCTCGGTCTCTCTGTATATCTCTTTCTCTCTGTCTCCATCTCTCCATCTCTATCTCTCTCTCGTCCCTTCTTTCTTTCTCTGTCTCTTGGTATCTCTCTCTCTCTCTCTCTCTCTTTCTCTGTCCCTCTCTCCACCTCTCTCTCCCCCCTTCTCTCTCCCCCTGTCTCTTTCTCCTCTACTCTCACTCTCGCTCTTTCTCTCGCTCTCTCTGTCTCTATCTCATACTCCCACCTCTGTCTCCCCCCTCTCTCTCTCTCTCTCTCTCTCTCTATCTCATTCTCCCACCTCTGTCTTCTCTCTCTCTCTCTCTCTCTCTCTCTCTTTCTCTGTTTTCATGTATCTCTTTCTCTCTGTCCCTCTCATCATTGTCCATGTATGATCTTGGTGTAATTAGAATCTTTGGCGATATCAAGCTTTGGACCCAAGCAAGCTGTCTGTGGCTAACTCTGCATTTTAGAGAATGGCTCCATCTCAATATTTTTCCCTTTATTTAAGATCCCCCTTTTAAAAAGGAGAGCTATATGAATTGAATTACCTCTAGCATGTATTGTCTTTTGCCACTACCGGTGATATAAGTCACCCACTGTTCACCTAGACATCACATGCTCAGTAATTCAATTTTGGAGGCAGTTGCCTGAAGAGGTCATGGCACACAAAAGCATGCCAACTGATAATGAGAAGTGACAAGGCAGGACGGCCAACGACTTTACAACTGAAAAACAACTTCTAATGTAAAACTCTTCTATGGTTTCTTAAAAACAGACCTGTTTAGGCACTTGAATATATTCTAGAATTATTTTCATCTCTGTTTCTGGAGGTGAGAGAGCCACTAATATACAAATGGCCTAGAAGAATAATTTGCTGCCCAACCAACTTTAGGATCTCTGTGACTATGCCACGTCTGTGCCCGCTTGCTTCTACAACAGCTATTGAAAGCTAAGGAGGAGCAAATACACTCCAGACATAACTTTATTTTAGAATTTTTCAATGTAGAAGACATAGGAACCCAATTAACAGTAAGGCTACAGCTACACTTGTGATGTCATCTTTTTACTAATGAGAAATCTAACTGTTTATTGGCAATGCAAATTTAATGACTACTAGTGAACAGTTACAACTCTCAGTAGCAAAATATTGAACTGCCAATGTAGCCCTAGTCTAGGGGCCCATCTACACGTGCAGTGTGTTAATGCATGTTCATTAACACGTGTTATGTCATGCAATAATGTGGATTACATTAAAGGCAGCCCATTGAAATTAGTAGGTTCCCAATGCACCAAAATATGGAAAAAATTGGATGTCACAAAATTTTTGCTGCAAACCACCCCATTGTGCATTGTGGGTTGCCTTAGTGCAGGGATCTCCAAACTACGGCCCTTCAGCTATTGCAGAACTACACGTCCCATGAGGCATTGTAAAACTCTGATATTCACAGACATGACATGGCATAATGGGAATTGTAGTTCCTGAACAACTGGGGGGCCATAGTTTAGAGACCCCTGCCTTAGTGCATTGGAACGCTATTCACAATGAATGGGTTACCTTAGTGCAGGGATCTCCAAACTACGGCCCTTCAGCTATTGCAGAACTACACATCCCATGAGGCATTGTAAAACTCTGATATTCACAGACATGACATGGCATAATGGGAATTGTAGTTCCTGAACAACTGGGGGGCCATAGTTTGGAGACCCCTGCCTTAGTGCATTGGAACGCTATTCACAATGAATGGAGTCACATGCATCAACACATGTAACATGCGTTGCAATAACATATGTTGTGGTAGATGTAAATTGGCCTTAATGTTTTACTAAACACACAACAGTAAAATCAGTCTGTATATGCAGCAAAGCATGCTTGTTATGCTCACTGTGCAACCTAAGGAGTTTATCCTCTGCATTGTGTAAAAAGGCTGTTTGATCCTGTCTTCTCTGATCCTCCTCTTCTTCCACTATCCCCAATCCATCTGCTGACAGTACAGAGCCTTGGGGGCACTCTGCACATGCTCAGTTTGGTGTGTATGGCTAGAGACTTTTTTTTTCCCTGGGAGGGTGCATATGATCAGTACAGGGCCAATCAGCACTGTCCAGACAGAGGGTCAGGGGTTCTGCAGCCTCATAGGACAGTCAGAGGAGAATGAAAACTCCTCCTACAAGCTTTAACCAGGCACTGATAGAAGTCAAAAGACTGCTATATACTTCTGAGGAGAAAAGGTATTTAGCAGTTTATATTTACTAAAATAATTGCATTTCCATGTTCTGTGTACTGTGGGAGACCAGATATAGTGAATGCAGGCTCCTGGATTTATATATATACAGTATATATATAAAAAAATGACGGGACACGTTCTCCAATGCAAAATGTATTTATATCAAATGCTCTTCAAGGCATAAAATTGTAACATGCTACTGTACAGTTACGAGCATTCCATGCTCTTCATCAGGCCTGATGACGAGCATGGAATTCTCATAACTGTACAGTAGCATGTTACAATTTTATGCCTTGAAGAGCATTTTATATAAATACATTCTGCATTGGAGAACGTGACCCGTCATTTTTTCTATTTGATATTGGTGGAATATTGGGGGTCCACCTTGATACTGATCTCTACATTGAGAACCGGAGGAACATTTGAAGTAACCCATATATATATATATATATATATATATATATATATATATATATATATATATATACTCTTTACATCAGCAGTTGTGCAGGCCAAATAGTTTCCAACCAATGAGCCACGAGGCATGCTTTGGCTTGTTTCTTGGAAACATTATCAAATTCTGACAAGCAGACAGACTGAATATCCACATGAAGACTTAGATATACAAAATGGTTGCTTTAGTCTGATGATAAGTACATTTTTGAGGATATACATTTGTATATAGTACAGATTGCATAAACCTTGGTTTTCAGAATGCTTTGTAAACTTTCTATGCAAGCTTGCACTTCAGCTTTTTTTGGCCTTTTACCTTCTTAGCTGCTGACATTTGAATGGCTGCTATTTCTATTGCACAATGTTACCCAGAGGCCTGTGAGAATGAAGAAAAAGTCACTATTCTGAATATGAGCTATTGCATGATTCTATTCCAACTAACTTTGAATACAGAAGTAGCAACATCTAATTCAGTATTTTATTCTAAAAGTTGGCGCTAGAGTTGGGATTTGATCATTACTAGTTCTGCTTTGTGCACTTTTTTGTAAAGGTCAGAGGCAAATTCTCCATGCTTGTGTGTATAGCTGCAGATGGAGGCTTGTACTGGAAAGTGGCTTGTTAAGGGATCTTTTGACTACAGTACAAAGCTTTATAATTGCATTTTCATTATTCCGTTTGTTTATCCGATTTGCTGTCCAGTCTCATTGATGAAACCATGATATTTTATCCCAAAAATGTATTCCCAAGCACGCCACCAAGAAATATCATAAACTTAGCTATTTTTGTTAGACAGAAGAACAGTAGACAAAGTCCATGCATGTGTTTTAATATTCACTTTTTGGTGTTTTTGAATAGCTCATTATAAAAGTGTATTTCATCTTTTCTCTACGTTTTTACTGCAAAGGAACCCTTAACATAATTTTCGGATCTCAGGGAATTCATCCAAAAGCCAATTCATTGGGTGGGGTGGCAGTGGGAGAAATAATGTCCCTTACTTTGGTAGCCAGTTGGAAGAATGCCCCTTACATTGGTGGTCAATGGCCAAAATCGGTCCTGCCCTTTCGACAGAAGCCGGGTGAACGGCCGTCTTCTGTCAGACCGGCTGCAGTACGCATGGGTCGAATGTCGGACGGTTTCTTTTGAACTGGCTGATTCCACCCAACATTCGGCCCATGTGTACAGGGCTTAAGAAGTGCCTTATGGCCACCACTGAATGGAGAGCATGCTTCTCACTGACCACCTCCACCAGAGGTTGTTAGGGGTTTCTTGAGCTTTGGCTAGAGGACTTCCCGTCTGGATATTTCAGGACCAACTCTACTTGGTAGTGTCAGCAGTAGGACACCGATTATCTTAAGAGGTAGTCAGTGAGAGGAATGCCTTCTTTCCATGGTGGTCGTAATGCCACCATTACAGACAGGTAAAGATAATCGGTGTCCTGCTGCTGACTCTACCAAGTGGAGTTGGTCCTGGAATATCCATACAGGAAGTCCTCTAGCCAAAGCTCAAGAAACCCTTAAAAACCTCTGGTGGAGGTGGTCAGTGAGAAGCATGCTCTCCTTTCAGTGGTGGTCATAAGGCATTTCTTAAGCCCTGTTCACATGGGCCGAATGTTGGGTGGCATCAGCTGATTCAATCGAAACTGTCCAACATTCGGCCCGTGCATACTGCAGTTGGTCCGACAGAAGCCGGCCGTTCACCCGGCTTCTGTCGAAAGGGCATGACCGAAAAAGGTCTGCTAACTAGAGAGTTCTGGCGGGGGGGGGGGGGGCGCTCCCCTGTCAGAACACAATAGAACAGCAGGGGTGATCAGCTTCGACCTGAGCTGTCAGATTTTTTTCGTTCAGCCTGCTGGGTTGAACAAAAAAAAAAAGCAGTGTGTACAAGGCTTTAAAGACAGCCTTAAGAGATCATTGGTGCCATGCAGCTGACTCTACCAAGTAGTGTTGGCCCTGGAACAATGCAGGCACCATCATAAGCTTGGGGGAACCTCTAGCAACCTCTGGAGGAACCCTAGGGATCCATGGAACCCTGGTTGAAAGTGGCTGTCATATATCTCAATATGGTTGTTGTGTAAGAACTGCAGAAGGGAAACGTGATGTAAAATATTTTATTTTAGTGTTCCCTTTAGTGTTTATTCTTTGGTTGCAATAAGAGACTGTTCTAATTTTGCTTTGCTTTCCCATAACTCCTACCTTACCTAAATTACTCCATGGCACTTCGACTTGGTGAGCTTTGGTCTCTTTAACTGTAATCATCCCCATTATACCAGGCAAAGCCTCGCCCATCCATTAAACCATTTAATCACAATTTATATATGAAAGCATGCTTATACTTGCTGCAAAGAGATGGGTTTTAAAACTGCATAGTCTCATGCAAAAAACAATTTCAAATATTCCAGGAACATGTGAAAACAATGGCTATTTAGCATCAGGTGGTGAAGCTTAAACAGAAGCACTAACTGATTCCTGTGGTTATTGTATAATGTAAGTTGGCTACTGTTTAAAGTTGAACTGCAGGCAGATATTAAAAAAAAATAAGTTAAGTAAACATTAAAAAAGCATTATTTTTGAAGCAGCTAATGTCAGGCTTTGTTTTGCTTCTAGGCTTTCATAAACCTCTATACAGCAGCATGCAAACGGTCACAGGTAGCTCCACTTGGGTTATGCTGCAATGCAATGTGCTGACCATGAATATGCTGACAGAAGGAGGAACAGACAGGGCAGAGGGTTGCCCTTATTAGTGTTCTCCTTTTCCTTCAATGTCCAATCAGCAGGTTGGGTTTTCATGGACAAGCTGTGCTATTGAGTTGGAGGTCAAGAACTAGGCAATGCTGTCTGCTAGGGATGTCTTTTGGCAACTAAAAAACCTTCTCATATACACTATATAACCAAAAGTATTGGGACACCTGCCTTTACGCGCACATGAACTTTAATGGCATCCCAGTCTTAGTCCGTTAGGGTTCAATATTGAGTTGGCCTACCCTTTGTAGCTACAATAGCTTCAGCTCTTCTGAGAAGGTTGTCCACAAGGTTTTGGAGTGTGTCTATGGGAATGTTTGACCATTCTTCCATTTGTGAGGTCAGGCACTGATGTGGACAAGAAGGCCTGACTCACAGTCTCTGCTCTAATTCATCCCAAAGGTGTTCTATTGGGTTGAGGTCAGGACTTAGTTAAGTTCCTCCACCCCAAACTCGCTCATCCATGTCTTAATGGACCTTGCTTTGTGCACTGGTGGGTAGTCACGTTGGAACAGGAAGAGGCCATCCCCAAGTTGGGAGCATGGAATTGTCCAAAATGTCTTTGTATGCTGATGTGTTAAGAGTTCCCTTAACTGGAACTAATGGGTCAAGCCAAACCCCTGAAAAACAACCCCACACAATAATCCCTCCTCCACCAAATGATTTGGACCAGTGCACAAAGCAAGGTCCAAAAAGACATGGATGAGCGAGTTTTGGTTGGAGGAATGTTACTGGCATGCACAGAGTCCTGACCTCAACCCAATAGAACATCTTTGGGATGAATTAGAGCGGAGACTGCGAGCCAGGACTTCTCATCTACATCAGTGCCTGACCTCACAAATGCGCTTCTGGAAGAATGGACAAACATTCCCATAGACACACTCCTAAACCTTGTGGACAGCCTTCCCAGAAGAGTTAAAGCTGTTATAGCGGTGGGACAACTCAATATTGAAGTTTTTTTGTCAAAGCTTAATTGAGCAAGCTGAAGTTAGAAGCTGACTGACTACCATGCACAGCTGCACCAAATTTTGCAACCTCCAGTTTTGGTAAATCAACCTTACAGGCTTGGAAATCTTGTCAGTAGATTTTGAGACATACCAGGCACTGATAGGTAATTTAACTTTGCTTTGTCCTCTATAAAGGAGAATTAAAGCGGAAATCTAATCCTATGTTCTACACAGAGGAATGTATTTTTTTTGTTTACAGGGAAACATGGCTGCCTGGTTCAATGATTTAGCTGATTCCTTCTTTTTTTTTTTTTACTTTTAGTTGCTTATAGTCTTACATATCAAGTGTGGTGACACAGGGCTATGGATTTCGGCCGCAGCCTTAAGAGACATGTGTGTACTCTATATTAACCTAACATATTAGACAGCCCAGTGCAATTGATTTCCTATGCATGGTGTCCCTGCCTACTTAAGCACCAAATACAAGGATTAAAGTAACATTCACACATAAAATTCCTGCATGTACTCAACTATAAAATGACTTGACTTGACCAAGAATTGCTAGGGAAGATGAAAACCGAGCATGCACAGTATTAAGGTCTGTTAGTCGTGCTGCAATGAATCCATAATATCCTTTTCTTCGTGTTTAGGCTGCTGGCTTTTCTGATCTCAAAACAGATCATTTCATTATACTATGAGTTCCGTCATATTACTGAACTATTTTTATCTGTTTATTTTGAGAGTGGAATTTTCCATTTAAAATTGTTTTCTGTTTTCTTTTTCCTTTTTTTTTATTTTTATTTTATTTATTTTTTTTTTTTTTAGACCCAAAACCTAATCTTTCTTCATTCTCCTTTTTTGCTATGCTTCATTTGCACTATCATGGCTTGTCATTTGTAAGGCTTACAAGGTGGCAAGGCAGAGCTTATAGTTAACCTTTGCATATTTATGTATGCTGACCCAGTTTCTGAGACTGTGTGCTTGGAAGATATTGCATTTTTTTTTTTTTTATACACCATTCTAGTTGCTATTAAAAAAAAAAAAAAAAAATCACTACCGTAGAAGCTGTGTACTGGGCTATTATAAGCTCTGTGTGTTAGGCGTCTGTGGAGATGGATGGAATGGTGTAATAGTAATTATTTCTATCATTAGGAAAAGCGACTAAAAGCAGAGGTTTGTCTAGGAAGATTGAAGGAATAGGAGAGCTTTGTAAAGCATAGTAAGGAGAAAGCAACCTTAAAGGGTAGCTCCTCCATCTTTTGTAAAGAGTGTCAATTGTAAGGAAAACAATGAAGCAATCAATGCTGCTAATAATATATGTTGGCTATCTCATACCCTTGTACTTGTTTAGGCGGTTTTGACGTCCCTTGTGCCCATTGGGAAATGCTTACATTTTGTTTGTTGCCACGGGGTAATTGTAGACACAGCTGTCTTAATTTATCTATATAGAATGCTCAGAGAGACGGGTCCTTCAATCCTTCAACATCCTCCCCCCAGCTTGGTTAAAGGGAGTTTTTTTGGCCATTCTCTTTAAAAACAGCTTATGCTTCAAGAGCCAATACAATCAATAATGGGCCAAGCTAGGTAACGAATACTATTTACAAAATTGACTCTCCTTCCGCCTTGATGTAAATATTCTATCCTGTGAGAGCACATAGACTAGAATTACTGGGTCTTTTTTTTGTAAATGCTAGAGGCCATGTTGTCATGCCAGTCCGTTTACTTCCGTACCCTGACCTGAAATGGGCGTGAGCCTGATCTACCTACGTATGATGCATGAGATTAACAGTAATGGTTTAGTGTGACAGAAAGGCATATTTAAAGAAACAGTAAAGTTTTGTAAAGTTTTAAAATGGTTTGAAACAGAACAGCCCCGATCCTCCTCTTCTAGGGCCCCCCCCCTTCTCCTGGAACTCTGGGGTTCTCCTGTCCTCTGTGTGCCACCATAGGAAGGCACTTCCTAAGGTGGTATGTGTGCGGGCTCGATCCTGAGCCACGCTCTGTGTTTTAATTCACACAAAACAGTGTGACTGGTCACTGAATTTGATTGTCTGCAGCAGGAGCCAATGGCTCCCTCTGCTGTCACTGAATCCAAAGAGGGGGGGGAGCAGTGCCATTGCTCTTGGGCACAGTGCTGGATCGTGATCAGATTCAGGAAAGTATTTATGAAGGCTGAGGGTTTGGAAGCTGACAATAGTTTTTTTTTTTTTTTTACCCTAATGCAAAGAATGAATTAAAGTGTTAGTAAACCCACAACAGTAAAATCAGTCTGTATATGTGGTAAAACATGCTTATTATACCCACTGTGTGGAAACTAAGGGGTTAATCCTCTGTATTGTGTAAAAAGGCTGCTTGATCCTGTATGTACAGATCCTCCTCTCCCTGCTCTGTCCCCCTGGACAAGTCCGGATAAGACAGAGCCTTTGGAGTCAGGCTGCACATGCTCAGTTTGGTGTGTATTGCTAGAGAGGTTTAATTTTTTCTTGGGAGCGTGCATGTGATCGGCACAGGGCCAATCAGAGCTGTCCAGACATGTCTAGACAGAGGATCAGGAGCCCTGCAGCCTCATAGGACAGCTCAGTACAGTATGAAAACTCCTCCTACAAGCTTCACCAAGAACTGATATAAATTGCAAGACTGCTATATACTTCTGATTAGAAAAGGTATTTAGCAGTTTATATTTACTAAAATAATTGCATTTCCATGTACTGTGTACTGTGGGAGACTAGATATAGTGAATGCAGGGTCCTGGGTTTAGTAACACTTTAAATATTAAAAAAAAAAACCTTCTGCCTTTACAACCACTATATATATATATATATATATATATATATATATATATATATATATATGTGTATATATAGTAATAAAATGACAAATTTAGCTGGTTGTCTGGAGTGCTGACTCTTATGAGTAATAATACATTAATTACAGGTTGTTGAACTACCTGTATTAGCTTGAAATATGGAGACAATAGCTTTACTGTTCTTTGTTTTCCAGCTTCTCTGCTCCTTCCCTGATGGAAGCCCAATTTATTGCTGCTGCTCAGTGACCTTGGTTGTTAGGATGCAGATAGCCCTTGCTGCACAGCATCCTTGGTTGTTAGGATACAGGCACCCCTGGATGCAGAGTATTTTTGGTTATTAAGAAGTAGGCAGCCTCTGCTGCTCAGCATGCTTGTTACGACACATCCAGGATGCAAATGTTCCCTGCCGCACAATGTCCATGGTTGCTAGGAAGCAGCTGTTCTCTGTCACACAATGCCCTTGGTTGCCAGGATGCAGGTGGCCCCTGCTGTTCAGCATCCTTGGTTGCTAGGATGCAAGCACCCTCTGCTGCACAACATTATTGGTTAGTAGGAAGCCGGTAGCTGTTGATGTTAAGCATCCTTGTTTGTTAGGACACAGGCAGTGCCTGCTGCACACTGTCTTTGGCTGTTAGAATACAGGAAGCCCCTGCTGCACAGTATCCTTGGTTGGTAGGATGCCTGCACCATAACAACTAATGATGCTGTGTAACGGGGCAGCTTGTGTCCTAGCAACCAAGGATGAAACAAGGGCTGCCTTCTTCCTAACACCTAAAAAAAGACAGAGAGTGTGGAGCAGAAGAACTGGCAGGCCTCTTGCAACCCAGTAATGGTGCTTGTCTCAAGGAAACACCTGGTTTCCAGGACAAGCTTTGTCAAGCATAGGTAATGAAATATTTGTCTCCTTGCTAGATGTGTTGTACAGAAAATGGTGGAGGGTCTTCTGACCCCCCCCCCCCCCCAGCAAAGAAATAAGCTAGAAAGATAGGATAAAACACTACATGAACTTTGTCATCTGGGGAACATGAATAAAACATGTGAGACTTCTTCTTTAACACTTTGACAGGTCAGTTTAGATAAACTAGAAAATCTGAAACCCAACGAGTTAAGGCAGCATGTTTACGGGTTACTGGTTTGTATTAGGCTTTAATTTATTTATGAGTTCCATTGTTAATTTTCAAAGCTTGATCTAGTAATGGGCTGTGTGGTCAGCTAGATGATGGCCTTGATTGCATTCCTTGCCAGAGGTTTTCTTTAACTCCAATATGGCGATCATCTATTTTGTGTATTGTACAGGTCA
This sequence comes from Aquarana catesbeiana, assembly GCF_042186555.1. Lineage (NCBI taxonomy): Eukaryota > Metazoa > Chordata > Amphibia > Anura > Ranidae > Aquarana > Aquarana catesbeiana. Next base: position 664,319,862 of record NC_133327.1, on the reverse strand, counting down.
GCAATTATTGCTGAACTAAGGATACACCACAGGATGCTTTATCCTGAGCAGCAGAGGAAAGAATCAATCAATGGCAAATGGTTTATGAATGGGAATGTTTTTTTTTTTTTTTTTTTTTTTTAATTTAATTGGTTATAGAATGTTCTACTAGCATGCCATTTTTGTCACGTTTATCACCTAAATTATTCTGCATACCTACTCGTTAATTCGAATTTGATAAAGGTTTAAGCCTTATTGACAGGTAAAAGCCCTCCTATTTCCTGGTGAGATTGAAGATTAACATGTGTTTAGCATTTTGTTATGGTCTTATCTTACATAAACATGTATGTTTTTTTTTTCAAGTTTTGTTTTTTTCAGTGCATTTCTTTACAAGCAAAACGGTCTTTAAACAGATTGAAAAAAAAAGGTAGAGAAGTAATCTGGCGTCACGCCAAGAAAATAAATAGGCAAAATGTTTGCTAATCGCAGCATTTTTATATTTTTTTCATTACTTTGAGAACATATTAATAAAGAATTACATTTTGAAAGAGTTGCACTATGTGTGTCCAGAAGGTGGAAATGAGGGGTTTGCATGAATGCGTATATGTATATACAGTAGATGCTTGAGTGCATCTTTTGTGTCTTTATTCCTTTGAGCACCAAAGATTTTAGTGTACCTGGCTCATAGCTGTAAAAACCTTGCATACAATGGAAAGATAAACTTGTAGGCCAAAAGTTCTTTATGTCTCATAGAGTGGGACTTCAGAAGACCAGGGTCACAGATGTACTCTCACTATACTCACGCTACTGAACCCCCCTTCCCCACCTCAACTGTTGGATTGTTAATAGCATAGTGACTGCTAATGAGGGTTATTGGTCAAAGGCCTTCTCCAACTGGCAGTTGATAAGGGTAGCACAGTACTTGCAAGGTCTACTTATAAGGGTGAGTTTGATATCTTACACAAAGAGCACTCTTTCAGTTGATTTATGTGTAGTTGACTTGAGACCCATCCCATAGAATTTTGGCCCAATGTTGCCAACGAGGCTTAAACATTATCTCCTGTCTAATCAGATTCCTTATGCATCTGTTGATACTGTAAATAGGTAAATCAAGGTAATATTTTAGATATAGGTGCCACATGGTGGGCTCCATCTGCTCCGGCTTCTTGTATGTCCCCAACAACAGGATCTCCCTGACATCTTTCCCAACTCTGTTCCTGTTCAGCTAGGAATGTTGGGTAAGCTAACTAGGTTTCTACTCACCTTTGCATGTTTCAGCACCTCCAGTTTCATTCTCCATGATATAAAAGTAAAAAACATCCAACAGGGAGAGCAGGGACATATTGTTTAGGCCACAGCAGATATGTCACCAATAAAATCCCAAAGAGATATAAGAAATTGTCTATAGTTTAACTCAAAAATGAGGACATCTCTTTTACTAACCTTTTAAGTGTCTATAGCAGTGTTCTCCAAACTGTGGCCCGGGGGTCAGATGTAGCCCTTTGGTTACAATAGAAAGTAAAATACTACTCAGGTGTAGGTGCTTCATGTATAACTCACAGGTGCTGACCTTGGCTCGCCACTGAAAATGACCATGTAAAAATGAAACTTGGCCGCACACTGCAGATGTCATCCAATAAAAGTCCTTTATTCTTAAAACACGGGACAAACAGCACTAGGATATAGCATACGGTTGATGCATTTTTACACAAAAGAGTGCTTAATCATGACCATGATGATATGATTAAGCACTTCTTCGTGTGAAATGCGTCAACTGTATGCTGTATCCTAGTGCTGTTTGTCCCGTGTTTTAAGAATGAAGGACTCTTATTGGATGTGCGTAGCCATTTGCTTGCATTTAACCGGCCCTTGAGGGACTATTTATCCCACTGAGACACTATTCCTTCTATTTAGGCATAATGCCTACCACTGGCACCAAAAATGGAGCACTGTTCCTCCCCTAATATCAGAGATGGGACACTGTTTACTCCCACTGATGCCAGGACAGTTTCTACCCTCACTGGCCACAGTCCGGCCGCCCTTAAGTCTGAAGGACAGTAAAATGGCCCTTTGTTTAGAAAGTTTGGAGTTTCCTTGTCTATAGTATCTGCAAAATAATTGGAGGTATATGCCTTTGTATCAACTGCCTCTTGTGTCAGGGGTATCATCATAATGTAGAGTTGGTTCCATGGTTGTTCTGTATTTAAAAATATAAAGGTGTATACAATGTATATACTGTACATACTGAATATAGTACCTACTTGCAATAAATTTACAGCTCCTGTGTTGCTTTTCCTTGGACTCCAGATGCCTTCAAAGAAAATATTCAACATGTCTTTCTTGGCACTCATCTAACATTTGTAATTACACTTCCAATTACAACAAAATAATTGGCAGCCTCCTGGCACATCTCAATGAAAGCAAAGGGAAGAAGTCCTTGTGTTCCATACTTATTCCCTTTGGGTGACGTTCTTCCCTCTTCAGTTGAAGCTCATTGGATGATTCCTGGATATAACATATATACCAGCTCAGTATAATGAACACGGGGTCCATAAACCGTATTAGGCTCCATTTGTAGTGAAATCCCACTCTAAAATAATAATAAAACAAACAAAATGCAATTGATCATATTATGACAGACATGCATCCTGTTATTAGGAGTAATGTATTTGTGTCAAAAGTAAAAAATGACCCCTTTTTCCTATCATATTTACGTCCCACATGTTTAATGTCTCTCACTGGCAAAATGATGCAGAATCTGTCAGCAGGAATTAGCTTTCTTGGCAAATATGTAGGACATGGACACTAGTCACTGAGGGCTTCTGGAGTGTATAGGAACCTATTATGCAAATAGGCTTGCTTAACTTACACATGCATAAATGTGATTAATTGTACATTGGGTATAATTCAGTGCGCTAGTTTATTCCTTCATGTTGTATTAATAGGCAACTTAGGCAGCAGTGTAGGAAGGAAGACTAAATGGGTTGCAGGAATGAAAAATGGTATTCCTAGTTCTCCCCACATTATGACTTCATAGACATGCTAGTAGGTAATTGGCTTCTGTCCAAAATTGGCCCTGGTATATGGGTGTGAGTTGGGGACCTTGGATTGTGGGCTCCTTGAGGGTAGGGACCGAATTGAGTGCGTGATGTATGTGTGGAGCGTTGTATAAATTGACGACGATATATGGGGGCCAGATGCGGCCCTTTGCTTGCTTTTATCAATCCGGTCCTTGGGGCACTATTTCATCTACTCATGCCAATGACTGCCAGAGGTGAATGCCACATCACATGGAATGAGCAGGGCACAACTTGAGTAGGGCCCATGTAGTTTGATCATTTAAAGTACAGTAAATATGTAAATAGGTTTTTACAAAAATTAATAATAAGAAAGAAAGAAAATGCTATTTTAAATTGTTATTGCTGAATGATCCTGCTGCTGAATTATTATTATTTTTTTATGAAGGATCGTTCTACAAATATACGTTCTTACCTTATTAATGTGTGTAATGTTTGTGCCTATGGAGAAGGGAGGGGAACGACTCTGCAGATATCACACTGGCCTGTGTCAGGTGAAAACAATAATAATTGCAAGGAAAATCCCACACGGCCAATCAACTTTTCCCTTGAGATGGCAAAGACAGCGATGCCTGCCGGGGTCGGGGAGGGCATGGATTTCCACATTCATCAATCTGATTTGATAGTAAGTGGGCAGGTTGGTTGAGGTCTTTAATCATCTTTTAATTTCTTTTTTTTTTTTATAATGCTTGCATTTTCCCCATTCCCCATCTAGTTTTCTCACATTGTTTCATCCTGTTGTGGTTTCATCAGTCTGTGCTTAAAACTAGAACAGGATTGAAAACCGAATGAAAGAGGAATGGAAACAAATCCTGTGTTTTTCATCAGCTGTGTTAAAAGAACCACATGCAAAATGAGAAAGCAAATGCAAAGGAAAAATGCTGAACCAGGAGAATAAAAGAACTGCTTTCTTCTGCACTTTCCTAAAGATGTATTAAAAAAAAAATAATAATAATAATACACTATATTACCAAAAGTATTGGGACGCCTGCCTTTACAAGTGCATGAATTTTAATGGCATCCCAGTCTTATGCCCTGTACACACGGTCGGATTTTCCGATGGAAAAAGTGCGATCGGATTGTGTTGTCGGAAATTCTGATCGTGTGTGGGCTCCATCGAACTTTTTCCGTCTGAATTTCCGACACACAAAGTTTGAGAGCAGGATAAAAAATTTTCCGACAACAAAATCCGATCGTTTAAATTCCGATCGTGTGTAGACAAATCCAACGCACAAAGTGCCACGCATGCTCAGAATAAATTAAGAGACGAAAGCTATTGGCTACTGCCCCGTTTATAGTCCCGACCTAGGTGTTTTACGTCACCGCGTTCAGAACGATCGGATTTTCCGACAACTCTGTGCGACCGTGTGTATGCAAGACAAGTTTGGCCCAAAATCTGTCGGAAAAAATCAGATGGATTTTGTTGTCGGAATGTCCGATCAATGTCCGATCGTGTGTACAGGGCATTAGTCCGTAGGGTTCAATATTGAGTTGGCCCACCCTTTGCAGCTATAACAGCTTCAACTCTTCTGGGAAGGCTGTCCACAAGGTTTAGGAGTGTGTCTATGGGAATGTTTGACCATTCTTCCAGAAGCGCATTTGTGAGGTCAGGCACTGATGTTTGACGAGAAGGCCTGGCTCGCAGTCTCCACTGTAATTCATCCCAAAGGTGTTCAGGACTCTGTGCAGGCCAGCCAAGTTCCTCCACCCCAAACTTGCTCATCCATGTCTTTATGGACCTTGTTTTGTGCACTGGTGCGCAGTCATGTTGGAACAGGAAGGAGCCATCCCCAAACTGTTCCCACTATGTTGGGAACATGAAATTGCTGGTATGCTGACGCCTTAAGAGTTCCCTTCACCGGAACCAATACTTTTGACAATATAGTGTATATTCATAGTTTCCCACATTGTATCTCCTGAAAAGGCATTTAATAATTAAAGGTCCTTTTTTAATCTCTGTGGCTTGTTACCACTCATTTCCTAATATACAAACACCAGTCTATACAAACCAGCACATTCCATATAACCCAATATGTATAAATGTATCAGATAACAGCCTCTGACTTCATTTTATGGTTTAGAATTTTTTTTTAGCAGAAATTTTAATTATACAGAGTTTTATACTAGTGCTCAACAATCCCAATATGCTGCATCAGTCAGTTCTCATGTCTGCTGCGAAAAATATTAACATAAGTTGGAGTAAAATGAATAATAAATTAATCTCAGTCAGCATTGTAGTTAATTGGATGCACTGTTAAATATGCACATTATGCATTGAGGTTTATTGAGGTTTATATAACATTGTACTTGTTGTCAGCCTGCCTTGTCATTGTGGGGTAGGCGAGGCTTTTGATGTAGTCTTCAGACTAGCTTCACAGTAATCAGAAGTGGAACGTACGTGGCATGACGGCTTCCTGATAAACATCCTTATACAAGCTTTGCTGCCTCTGTTCATATACACTCTATTGATTGACTGTTGCACATTGTACAAGGCCTAAATAAATAGCAACACTCCATTGTTGCTTATCTGCACCAGTAAACTTGCTGCAACTGTGACTTGTCAAGTCTTATTTGGTGTCCATCTCACTCATGGCAAGACAACCATGATGCAGCTCGGTATTGTGTGTCTCTCCGGCAAAAGCTAGGCTCGCTCAGACCTTATTGTATGTTAATCTGAACTAAACTGCAAGTAGGGAGATGGAAGCTTATTTAAGACATGACAAGCTAAATAAGACTGTATACAATCTGATGAGGAGCAGACCATAATACGTTTTAATGGTTCCATTTGAGAAGATCTCTATAACTCTTCTTATCTTCTTATATGTCTACCATTAACCTTAATACCTCTCTGTTTCTCAGACTTATACGTAAGATCTTAAGGTATTTTGAAACTTTGCCAACAGCCATTAAGCTAGCTGTCATTGCTCCACTATATTTCTATCACTTTGTAGAGTTTTATAATACGTGTAGTCTTACTTTAGTGATCAAAGAAATTATGCTACGGGGAAATTTACTGTCACTAGAGGTTTTCTGAGAAATGTCTTGCAGTGGTGGTGGCTTCTGTTCAAATGTTAATGGCTGTTTTTTAATGGCAAGTTGGGATAAGACTTCCCTAAAGCCAGAGGCGTAAATAAAACCTTCAGAGCTCCTGTGCAAGAAACCATAAAGGGCTCCCCTTCCCACTGGGGCTCTTTCTATTAGTACTGGAGCCCTTTCCATCGGTCCTGGGGTTCAGTCTGGGGTACTCCCCACTAAACCTGGGGCCCTTTACTCCCGTCTTGGGACTTTTGGGACTTTGGTGCGATTCGCGTGTAGTAGACTGCGATGTTAATTCACAAAAGTTGCAAGCAAGTCACAAGGAAATCACAAGCAAGTGGGACGGCAGCTACATGACTTTAAATTTGCAGCAGTGTGAACTGAGCCCATGGTCTTTAGTGGTCCCCATTTCTGCCATTTTGCCCCCCCCCCCCCATGGTAGCGGAACGCTTAGGTCTAGTTGTAAGTGCAATCTTTCCAACCCTTTCTGCTGCTGTCTAAAGCATTTCCAAGTGAATAAAAGTTGTGGAGAGTCTTATTTGACTCATTCGGTGTATTACTGCTCCATTACTGCTCCACCCAAATGACCTCCATAAACCAGATCATCATTTTCACAAACTTGTCCGCCTAATACATCACTGAAGTCTTTTTCTATTTCACGTGTTGGGTGAACTCAAGTGATTTTTGTGTGGAAATATCCCAAGTGATTAGAAAAACACTGAGCCATAGAAGTAACTGTCTGTGTGACATGTTTTTGATGAGCAAATAGAGGTGGCAGTGAGCTGAGAATATTTAGAACTTGACAGCCTATGAGCCAAAAATCTAGGCCCTTTTAAATGATAATATGATAGGAAGTACTTTTTCTCTGGTAACAAATTACTTGTATTTATTTACAAGTGCACGTGGCTCTTGTAAATAAATAATTGTGGTCAAAATCAAATTAAAAAAGGTCAACGATGATAGAAGCTCAGATGACAGTCTTGACCAGAGTGCTGACATATGAGTAGTCGATCTGTAGGCTTTCATACAGACCTGGTCTTAAGCATGTAGCAGTGCAGGACTTTTCAGTGTTACTTGCAAATAAATGATTGTGACCAAAATCAAATGAAAACAATTAGATCTGATTTGGTAGAAGCTTTATGAAATTCTTAAACAGGAGTAATCGGGCTGTAGGCTTTCCACACAATATAGCAATGGAGAACTTGTAAATAAACGACTGTGGTTAAAATCAATTTAAAACAGTTAGGTCCATTTTGGCAGAAGCTTTGATGACATTCCTGACCAGAGTTCTGACATTTAGAGAGTGGTCGGGCTGTAGGATTTTATACAATATAACAATCCAGAAGTTCTCAACAGTACTTGTAAATAAATGATTGGGGTCAAAATCAAATTGGAATATCTATGTCTACTTTGGTAGAAGCTTTTATGGCATTCTTGACCAGAGTACTTACATATGAGTAGCCAGGCTGTACCCTTTCAAACAAACTTGATATCGATCATATAGCAATGCAGGACTTCTCAACTGTAATTGCAAAAAAAATAATTGTGGCCAAAATCAAATTAGAACATTTAGGTCTACTTTGATAGAAATTTTAATGAGTTTCTTAAATGGAATGCTGACATTTAGAAAGTAGTTGAACTCTAGGCTTTCACACAATATAGCAATGCAGAGTTTCCAAATAATAATTGTAAGTAAATGATTATGGTCAAAATACATTAAGAACAGTTAGGTCTACTTTGGTAAAAGAAGCTTTCATGACATTCTTGACCAGAGTCCTGACATTTAGAGTGTAATCAAGCTGTAGGCTTTCATACAATATAACAATGAAGATCTTCTCAAGGATACTTGTAAATAAATGATTGGGGTACAAATCTAATTAGAATATCTAGTTCTACTTTGGTAGAAGCTTTGATGAGATTCTTGAACAGAGTGCTGACATTTGAAGATTAGTTGCGTTGTAGACTTTCAAATAAACCTGTTATTAAGCATATTAGCAATGCAGGACTTCTCAATGGTACTTGTGAACAAATGATTGGGGTAAAAATCAAATTAGAACATCTAGGTCTACTCTTGTTTTGACGAGATTCTTGAACAGAGTGCTGACATGTAAAGATTAGTCTGGTTGTAGACTTTCATACATGCCTGGTATTACACATATAACAAAACAGAACTTCTCAACTGGCGCTCATTTTGAAATAGAAAATGAATAGTCCCTAATGTTGCCTATACTGAGTATCTACAGACCAGAAGCAGTAATGGATGTACAATATAATAAAGTTATTGCAGAGTATATAACTGGCCTGCACTTGACTTAAACCTGCTGACTACTGTTACTTGCCTATACCAAAAACTGGAACCAACCTGCACAAAATCCCTGCTTGAACTCCCAGAAATACTCATATACCATTCAGAGAAAACCACGTAGACCTGGGTGTGAGGTAAACTACTATATCTGCACCCTGCAGTGTATGGTTTACACCAGGTACCTCGTTTAATCACGGAACGCTTCCCAATGACCACATTAACACTGTTAGTAAATATGGATGGCTCTTGCACAAATTTAATTAACGTCCATTTGAAATTTCCATTTAAATCTGCTCATTCAGTCCCGAATGCATCAAACCAAGAATCTTATGCCCCGTAAACACGATCGGACTTTCCGACAACAAAACCATGGATTTTTTTCCAAAGGATGTTGACTCAAACTTGTCTTGCATACACACGGTCACACAAATGTTGGCCCAAAATTCCAAATGTGGGAACGCGGTGAAGTACAACACGTGCGATGAGCCGAGAAAAAGGAAGTTCAGTAGCCAGTGCTATTGATTCAGAGCATGCGTGAACTTTTGTGCGACGGACTTGTGTACAATCGATCGGAACTTTCCGACAACAAGTTTTGTTGTCGGGAAATTTGAGAACCTGCTTTCAAACATCTGTTGGCGGGAAAGTCTGACAGCAAATGTTCTATGGAGCATACACACGGTCGGACTTTCCAACAACAAGCTCATATCCAACATTTGTTGTCAGAAAGTCCAATCGTGTGTATGCGGCATTGGGGTTTGCCTTCTTTAGAAAGCAGCTACAGTCTAAATATAAAAGGGTGTCCTCTGCCAGCATGCTGGGGAGAAGGATCCTTGCTCTTGGTGTGAAAACAGTGGTCTCTCTGCAAAGATCCTACACAAGCCCCGCTTAGTCAGATCAGTAGCTCTATAGTTACCAAAGTTAATGTTACCTATTGATTAAAGAGTACTAGCTCTGACTCAGCAGATTGTGTTAGTGCTCGGGGGAGGGGGGGTAGATCTATAGCACCAGAATCTGAAGCTAAGATAGATGATTGTTTTATATATCCAAGTAGTGGCACTATTGTGTTGGTGTGGTCCTGGTAGCGCATCTGGTTGGTGGGTAGATCAAGGGGTTGAAATAGCCCCCCCTTTAAAGTGGTGTTCCGACCGAAATGATACTTTTTAAGGAAAATACCCCTATAATACACAAGCTTAATGTATTCTAGTAAAGTTAGTCTGTAAACTAAGGTCTGTTTTGTTAGTTTATAGCAGTAGCTTGTTATTTTACAAACTTACAGCAGGCCGTGGCCATCTTAAGTGTGGGCATCTGAAGCCAGACTGTATTTCTTCCTGGATCTCATCCTTGCAGATCTCGCACATGCTCAGTGCAGCACAAGCAGTGTAATAGGTTTCAGGTCAGGTTTCCATAGCAACGGCAGTGTCAGAGGAAGTTGCCGCCCCTTCCCAGAAGGCATTGCAAACAGGAAATGATGCGATGGGCCGCGGCCAGTGAGGAGAAGGGGAAAAATGAATACAGCAGATATACAGTAAGTGCTGAGAATAATTTTTTTTAAATATCCAATTCGTTTACAGTGCGCAGTTTAGTAAGGGATGCTGAAGAGTTGTAAAAGTGGGTGGAATCCACTTTAAGATTGAAGGACCATACCTAGAAGTTTGGGGCTAAAATTGAGTTGATACTAAATATGAATTGAGCACAATAGAAAATGCATTTAGGAGACTCACCATTACCCCCTCCATCCGGGCTTAGCAGAGTTTGAAGTTCACAGTCTGGGATTTAAGGCAAGAATGATATTATGAAACCTGTGGGTATACACTACAAGACAGTGATGTTCAGCCTCGGGTTTAGGGAAAATCAGCAGGGGGTGCGTCAGACCTCTGCGGAGATATTAGTGCCTCCACACAGCGAACAAGGCTCCTTCTCTGCATCATGCTGGCAGGGGACAGGTATTTTACTCAAGCTCCAGCTGCTTTCCAAAGACCATAACCTGTAAGGAAAAGACTTTACACACATTTTGCTTTGAAACTCCTGCAAGGTATTTAGCTCATATAAGTTCAGGAGGGCTTTAACTGCTAAAAGTAGAAGCCGATCCACATCAGATCCCATCTATTACTAAATTCCCTATTTCCTGCCCTTCTATTTTTTAGAGTGATTGCATTTATGGTTTAGTGTTTTAATAGATATGTAGTAAAAAAATCCATTAAAATAAAATATAGAGAGCTTACTGGTAGCGTTATGAGATCACAAACCCTACTGTATCGGCAGATAAGCGTTCCCAGAGAATGGCTGTGGTCATTGGATTCTGAAATGGCCGTGTGATAAGGTATTAGATGGAAAGCTGGCTTTAATGACTGAGAGAGGAAATCCTTTTTTCCGCCTCTAAGGAATAGAACCTGCTTTTCTCACTTTTTCACAGTCTTTACCAGAAGGCTAAATAACTTGTGAACAGGGAACGTTCAGTTGAATACACAATTTTAAAAGTAGATGAAGCTAGATGGATTTCCCCTGTGTGTGTGTGTTCCATATTCAAGATCTAATTATTAACGCAAAATGAAAAGCACAGAATACCTGTCAGACTGGAAGACGTGAAGCATAGAACAAGACAGTGATTTGTTCAGTCTGGATTTATGGGCAAGGCATCTAAATATGAACTGGAAGGCTTTATGTTTATTTTAGTTATATTTTTACCTATGCTTTGTATCTGTAACTAGATTATATAGAGATTTAGTAGACATATACTATGGTTGAAAAACAAAGTCAAGCCATACAAATGTACAAAAAAAACTTTATTAAAGCGGAGTACTGCTAAAAAAATAAATAAAATAAAAGTCAGCAGCTACAAATACTTCAGCTGCTGACTTTTAATAATTAGACACTCACCTGTCCCAGGGTCCAGCGATGCGGGCGTATGAAGCCCCGCTCCTCTCCCCCTCCTCTCTGCGACGCCGGCATTGTAACTGTGGGCGCCCGGCTGTGGCTGCACAGCCGGGCACACACTGCGCAAACGCAAGCCACGCCGCACACCGTGACTGTCCGGGCAATCATCTGCGACCTGTGACGTGTCCCGGATGATTGCCGAGAGGGAGGGGGAAAGGTGATCTCCCTTCCGGTGCCGCGGTGCGCCGGGAGGAAGTGGGAGCTGGGACCCTCTGAAAAGAGGGTCCCGGCTCCCCCCCAAAAAAATGGCATGCCAAATGTGGCATGTCAGGGGGTCACCTCCCTTAAAGCGGACATTCCATTTTTGGGTGGAACTCCGCTTTAAGTTCAAACATTACTTCCACAAGAGCTGGGTCAGTCTATAGAACTGCTTTTCTTACTGTCCATTGATGACAGGTTTCTCAACCAGGGTTCCTCTAGAACCGGGGTGTCAAACTCCAATTGATCATGGGCTCCATCAACGGTATGGTTGCCCTCAAAGGGCCTGGTTGTATCTGGGGTGTGGTACATACAGCGTGCAAGGTTTAGGGGTGTGCTATGTACAGAGTACAGTTGATCAGGGGTGCCCTATGCACAGATTGCAAACTTCATGGGTGCGCTATGTACAGAGTGCAGGGTTCAAAAACATTGCATTTCTGGCAAAATCAGCAGAGATTTTCTGCAGTTGCTGAAAATACAATGATTCCCTGTGACAACCATTTAGGTTAATTAATTGCATCGCAATTAGTTTGATTTGTTATTAACAGCCCAGCATGTTCTGCAAACAAACCAACCTAGAATCACTGGGTAGTAAATGCTTATTTGTGAAATAGAGATTTTACACAAATAATGAAGGCAACGGGTTAATTTACTAAAGGTAACTGGGGTTGAAAATGTGAATTATGCAAGGGCATTTCCCCCTATCTTAACCTCCCTGGCGGTATGATTATATCAGATTTTTTGCGTCTCAAAGCGGTACAATTATTTTGCATGGAAATTTGGCGTTTTATATTGTAGGCCTGTAATTCTTAGGAATAACACACTTAAATCTGTCCAAACAAGAGTCTAGTAGACATCCCGGGTATGATAAAGCTTGAAACACGAAGTCATAAATTATAATATAATAAATAACTATAAATAATTATAACAAATAATAATATAATAATAATAACATTTATTCAATAATGTAATCAAATCAAAAACACTGAAATTTGCTCAGTCGCAGAATTGTCGCTGTCGTTACTTTCAGTGTTTGATGACAGATCTCCCCACAAATCACTATCACTCAATTCTGTAAGTGATTCTAATTTATTATCGCTGTTTTCTATCTGGTCTAAAACCGCTTTTGATGTAAAGGGACGGTTTTGGCTGCTATGGGCAATCTCCAGTTTCCAGGCAGAAAGAACAGTATATATAATATAAAACTACATGCAGGACACTGGGCAAAGCACTGGGGCAAAAGGGATGTGGAATATTTTGATACAGTACTGTAATCTGTAAGATTACAGTGTACTGTATGTGTTTTGTTTTTTGCCACCGGGCTCCGTCCCCGTGCGTCACGACACTCACAGGGGACGGACCCCGGCACTGTGATGAATCGGGTGGAGTACACGGCTCGCACACACAGCTGGAGGTCATCACAGGATCCTGGGGACAAGGTAAATAACTTTCCCAGAATACTGCGATGCGATCCCGAGTGTGGCTCGGGGTTACCGCTTGTGGTAACGAAAATTCACCCCGAGCCACACTCGGGAATACCACCAGGGAGGTTAATGCATGTGGGAAAGCTGTGCTGGCTTCCATCCATCCAATTTGTGAAAGCAAAAATGCTGTGTTATTTTTTTTTTTTATGTCCTTGCGTTTGATTGGGTATTGTTTGCAAACTGAATTCTCACCCCTTGCACTAAGGCTGGCCATAGATGTTTCAGATCTCGGCCAGTTTGAACGTTCAACTTAGGTACAACCAGCCTGCCAGATTCACGTGCGATTTTCGCTAGCGGCTGCTATATCTTTTCCCGGTGGGGACAGCTTCTGCCAGGAGCAGACAATTACTTGGCATGATGGATTCCCCTGCCAGCACTGTCTATGTTCATGTGAGAATCATGAAATTTGCACCGTCTATGGATGGCCTAAGCTAGGGGAAAATTATTAGTCTAATTGCCTTTAGTTAATTAACTATCACGGCACAAAGAGCTCTATCAGCTAAAGGCAAATAGGCGGTTCACTCTGCAAGGGAGCTTTCTCTTACCTTAGTCAATGAGGTGAACCTCTTCTGAATTCCATCATCCAATCATGTGCAAGTAAAAATAGAATTTTTTTCTTGCATGTGATTTGATAATCTTTGCAAAAGTGAATTTTCACCACGATCAATAAGCTAAGGGAAAATTCCCTTGCAAGGTGAACAGCTTATTTGTCTTTAGTAAATCCACCTCAAAATATCAGTTTATAAATCGTTAACCACTTCAGCCCCAGAAGATTTTCCTGCTTAATGACCAGGCCATTCTTTGCGATTCGGCACTGCGTCGCTTTAAATGACAATTGCGCGATTGTGCGACGTTTTACCCAAACAAACATTTTTTGCCCACAAATAGAGCTTTCTTTTGGTGGTATTTGATCACCTCTGCGTTTTTTATTCTTTGCAATATAAACAAAAAAAGAGCGAAAAAAAACCCAAAACAATATTTTTTACTTTTTGCTATAATAAACATTCCCAAAAATGTTTTTTAAAAATATTTTTTTTCCTCCTTTTAGGCCGATATGTATTCTTGTACATATTTCTGGTAAAAAATTTCAATAAGCATACATTGATTGTTTTGCGCAAACGTTATAGCGTCTACAAAATTGGGAATATATTTATGGCATTTTTATGGCATTTTTATTATTATTATTTTTTTTTTACTAGTAATGCCAGTGGTCTGCGATTTTTAGTGCTACTGCGACATTGCGGCAACCAGATCGGACACTTTTGACACCTTTGCACTGATTACTGTGTAAATATCACTGGCAGGGAAGGGGTTAACACTAGGGGGCGATCAAGGGGTTAAATGTGTTCCCTAGGGAGTGGTTCCTTACTGTGGGGGGGATGAAACTGACTGGAGGAGAAATATCGCTGTTTGTAATTACTACAAACAGCAGATCTATCTCTTCTCTCCTGTCAGAACGAGGATTGGTGTGTTTACCCACACCAATCCCCGTTCCCACTCTCGTACCCACAATCGCGGGTGGCTGGCAGCGATCGCGCCCGCCGGCCAAACGCATCAGGCCCCCCCGCTGCGCGCGCACCTGCTATGGCTCCTAGAGGAGCCGACATACCCATAAGGTGATTCGTGGGAATGTGCCACTTTGCCGACGTACATCGGCGTGAGCCGGTCGGCAAGTGGTTAAAGTGATACTAAAGTTTCGTTTTTTTTTTTTTTAAAGTTAAAAATAACAAACATGTTATTCCCACCTCCTCTTTGTAGTTGGTTTTGCACAGAGCAGCACCGATCCTCCTCTTGTCGGGTCCCTCTTCTGTGCTCCTGGCCCCTCCCTCCTGTTGAGTGCCCCCCACAGCAAGCAGCTTGCTATGGAGGACACCCGAGCTGAGCCACAGCTCCCTGTGTCCATTCAGACATGGAGCCATGGCCCAGCCCCGCCCCCTTTCTATCCTCATTGGCTGACTGACTTTGATTGACTGCAGCAGGAGACAATGGCCCCGCGTTGCTGTCTCAGCCAATGAGGAGGGGAGTCCCTGGCAGCCAAGACACTCCTACAACATCGCTGGATCTAGATGGACCTCGGGTAAGTATTAGGGGCGCTGCTGCACAAGGAAGGCTTTTTATCTTAATGCAAAGAATGCATAGAATACATTAAGATAAAAGAAAAAAAAAACCTTTACAATCACTTTAAGCCCATTTAAAAAAAGAGATGTAAAATCCTTATTATATTGATATTATAATATTAATATAGTTATAATTATTATGTTAAAATATGGATATTTGTAAAAAAAAAAAAAAAAAAAAAAAAAATGGATATTTGTATATTTTCTATTACATTTTAGTCTTTTTTTATGCTTTTTATGCTAAATATGGATATTTATATATTTTCCATTACATTTTAGTCTTTTTTTATGATTTTTATTATCCCTTTTACTCAGGTCCCCTTTCTCATTGCTCACAGACCATTTTCTGCATGTAATATATTCTTAAACGCTTGCCACAGGGACACCTTGCTTTTGCTGAATGAATCAAAGGGTACCAATTAGACAGAGCCATCGAGCCGAGTACATGATGACATCGCAAAACCAATCTAATTTCTCTCATTCTAAACTCATGAAAATTCCTCTCCTTTAGAGAACAATCAATATTTGCAACGCCATGGAGATAGGATCGGCTTTTTAAACCTGTTGGCGTAAAATTGATAAACTCGCAGTAATAAAGTTTCCCCCAGCTTCGCTGGTATCTTATTAGTGCACTAAGAAAAGTACATTTTACAAGTGAATTAGCAGACTATAAAAAAAAAAAAAAAAAGGAAAAAGGCAAGCTCGGTGAAATCCATGATCATGTTAGAAGCTAGGGATACAGATTTGATTAGGAAAATAAACGTAAGATCATCATGAAACCCGGCGTCGCTATTCTCGCGCGTTGCAGTTTGCACTTATCCGTTATTAGATGATCTGTTTGTTGGCACACTTCATGCCTTTGTTTACATCTACTTTACTAGGTAATCAACTGCAAATGACTTAAATGGTGTAATTACAATTTGGCGAAATTGAAAAATGTATGTACAAGTTCCATTCGCTTTGCATATTTTATAAGCAGGCCATGGAAAGTGCAAGGAGATATTATCGATCAGGTGGCATAGCGTCGACCTACAGTACATATTTTCCTTTCATTTATTTATTTATTTTTTTTTTTTTTCTGATTCTCCTTAGCAGCACAAACAACCTGAGACAAGGTAAAGCAAAAAAAAAAAAAAAAGTAGGTACAATTACAAGTGCGAGCGGCGTGAAGCGCCCTAGGGTAGAAAGGCAATTTGCGTCCAGCAATCTTCTTGGTAGGAATCTCAGCACATTACTTGTAATAAAGCTAACCTTCTATTTCCCTTGCCGGAGTCACCTTGATAACCTTAACATCTAAAAACAGCAGAAATGAAACATTTGTAGGATGTATTGCAAAGCAAAGCGCTGACCAAATGATGCCGAAATGACCTTTATTTAGGAGAAATGTATTCTAATAGTGTTCATATTAGAGATGACAGCATGGTATTATTATACACAACATTTGCGCATTCCATTGTAGAATAATTTCGATATGATACGTGTGATGTGATTGTTGGGACGCCATGCATTTGTGTTTCATTTTAATTTCACATCTTGACCTTGCATCCTATAAACACAAGATGGGAAAAGGTTTGTACTTTCCTGGTGCCTTCATGGCGGCATACATATGTCTCAGTGGGTGGTCTTCATGTTTCAACAGGGACACTTCTGTGAATTCAGACGTCTTCCACCATAACATCTTTTCAACCCACCAGAGTTCCGAGATCACCAGAGTGGTGGGCAGGAGGGGCTGCTGCCCTGGGCACTCTGGTATCATGTGATGTGGGTGAGGGGGGGCACCACAAGGAGATTGGGGCAAGGGGATTTGTGTGTAGAAGGAGAATTCAGGGGGTGGTCGGAATTGTGCAAGAAGTGGTGATTTGGGGGGATTTTTGTTGGGAGGGGAAGATGATTTATACTAGGTGGAGGGATTTGAGGGGTTTGTGTTATAAAAGTAAAACAGTAGAGGGGAAATATTTTATGGGGGGGGATTTATGCTAGTAGGGATGGTTGGGGGGTACTTGTGCTAGGAAGGGAAATTGGTGGTATGATAGGGGATTGGGGGAGGGGGTTTTGTTCTGGAAGAGGGGATTTGGAGTGGGGGGGTAAAGGATTTGTGCTTGGATCGGAAATTTGAGCGGTAGAGAATTTGTGCTATGAGGGGGACATTATTTTTTGGGGGGAGGGGGGATTCGTGCTGGGGCATATAGTAAGAGAGAGGATTTGAGCCGGAGGGTATGGTGGGGCAAAGATTTGGTCTGGTAGGGGCGGTTTCAGCAGGGGGGAAGATTTGCACTGGGAGGAGGGGGATTTACACTTAGTGAGTGAGCAAAAAAAATTTTGGGGGAGGGGTGGTGGGATTTTCGCTGACACATAATGCTCATACATCTTGAGGGAAAGTGGGGCGCAATTTGGCATGTTTGCCCTGGGCTCTAGATGACCTTTTCCCAGTACTGATGGTGGGTACCTAATGGGTAGAAAAGATGTTTGTGGTGGAAGACATCTGAATTTCTAGAAGTGTCCCTGTTCAAACGTGGAGACCACCCACTGAAACATATGTATGCTGCCATGGAAGCACCAGGAAAGGAAAATTACGGAAAGGTAAGTATTCAATTCTCCTGTCAAAGTCCTCACTTATCCAGGCACAGTGGTGGTCAACTTTCTTGATATGGGGGGGAGAGGCTCGGTATTACCAAAGAGGCGGACATAAAATTCAGTGAATATTCAGTGTTCAGTGTCAGGGGTAGGCTGAAGCGTGAGGCTGTTCCCCCAAAATGCGTTAGTTCCACCTGTAACCTTTACTAGGTTTTTCCAGCCAAAACCGTTAACCGTTGTACCAGAAAAGGGGCAGACCTACTACTGTCAACCGAGTAGTCTACCACTGCCTACTTTTGGGCATCAGAAGAGGCCCCCCCACATTCACTGTCTTGATAGCCGCCTACAGCTCATTTGTTGGTTCACCAGACCAGTGTGGTCTTCCACAAATACGAGAGTGAATATTCAGTGTCAGAGAAAGCAGACACGCAACAGGATATAGTCCAAAGACCATGAACATGATATAAGAGATATATAGAGATTGCAGACATGATACCGTAGTACTCCAATGAAAAAAAATGGCACCCAAGAGGTGCTGGGATATGAGTTTAAACAAGGTAGTGAGAGGGCAAAAAACATTTGAAGAGCCCACTGGCTCAGGTTAGACTGCTCACAACAGGCAAGGCTACCCTACTGTGGGTACTCCTACAGGTTATCAGGAAAAGACATGCATATATGGAAGGAGACCCAGACCAAAAGATAAAATAGTCCAAATCCATTTATTGAGATTGTGTTAAAAGAGTCAATGCACTTCAGGGGTCAATGGAACTACTACTTCATCAGGGCTTCAGTTAAAAATGAGAACCTTGAGTGGACTCAAAGTCAGGCTTTCCTGTTTGAATCTGTTTAGGGAAGCTGATTGTTGGCTTAGGATTCCTGTCCAGCATTACAGTATCTGCATCAGCAGTCAAAATAACTTTAAATCTGGATCTTTTGGTCTGGCGCCCCTTCCATATATGCATGATACAGGATATAGTCAGACACAGTCCGAGACTGCGTACATGATACAAGAGATGGTAAGAGACTGCGTACATGATACAAGAGATGACAAGAGACTGTGGGTATCATACAAGATATGGTCAGAGACTGCAGGCATGAAATAAGAGATGGTCAGAGACTAAAGACATGATACAAGAGATGGTCAGAGACTAAAGACATGATACAAGAGATGGTCAGAGACTGCAGGCATGAAATAAGAGATGGTCAGAGACTGCAGACATGATACAAGAGATGGTCAGAGACTAAAGACATGATACAAGAGATGGTCAGAGACTGCAGGCATGAAATAAGAGATGGTCAGAGACTAAAGACATGATACAAGAGATGGTCAGAGACTAAAGACATGATACAAAAGATGGTCAGAGACTGCAGGCATTAATTACCGAGATGGTCGGAGACTAAAGACAAGATACAAGAGATGGTCAGAGACTGCAGACATGATACAAGAGATGGTCAGAGACTAAAGACATGATACAAGAGATGGTCAGAGACTGCAGGCATTATTTACCGAGATGGTCGGAGACTAAAGACAAGATACAAGAGATGGTCAGAGACTAAAGACATGATACAAGAGATGGTCAGAGACTGCAGGCATGAAATAAGAGATGGTCACAGACTAAAGACATGATACAAGAGATGGTCAGAGACTGCAGGCATGAAATCTGAGATGATCAGAGACTAAAGACATGATACAAGAGACGGTCAGAGACTAAAGACGTAATACAAGAGATGGTCAGAGACTGCAGACATGATACAAGAGATGGTCAGAGACTGCAGACATGAAACAAGAAATGGTCAGAGACTGCAGACATGATTCAAGAGATGGTCGGAGACTGCATACGTGATGCAAGTGATGGTCAGAGACTGAAGACATGATACAAGTGATGGCAAGAGACTGTGGGTATCATACAAAGAGATGGTCAGAGACAGCAGGCATGAAACAAGAGATAATCAGAGCCTGCAGACATGATATGAGAGCTGGTCAGAGACTGTGGACATGAAACAATAGATGGTCAGACACTCTGGGTATGATGAAAGAAATGGTCAGAGACTGCAAACATGATACAGGAGACTGCCAGAGACTGTGAACATGATATAGGAGCTGATGGAGACTGGTAACCTGCTTCAAATGATGTGGTCACTGGTCACGTAGACTGGAGATAAGCTACATGGGACTGCTAGAGATTTTTGTTTTCATATCCGCAACATATTTGTCAGTCTGAACCTGCTCTATATTCAGATCAGAGCCAGCTAATATTCAGTGTAACTTTGCTCATAGAGCTTACATTCAGGAGGTGATTAAATGTTTTGTGAGAAAATACAAAAACCAGAATGAACACGAGGTGGGCTGCAAATGCGCCTGATATGAGTAAAGTACACCCTTTCATATTTCTGCGCCAGCGAACATATAATGGTAGATAAACAGTATTCTGATTGTGTGTGAAAATAACAGGCTTTTGCAGCAATAATTCTCTAAACAGCATGTAAACAGTTATCCGGCATTTTCTGTTCTGCACACAGGGCTTGATAGCTTTGAGAGCGAGACATAATTCATGTGGATGGGAAGCCAGGTCATTTTATAGGCAGGTTTTACCATTGCAGCATTTTCTTGTTGATACCGCTTGTTATTAGCTTGTAAAAACTGTCCATTGCCTTCACTATATAATGACTTAAACAGAGATCCAGGCACAATAAGACTCTGTCTTGTGAAAGACGTACTTTTTAAGACGGGGGGGGGGGGGATTTGTGCTCTTTCCTCTATATATCGGTAATAGAAGAGTGCGGTCAGCTGCTATAAGCAGCCATTTTGGGACTCGAGT
Source organism: Aquarana catesbeiana (assembly GCF_042186555.1). Lineage (NCBI taxonomy): Eukaryota > Metazoa > Chordata > Amphibia > Anura > Ranidae > Aquarana > Aquarana catesbeiana. The sequence continues at coordinate 664,299,339 of NC_133327.1, read as the reverse complement.
ATTTAAAGATGAATTTCAGGTATGGATATTCTATTCATAGTTACATTGCTCCACCTTGGACCAATTTAACAATGCTTATACCATACATGGCTGATCCCCCTGGATGAGGAAATCAGTGTAGTAGACATCGCTACTCCACTCCTTCTGGGTCCCTCACCAAACGGCTGCCCTGCTGCATTGTGAACACAGGTGAGAAAATGGTTTGCATTTTCTGAATGAATGCAAAACATTCTCTGATTGGAGGAGGTGGAGAGACAGAGTGGGGATGTCATGCTCTCCACCTCATCACATTCTCGGAAAGGTGCCCTTGGTAATCGACCGACCTCTTGTGTTCAGAATGCAGCTGAGCAGCTGTTTGGCATGGGACCTGGAAGCAAGTGAAGGTCACTGGAGTAGCAGTGTCTACTGGTGTCTACAGGTGATTTCCAGCTTCCAAGGGAATCCCATATGTATGGTATATACTTAGTTGCATTGATCCAAGCTGGACCAATGTAACTATGCATGAAATATCCATACCTAAAGCCTAACTGAACTTTCAGTATAAATCAGCTAAGTACATTCCAGGTGCATCAAAACGCAAGAAGTGCAAAGTCTTGGGCTAAGTTCACGCTTGGTCATTCTCTGAAAAGCAATGAGTGGTGGATCTCCCTCAGAGTGAGGCTAAGCAGCTACTGTCAGACATTCAGGAGGCGATCCTGCTACTTCCTGAATGCTTGTTTATTTTGTCTGCTTTTTCTTTTCAATGGAGCGTTCTTTACTGTAAGAGCGGCAAAGATGTGGAATTCCCTTCCACAGGCGGTGGTCTCAGGGGGGGGTCATCAATAGTTTCAAGAAATGATTAGATAAGCACCTGAACAACCACAACATACAGGGATATACAATGTAATACTGACATATAATCACACACATAGGTTGGACTTGATGGACTTGTGTGTTTTTTCGACCTCACCTACTATGTAACTATGTAACTAATGTTCTGCAACCATCAGCTAAGTATGTGGCTCGCAGTTGTGCTGTGGTCCCCTTGACTTGAATGCCAGAATTTGACAGGTGGTGCTGTCTTTTAACTCAAGAAGCCATGTTAAATTTTCAGCATTTTTGGCATGGCCTCATTCACGTGAATGGTCAAGTTTGACAGGTGGAGCCACCTGTCAACTCAGGATGCTGTGTTCAATTTTCTGTGGTCATGGCGCATTCCTATTGACTTGAATGGACAAGTTTGATAGGTGGTGTGCCTGTCAACTTGAGATGCTGTGTTAAGGGGCAGTAAGGGGCATGTCAGACCTCTGCAGTGAGACCACTGTTTCCATGCAGAGAGCAATGGTCCCACTCTGCAGCCGCTGGCAGACTTTTCTACCCAGACAGTGGATTCCTTAGAAATAAAATGAACTTCAGGGCTTTGTAAGTCAACCACACTATAAGCAGAAGTGGAACAGGGATGACCTCACCAAGTCTCTATTCTTCCTTCCTTGTCCCCTCATTGGCTGTTTTGTGTCCTGGGCAGGCTTAATTGCTCTATAGGAGGTAGCTCTTCTCTCTGGCCTGGTCCATAACATGTACTGAATAGATTTAGCAAGTAAACTAGTTTATATATACGTATATATATTTATATATGTTTCCCATCTTTGTAGTAAGTTTTTATTTGTAGTTATGGTTGCCACCTGTCTGGGATTCACCCGGACAGTTCAGGTTTAGAATCATGCGTCCGGGTGTCAGACTGCCTGAAACGCGGACACATTATTCAGACTGGACTATGGCTTCCAGCAGGGTTGCTGGCTGCAGTTGTCTAAGCCCAGAGTGTCTGTTACACTCTCTTTCACACTGCCCAAAGCCAGAACTAACAATCCTCCCAACAAACACACACACAGACGGGAGAGGAGAGAGGGCTTGATCTACTCCTCTTTCTCCCACCCCTACCCCTCTGTGCCTGCCCACACTCCAATCCCCGGCGCTGTACATCAGAAAAGGGAAGTGGGGGCTGGAAATGTGAAGTCCAGCAGCCCCACATACATCTGGATGAGAGGTGCTGACTACCAAGTGGTGAGTGAGCTCACCATCCATCCCTGTCTGTGACTGAAGTCTCCCCCCTTCTCTCTCCTGCCTCTGAGTGAGTACAATAAGGCAAATCAGGGATCTCAGAGCACACCTTACATCAGAGTGTCCCTTATGCAGCGTACACACAGTCGGACTTTTCGACCGGACTGGTCCAACGGACCGAGTCCGGCGGACAATCCGATCGTGTGTGGGCTTCACTGGATCTTCAGCGGACTTTTCCAGTTGAAAATCTGACGGACTTTAGATTTGGAACATGCTTCAATTCTTTACGTTGTAACTCCCCCGGACCCAGAAATCCGCTCGTCTGTGTGCTAGTCCGACAGACAAAAACCGACGCTAGGGCAGCTATTGGCTACTGGCTATCAACTTCCTTATTTTAGTCCGGTGTACGTCATCACCTACGAATCCGTCGGACTTTGGTGTGATCGTGTGTAGGCAAGTCCGTTTGTTAAAAAGTCTGTCTGAAGTCCGTCAAAATCTGTTGAAAGTCTGTCGGAAAGTCCGCCCGTGTGTACGCGGCTTTAGAGTCCCCAGAGTTCTCCCTTACTTTAGAGTCTGCAGAGTCCACCCTTACAGTGAAAGGGAACTTTGCAAGTTCAGATGTAAAAGAGGAACTTGAAGAAAAGGTGGCAATCCTATTTGTAGTTCAGTTGTACGTTATAAATAAGATCTGATTAGTCGTTGAAAATTACAAGCCTTCTTGACCCTTTTACACTGCTGTACTGAATAGGATCCATAGTTGGGTATGTAGGCTCAGCAGCTCACAGTAAGTGGTGCCAATCAGTAGAGAAGAAGCCATGACATTGATGTAAAGGTAGTATATACCGTACATCTGTCTACAGGGCTAAATTACAATACCACTTGCAGTGTTTCTGGTCATTGCCAAACTGATTGGCTTCTAATTTCATCATGATCTATCTCCCTGGAAATATCGCCATCAACTCAGCTCATTTTAGGCGCAGTTTTCTAACGTGAGCAGTCACAAGTCATTTTTCTGATAGATCATTGCTGATGTTAAGCTTGGGGATAACCAGGGGATAAACGTCGCTGAGTGCAAACAGCTGTGTCTGAAGTAATTCACTGCGCTGTAATTATTTTTTGTACTTTTCAAATAAACTGTCTCTTAAAACACATTTTATTAGACTAATTGTTCTAATTAGAGGGTTTCTCATTCCAAATGTATGCCAAGTTTGAAAAAAAAATAAAATAAAATAATCGAGTAATAAGAATATACATCTGAATCGCACTGATCCACTATCATTAAGTGACAATGGATGAAATGCATCATTGTAATTATCCCCAGTAGGCACGTTGTTTACACGCAGAGTCACATTGTAGTGTGTAATTCTCAGTTGCTAGCCTGATATGAGAACTGTAGTACATGGTACAATCTCTACCTTCTACATAGCGCTGAACAGAATTTTTTTTAAATGAAACATACAGTAGTGAATGGTACAATGTATACCATCTACATGTTTCAGTGTGAACTATAGGGCTTTATACAATCTATACCTACTGCATAGTGTTGGACTGAGTCCTTTGGCGTGAACTATAGTGCATGGTACAAACCCTACCTTCTATATAATGTCGGACTGAGTCCTTTGGTGTGAACAATAGGGCATAGTATATTCCCTACCATCTATCTAGTGTTGAACTGAGTCCTTTGTGTAATATAGGGGTAGATTTACTAAAGGTAAATAGACAAGTGCAGTTGCTCCAGTGCTTAGTAAATGAGGCTTCCCTTCGCAAAGAATACCCAATCACGTGCAAGGAAAACGAAAAAAATTGCATTTTTACATAGTTACATAGTAAGGTTGAAAAAAAACACAAGTCTATCTATAGTTCAAACATAAAAAAAAATAGATAAATAAAATAAAAAATATCATACAATCCCATATACCCAATCCTATACCCACAGTTTATCCAGAGGAAGGCAAAAAAAAACCCCCAGAAAAGCATGATCCAAATAGCTACAGCAGGGGAAAAAATTCCTTCCTGATCCCAGAGAGGCAATCGGATTTTCCCTGGAACAACCTTACCTATAAATGTCAGTACCCAGTTTTACTTGCACATGATTGGATGATGGGTACAATCTCTATAATCTACATAGTATTGAATGGAGTCCCTTGATGCGAGCTTTAGTGCAATGTACAATCTAAACCTTCTACATAGTATTAAATGGAGTCCCTTGGTGTAAACTATAGGCTATAGTACAAAGTCTATCACTGTGGCTGAGCTCCAGAGATGCAGTCGGGAGATGGGAGAAAGTTGTAGAAAGTCAACCATCACTGCAGCCCTCCACCAGTCAGGGCTTTATGGCAGAGTGGCCCGATGGAAGCCTCTCCTCAGTGCAAGACACATGAAAGCCCGCATGGAGTTTGCGAAAAAACACCTGAAGGACTCCAAGATAGTGAGAAATAAGATTCTCTGGTCTGATGAGACCAAGATAGAACTTGTTGGCCTTAATTCTAAGCGGTATGTGTCGAGAAAACCAGGCACTGCTCATCACCTGTCCAATACAGTCCCAACAGTGAAGCATGGTGGTGGCAGCATCATGCTGTGGGGGTGTTTTTCAGCTGCAGGGATAGGACGACTGGTTGCAATCGAGGGAAAGATGAATGCGGCCAAGTACAGGGATATCCTGGACGAAAACCTTCTCCAGAGTGCTCAGGACCTCAGACTGGGCCGAAGGTTTACTTTCCAACAAGACAATGACCCTAAGCACACAGCTAAAATAACGAAGGAGTGGCTTCACAATAACTCCGTGACTGTTCTTGAATGGCCCAGCCAGAGCCCTGACTTAAACCCAATTGAGCATCTCTGGAGAGACCTAAAAATGGCTGTCCACCAACGTTTACCATCCAACCTGACAGAACTGGAGAGGATCTGCAAGGAGGAATGGCAGAGGATCCCCAAATCCAGATGTGAAAAACTTGTTGCATCTTTCCCAAAAAGACTCATTGCTGTATTAGATCAAAAGGGGTGCTTCTACTAAATACTTACATAGTTACATAGTTAGTCAGGTTGAAAAAAGACACAAGTCCATCCAGTTCAACCTTAAAAACAATAAATAAATAAAATAAAAAATATCGTACAATCCAATATACCCCATTGTATACCCTAAGTTGATCCAGAGGAAGGCAAAAAACCCCAGCAGAGCATGCTCCAATTTGCTACAGCAGGGGAAAAAATTCCTTCCTGATCCCCCAAGAGGCAATCTGATTTTCCCTGGATCAACTTTACCTATAAATGTTAGTACCCAGTTATATTATGTACATTTAGGAAAGTATCCAGGCCTTTCTTAAAGCAATCTACTGAGCTGGCCAGAACCACCTCTGGAGGGAGTCTCTACCACATTTTCACAGCTCTTACTGTGAAGAAACCTTTCCGTATTTGGAGATGAAATCTCTTTTCCTCTAGACGTAAAGAGTGCCCCCTTGTCCTCTGGGTTGACCGTAAAGAGAATAACTCAACACCAAGATCACTATATGGACCCCTTATATATTTGAACATGTTGATCATATACTGAGCAAAGGGTCTGAATACTTAGGACCATGTGATATTTCAATTTTTCTTTTTTAATAAATCTGCAAAAATGTCAACAATTCTGTGTTTTTCTGTCAATATGGGGTGCTGTGTGTACATTAATGAGGAAAAAAAATGAACTTAAATAATTTTAGCAAATGGCTGCAATGTAACAGAGTGAAACATTTAAGGGGGTCTGAATACTTTCTGTCCCCACTGTATATATATATATATATATATATATATATATATATATATATATATATATATATATATATATATATATATACAATAAATATATTGTATATGAAGTATATATTGTATATGAAGTATAAAAAACATTTTTATAAATGAAAGGATATATGAAGTGTTAATCAATAGAAAGTCATTTTATGAAGGAGAAGCTCCTCTATTTTGAGAGAACAATAACCCCATTACTTGTAAATGCTTGTTATGCCAAATAAGGCATATTCTATGATAAGTATTCCTTTTTTGCCAACTCTTCAACTGAAATTAAAAGTAAAATGGAACATTGTACAATAAAGCAGCTTCAGCAAATGTATGCAAAACCTTGAATTCATTCCGTAAGATATCTCAGGAAAGTTTCTTAAGATAATGATTTCAAGAAGTACTCTCTTGGCAGGTAGAAAGAAATCATTTCAGTTGTAACTTTTGCACAAAGGCTTGCTGAAATATATGTAAACAATAATTTGTTTTTGTATGTACTTTGTAGTAGGGCTTTTATGCAGCATTGGGGTAGATTTCTTTCTTATGTGGAATAGAAAACTATATTTAAAAAGGTTTATTGCTTTGCGTTGAGCCTCTTATTTAAAAAATAAAAAAAAAAAGTTCTAGTAAGGTCTCTGGTCTATGACTATCTTCTGAAATCTCCAGCAACACTTATAGCACGTTTGAAGTATCCGACCGACTCCTGTTGAAAGTCTGTAGTCTCCGACTGCTTCATATCGCTGAATATTATGTGCAGGGGTTTTTGTAGTGTCAGGGTCCACACTTCAGGCCCCCTACATCCCAAGAATGTTGACCGCAACTGGACTAGATCATTGTGTATCAAATCTAATTGAAATCTGACCTACTGAATGAGACGTAAACAACCACAAAGACCAAAATGCTAATTATTTCTTTCAGAAAATCTCAGTTTTATTTGCTGGCTTGTTATTAGTCATTTTTATCAGATGTGCTATCTGATGTAGCAGACTTTACACAGATGTCACAGTAAATTAACTCTCCACCAAATGTGTGTTATTGTTCACATAGATAACATCTCTTATTAATGATGGTCTACTTAAAATGACTTTTCTTCGTGTTAAAAACATATTGCTCAATACTTGCCCATTTATCTGTCACTTGCAACTGTTCTTGTATATATAAGGAAGGAAGGTTTAATGAAAATGTGCCCTATCTGTAGTCAGTTTAAGGTGGATCATACACAGAGGTCGATTGTGAGCTTCATGAGCAGGGCCTTCCTATTCCTTCTATGTTGAACTGTTTTGTAATTGTACTGTCCCCCCTCTACGTTGTAAAGCACTGCATAAACTGTTGGCGCTATATAAATCCTGTATTATAATAATAATAATAATAATTGTAATATTCGCTGTATATCAGTACTGCATATGAATAGTCACTATAATCACAAAGTATTAGGTGGTCCCGATTCATCTCCTCTGTATTATCAGGCAAAAAGTTTGGTAGAAATGTTGTTACACCAAATCAGCATAAGTGTATGAAAAGAATTACTATGGCCTCTTGTCATGCAGGACTGAACCCAAGTTATTATTATTATTATTATTATTATTAGTAGGAGTAATAGTAGTAGTATTATTATCAATAGTACTACTACTACAATTATTAGTAATATTATTAGTATTATTAATAATATTATTTTTTTTCTTCTTCTTCTTCTTCTTCTTCTTCTTCTTCTTCTTAATAATAATAATAATAATAATAATAATAATAATAATAATAATAATAATACATTTCTATAATACATTTCTATTATTAATAATATTATTTAGATTTTTATTATTATTATTATTATTATTAATACATCTCTATTACACACAATCAAGGGACATGCCAGAAATGCATGTTATGATAAAACAGACTGCCTATAACATGACCTCAAGTCCTGTGCAGACTTGTAGAAGAGGCGAAATGAGTCCGTTACAAAAGCAACGGAATGAGGAATTTAGGAAGTTCAGGGAAAAAGTTGAATTTTCTTGCCTGGACTGTAAAATATGTATTTTTTGGCAGTTGTGGAAAATCACAGCTTCTGCTGATTGAAACTGAAAAGTAATTGTTAATAGCATTAAGTTATGAAATGGCTTGTATAACAGATATATAATTAGAAACCAGCGACTGATCTAAAATCGTGTTCACTGGGCTTGGATATGCCAAGCTGTTCTTTTATTTTTAGCTTTTAAGTTTTTTAAAGGCTTTTGTTTCTACAGAAAGGAGCTAAAGAGCATGAGACTATATGCTACACTAATACCAAGCTGTATGCCCATCAGCAACATTTTACAAGTTTGGGGAGTCCAATAAACTGTGCAGACCCCCCTCCAACCAGAAGTCAGGGGTGCCGGGCTCTTTCATCCATTTAAACACACTGAGAGTGCAGAAAATAGCTGTTAATGGGCCAGCCATATAGGGGTTGACTTTCTAAAGGCAAATAGTCTGTTCACGTTGCAAGGAAAGTTGCACAGTGCAAGGGAATTTTCCCCAGACCTTAGTGAATGTGGTGAAGGTTTGCTGAAGCCCATCATCCAATCATGTGTAACAAAAATGCATTTTTTATTATTTTAATTTTCCTGGAACCTAATTGGGTATATTCTTGGCCAAGTGAAATTGCACCACATTTATTAAGCTCTGGGGAAAATTTAAAGTGGTTGCAAAGGCAGAAGTTTTTTTTTTTTAATCTTAATGTATTCTATGCATTAAGATAAAAAAAAAAACCTTCTGTGTGCAGCAGCCCCCCTAATACTTATCTGAGCCCCATCTCTATCCAGCGATGTTGCAGGAGAGACTTGGCTGCCCAGGACTCTCCCTCCTCATTGGCTGAGACAGCATCAGAGCGGCATTGGCTCCTCCTGCTGTCAACCAAAGTCACTGAGCCAATGAGGAGAGGGAGGGGCTGGGCCTAGCTGTGGCTCTGTGTCTGAATGGATACACGGAGGTGCAGCTTGGCTTGGGTGACCCCATAGCAAGCTGCCTGCTGTGGGTCACTCAGCAGGAGGGAGGGGCTGGAAACACCAAAAAGGGACCCGATCGGGGCTGCTCTGCGCAATACCACTGCAGCAGAGCAGGTACGTATAACATGTATGTTATTTTTAAGCAAAAAAAAAAAACAAAACAAGACTTTAGTATCACTTTAATTTCACTATGCAACTTCCCTTGCAAAGTGAACAGCCTATTACCTTGATGAATATACCCCACAGTGTACTTCACCTTTAATTTTTGACATGACAACACAAATCTGATCTCCATACATGTGGTGTCAGGTCTGCCTTCTTTATTTCTGGTGTATTACAAAGAACAGAGACTGTCCTCATCTCCTCCCCCGATTAATCTCCATAACTCCTCCTTCTTATCTCCTCCCCCTACTTATTTCTGAGGGGGGCTGCAAACAGAAGGTTTTTTTTTTTATTGTAATGCATAGAATGCCTTTAGAAAGCCTTTTCCTTGCTGAAAAGGTGTGCAACCATTTATATCTTATTTTTTAATGTATAGATGACAAAATGAAGAGTTGGAAGAGACTTTGGTTTTCAGGAAATAATGAGTAGAAATCATCTTGACTGATCGAGAGCTCATTAAAGATCAATGAAAAAAAAGGAGGAACGTTTTGACTTTGTGCCTGTAATATCAGAGAGACTATAGTAAGAAAAAAAAATAGCTGTCCACATGAGCCGAACACTAATCATCTTGTGTACTTGAGTTAATATAAACATCTAGTCCGCTTTCTCTTCTAGTCCCTTGTGGAAAGCTGACTCGTTTAATGAGATTGAAGAAGCTTCAACATATGAGGTGGAATTGTCAGCAGGTTGTGGTCAAGCCGTATAGCCAGCATTTCATCTTTGTGTCTTGTTATGTCTTACTGATGGCGGTGACGTGTTTTTAATCCTAATTACGATGGTCCTAATGTAGGTTGAATTGAAACACCCTCCTTATTTTGCAGTTGAAACTGCTCCAGCTCCTAACCTCTGTAACCCAGCCAAATCCTTAATGATCAGGCCACTCTTCAATTCCATGAACTTCTCCATGTTGGACACAGATAAAAGTAATTTGCAGAATATACTTACACAGTGATTACTCAATAGGCAATAGGAGGTAGTTCATTTACTGGAAAGGTCTTAAATGAGACAAACTGGAATGGTGGACAGAAATCAAGATGAGGCTCTCTACACAATATCTATATGAAGAACTGGGGGCAAACAGGTGATAAAAACACCAGCTGTCTCCAATAGAAATAATAAGATGGTTAAGAAAAAAGAAACAACAGTTAACACCTAGCCATCTTAAAGCATCTAGCAAAGCTTTTATATTCTAGAATCTTACATTGGGGTCTATTGGGTCTTTGGAGCCCAGGGAGGTTTCTTATTTGACTTTCTCCCATCTTCCAATCCTGTGTGACCTTGTCTTGTAGTATTGTGTGACCACAGAAGGAGACTGTGACCTTCTTACTTCATTTTGCACACCTAGATTGATGGTTACCTGCTAACATTACTACTTCTCATTAAAATTCTGTGCTAGTGGAAATGGAATTGAATGCCAGAAACCATCCCAATAACATATGCATTGTTTACTTGATAGACAATAGAAGGTAGTTCACTCACTGGAAAGGTCTCATTTTTAAACAACTTGGGGTGGTGAACAGAAATCAGGATGAGGCTCTCTAAACGATATTGGTATGAGGAACTTGGGCAAGCAGATCATAAAAACACCAGCTGTCTTCAATAGAACTAATAGGCTGTGCAACAAAAGAAAACCACTTAACACTTGACCAGCTCAAAGCATCTAGAGCAGGAGTCTCAAACTGGTGTCCCGCCAGCTGCTGCGAAACTACAAGTCCCATGAGGCATTGCAAGGCTGACGGTTACAAGCACGACTCCCACAAGCAGAGGCATGATGGGACTTGTAGTTTTGCAACAGCTGGAGAGCCGCCAGTTTTGAGAGAATCTTTTTATATTCCAGAATCTTACACTGGGGACTTTGGAGCTCAGGGATGTTTTTTACTTGACTTCCTCCCATCCTCCAATGCTGGTCTTGCCACATGGTGAGACTAGATGATTACTTATGATACTGTGTGATCTTGTCTTGTAGCAATGTGTGACCTCAGAATGAAACCATGGCCTTCTCACTGTATTTTGAAAGCACACTTAGAATGATGGTTACCTGCTAACAGTACTACTTCACAGTAAAATTCTGTTCTAGTGGAAGTGAATATCAGCCACCATAGCATTTTCATTTGCAGTGAGACTTTGGGATAGGGGGACCTAATCCACACTCGGAAACCATTGGTTGGTGTCATTATGAATATTATTGTAGAACATAATAGATAAGAGTTTGGGGTTGTAATGTGAACAATCTTTATTTCTTCTTTTTCCTTAACATCTTTTTAGTGCTGAATACCTAACCCATAAGCTACACTTAATCATAAGTAATGATGGAATTGGTTGAAGCCAAACTGGGTCAATTCTAGGTCTGTCTTCTAGAGACTAGAATTCCACAAAGGCAACACTTTGGAGACTTTGACATCTGGGAAGTAGATTAATACTTTGGTAGGGGAGTTGAATACCAGTAATAAAACTTTTCTGAGCATTGTAAGTTGTATATCTATCAATTTACAGGTTCTATTAGCAATGCTCTAGCCCATCAGGTCTCTTGAGACTACATTACATAGTGTACAGCCACTAGCATTCTGAGTTATATCTCTAACGACTATACACTGTACAGTTTCTATAAACAATGCTCAAAACCATCAGGTCTTTTGACAATATATTACATGGGTACAACCACCCTTGAAGATATATTTTACAGAGATGATCCAAATCAAGGCTAGCTGTCTTGTTTATTCAATTAAAAAATGTGCAAAGTGTTTAATTGGTCCTAACATACAACTAAAAATTTGGAAGTGCTTACTTGATGGAAGGTGGCTTTTCCTGCCATTTCCTTCTATTGCACTTAATGCATAATTAACTTTTCAGCAGTGAAACATACCAGCCTTGCTGCCAGTGCTAATGACAGTAGAATCTCTCAGCACATAGCAAAACACCTGTTCGTACTTGGTGTATTTGCCAAATAACTTCAATATTAAGGAATAAAACTTGCATTACTATATTCTTTCATACTCACATTGGATGACATCCCTAGTATATATTTTTATCCAAGTGTATGTACATAGATTTTAATTGAGTGGAATAGAATTAAACACTATTCAAGTTTTTACAGCTCTCTAGGGCCTCATTATAGTTTTTTTCCTCACATTAATTGTGTCTGTGACAATGGTTTCACTAGGTAGGAACTGAGACAAGTCTTAAACTGGGATACGGACAGCAATAAAAATCTAACAAGGGTTTTAGACTTATGCCGCGTACACACAAGCGGACTTTTCAGCATCCATGTCTTTATGGACCTTGCTTTGTGTACTGGTCCAAATCATTTGGTGGGGGGGGGATTATGGTGTGGGGATTGTATTTCAGGGGTTGGGCTTGGCCCCTTAGTTCCAGTGAAGGGAACTCTTGAGGCGTCAGTATACCAAGACATTTTGGATAATTTCATGCTCCCAGCTCTGTGGGAACAGTTTGGGAATGGCCCTTTCCTGTTCCAACATGACTGCGCACCAGTGCACAAAGCAAGGTCCATAAAGACATGGATGAGTGGGTTTGGGGTGGAGGAAATTGACTGACCTGCACCTCAACCCGACAGAACACCTTTGGGATGAATTAGAGCGGAGACTGTGAGCCAGGTCTTCTCGTCAACATCAGTGCCTGACCTCACAAATGCGCTTCTGGAAGGATGGTCAAACATTCCCATAGACACACTCCTAAACCTTGTGGACAGCCTTCCCAGAAGAGTTGAAGCTGTTATAGCTGAAAAGGGTGGGCCAACTCAATATTGAACCCTACGGACTAATGCTCTGTACACACGGTCGGATTTTCCGATGGAAAATGTGTGATAGAACCTTGTTGTCGGAAATTCCGACCGTGTGTAGGCTCCATCACACATTTTCCATAGGAATTTCCGACACACAAAGTTTGAGAGCTTGCTATAAAATTTTCCGACAACAAAATCCGTTGTCGGAAATTCCGATCGCGTGTACACAAATCCGACGCACAAAGTGCCACGCATGCTCAGAATAAATTAAGAAACGAAAGCTATTGGCTACTGCCCCATTTATAGTCCTGACGTACGTGTTTTACGTCGCCGCGTTCAGAACGATCGGACTTTCCGACAACTTTGTGTGACTGTGTGTATGCAAGACAAGTTTGAGCCAACATCCGTCGGAAAAAATCCATGGATTTTGTTATCGGAATGTCCGATTAATGTCCGATCGTGTGTACGGGGCATAAGACTGGGATGCCATTAAAGTTTGTGTGTGTGTAAAGGCAGGTGTCCCAATACTTTTGATATATAGTGCACATTAGACCTTACTAGAACCCACTTTGTCAAGTTTAAATACATCTAAAAATGCTAAAATGCTATGGAGCACACCAGTTCTATTTTTTACTCTAACCAGTTTAAAATTAAACCATGATGTAATAGAACAAAAAAAAAAAAAAACCCCACTAGGCAAACTTTTTTTGCCATTCTGAGATTAGCTCTTGCAATATGTCTTAGCAATCAATGTGGGATGCCACAAGGGTCGGGTGAGAGTTGAGCGTATGTCACCGTCGGTCTTTAGATTACTTAAATATTTACAGCTGCTAAGTGAGCAGAAAACATGTTAATTTAATTTTGACAGTATGAATAAATGAGACATTCTCCATTATTAAGTATTGACTTGACATGTTTTTGTACTTTGGTTTTCTACGCAAAATGTAGAATTAGAGCATTAACAGTCGCCCCCACTAGATATAACATTATTGAATTTTTAAAAGGATAATTACAGCTACCCTTCAAAATTCACTCAGGGATTCTTAGAGTGCTTGCTGTACACCTTTGACATATTCAATTGGTATAGTGGATGAGCTTTTATTTTTTATTTATTTTTTTCAATTCTGTTGCAGCCTAATGTATGTAGCACTCCGGACAATGTTATTTTAGGTTACCGCACTGGCCTTCAGTGTATAAGCTGTGTAAGGACCAAATGATAATCAACGATTAACCTTCTGTCATTGTAATAACGTCTCTATAGGTCAGCATGGCCTGGTATGTGCTGTTACTAATGTCCCTCTTCACATTCCAAATGCCTGTTGGTGAAGAGCATTTTTTCGACATCCTTCATAAACTATCTGTTGAACATAATTAGGGACAAAATTGTTCATTTCAGCCAATTGCTTAATTTGTGTGAATGATCTATGGAAATCAATAAGGAGTCAAATATCCAATTTCCAGAAAGCAGACCTTTGCAGTTTCTTTCAGACGCCAGGATTAAACTGCAAATAAAGAAGAGTAATGTGATTTCAGAAGGCAAAGTGTAGCTATTTTTGGGAGGTTCAATCAGTTTATGAACTGGAGAATTTTTGAGAAACTGGGAGATCATACATATCAAAGGTTGTTTTACACTGTTTTTAAAAATTCCAAACTTCAAATGAAATAGAAGTGTAGTTTCCTAAATAGGTGATTCTCTTGTCCATATATTTTTGCTTTTAAACTATAATTGAAAAAAGAAAACAAAATGTCCAACGGGCATAAAAGAAATAAGGTGCTAGATGAAATAACTATCTAGCTTAAGAACTAATGGTTGAATTCCTAATATTTTTGTAGAATATATATACAAAAACCACTCATATGATAAAATTGGATACATTAGGCAAAAAAGACACAAAGAATAAAGACCTTAACTTATTTTGTTGGTTGCTGCCATTAAATAAACTGTAATGCCGCGTACACACGATCGGAATTTCGGCCCGCAAAAGACCGATGAGAGTTTTTCATCGGAAAATGCGACCGTGTGTATGCTCCATCGGACTTTTGCTGGCTGAATTCCAGCCAGCAAAAGATTGGGAGCATGTTCTCAATTTTTCTGTAAGGAAAAGTTCCTATACGAAAATGCGATCGTCTGTGTCAATTCCGACGCGCAAAATTCCTACGCATGCTCGGAAACAATTCAACGCATGCATTATTATTATTATATTATTTTACAAGGCAAAGAGTATCTATTTTTGGGAGGTTCAATCAGTTTATGAACTGGAGAATTTTTTGGGAAACTGGGAGATCATACATATCAAAGGTTGTTTTACACTGTTTTTAAAAATAATAATTCCAAATGTCAAATGAAATAGTTATAGTTTCAGTTAAATTTCAATGAAAAACTATAGTTTCCTAAATAGGTGGTTCTCTTGTCCATACATTCTTGCTTTTAAATTATAACTAAAAAAAAAAATGCAATGGAATAAAAGAAATACAGGCAGTCCCAGGGTTACAAACAAGACAGGGACTGTAGGTTTGTTCTTAAGTTGAATCTGTTTGTAAGTCGGAACAGGTATATTTTTTAAGTGTAGCTCCAGCCAAAAAATCTATTTTTAAGCTTTTTGGAAAACATAGGGAAGGGTTATCACCCCTGTGACATTTGTTTTGCTGTCTGTGCTCCTCAGAAGATTTCACCTTACTTTCTGTCCCAATGACAAATGTTTTTTGAAAATTTGGGGTTTATAGTGAAACAAGGATTGGTGATAAAGCATCAGTGGAAAGGAGAAAAGTTTTTCCCATATTAACTCTTACAGGAGAGAATTTCCCTTCCTAGGGGTAGATTTCATCTCACTTCCTGTTGTCTCCTTCCGTTTGTAAGTAGGGGACGGCCTGTATGGTGCTAGATGAAACAACTTCTTAATATTTTTGCAGAATATACATACAAAAAACACTCATATGATGAAATTGGATACATTAAGCAAAAAAAGACAAAACAAATAAAAATCTCTGGATTGAAGCTGAATATTGTAGCAAAAGCTAGTTTTGTTGTTTTATATTCTAATGGGCTGTTTATCTTTATGTTGCTACATTTGGCTGGATTTCTACTTTAAAAGGCAAGTATGGGACTCATGGTTTTTTTTTAAGAATCATACTTGCCTAGCTGGATGGAGCATCGATCTAACACTGAGAACTGAGCTATCAAACACAGCTGATTGCTCAGTTCTTAGAGCTCCCTGAGCAGAGAGCTGGTGACTGTCAGTCCCTGACTCTGTGCTCTGCTCCCCCCCCCCCCCGCGTTCACTGGAGTGCTGGTCTGTAGGGGGGGCAGGAGCGGCCGGCTCAGGCTCTCAGCGGCTGAGTCAGGTCCTGTTCCAGGCATGTGGATCCTGATCATATATTCTCGATCTTTCCCAAGCCTGCACAGGCTCTGTGACGTCAGCCAACAGCGGGCTTCAGCCCGTTGTCTGCGGAAAACGGGACACGGGAGTGAAGAATAGACTGCACTCCTTTGATCCACAGGAGAAGTACAGCCAAGTGAGCTTTGGCTGTACTTCTCCTTTAAGTGTTACTAAAACAGGGTTTATTCCTGGTTAGCAGGCTACATCCAATATATAATAATTCTGCAGCCATAATGTTTTTTTTTTTTTGATAAAAGTGTCAGTAGAAATCACCTATATATATAAAATTGTGGAATTTCTCACGCACCATTTTTTTTTTTATTTGCTGGAACTATAGTAAACATGATAGCAAAGTGTAAAACAAGTTACTGGTCTCTCATACACTATAACTGCAGCTGTTTATGTATTTTCCCAGCTGAAAATGCTACAGTATTGCAGAGCCAAAATCCCTTGCTCATCATGTTACCAGAGATTTCTGTAAATAACTACTTCTATATTAAACATGCCAAATATCAAAATATTTCTGTATTTGTACAGATTAGTTCTAGATAGTTATTTAATCATCCAAATGGCAAAAGGAAAGGATGCCAAGTCTGTCCAACACCCAAACAGCCATCTTTAATATTGAGTGTGCTGAAAACTGTTACCCAGAAATACATGTTTTCTTTATGTGTCATCGGAGTAAAGATGGTGAGCAGAAAACATTTTCTTTTTTGGCAATGCTCTTTTTTTTTTTGCGCAGCACACAAATAAATTGAGATAAACATTTTCTGACAGTGTAAAACATGCCAGCATGCAAGCTGTTGATAGTGAGCTCAGCTGAAAAAAGGTATCTTGACTTTTTCATCAATTTATGCAGATTTTCTTGGGTATGGGCTTTCAAGTTTTGCTGATAGAATAAAACACATACTTTTAAACATTATTAGATACCTTATGTATCGCAGTTACGTAACCCTTTTGGGACCAGAGACAATTTTTGCAGTGCCAGTAGAGCTCCGTTAAATTGACAATATATCTATGAATAATTATTATGCATAAGCTAGAATATTTTTCAAGGCTTTCATAAATAAAAACTCAGCACTGTTGTTTTATTATAGGTTGACAAAAAATTATAGCCTAACAAAAAAACTGCAACTTTTCTTTTGTTCTTTTTGTAATTTTTTAATACTGTAATTGTATTTGTCAATTACACTATTAAACAGATAAACACTGCCCTATTCATGCTAGGATGCTATGCTCAGGATGAAGGCTTATTTTTCCAATGAAGACGGGACAGGCGGAACTTGTAATGAATTCATTCACACAGATCTTGGGTGATTTGGGGGTAGTAGGGGGGAATCCAATTCCCACCACTTTACATCCATTAGGGGCGCCCAGGCGCCACCCCCCCCCTATTCTTATCACCCCCTATATGCATAATGGATAGATTCAGGCATTGCCTGAATCTATCCACTGCCGCCACGGCCACCCCCTATTCATGTGTCCGGCCCCTTTCGGGTCACCGGGCATATGAAATACAGCGGCCAGGGTTTTTTCTTTTGAAGCACTGATTAGAGCCATAGGCTCTAATAGGCTTCAATATAGGGTGGACTTGGGACTCAGAGCATTGCATCTGGAGCCCACCCAGGTGTGTTGCAACAGCGAATGAAAATTCACTGTTGCAACACTAATCCTTCTCCCGGCCAATCGGGAAATCTGTTTCCCGATTGGCCAAAACAATTCTTACTTGAGCCTGGGTTGACACTATTGCGATGTGGGAACCAGCGTGATTCCGGTTCCGGTTCCTTCATTGCATCTCCCTCAAAGTCAAGTCACACTGCCCTCTGCAAACCACTGCGGGTGTCAACACAAAGTTAATGACATCTCTAGATCAGTTTGCAGATCCGATAGTCACCTATGCGATCCGATTCCAGTGCGGGGAAAAAAAAGGTTCCTGCACCTTTTTCGTGCAAATCAAATGCGAGTTCAGCCATACAACTGTATGGCTGAATTCGCATTGCACAGACATCGCATGTGAATAGTGTGAATCCAGGCTGAATCTTGGTGTGCTTTATATATTTATTCCATATCTGTGCAGTAATCCAGTGTGAGACTTTCCCTCTGTACAGGATCTTCCTGTAATAAAGACCGGTCACTGCTGCTCTCTCTCCTTGTGCAGGGTGACTGGTCTTGTCTCCGCCCCTTCCTCTAGTTTATTGCAGCCAGCCTGTAGTGGGTGGAGCCTTTTGGGCCACTCCCACAGCTTTGCTCTACACAGGCTATATACAGCACAGTGATGATGTCACTGCCACACTTATGTGGTAATATCTGAGTTCGGAAAGGCATTTGGTGAACATATAGTAGATTTAAATCCTTTGTTGCTATTGAGGAATATAATTAAGTATAATTTTATCTTTTACATTTCTGTCAAGTTGTATTGCTGTATATGTCACCAGTGGAGAGAATTACCCTAATTTCCTGTGACATTAGGAGAAGAAATAAAGGAGATGTGTGTTACCACAACCTGACAGAGGTTCTATTCCTTTGCTACTCTGTCCAAAAAAAAACAAAAAAAAACCTCTCAATATGACCTTTAAAGGAGTTGTAAAGGCAGAAGCTTTTGTTATCCTAATGCATTCTACACATTGAGATAAAAACCCTTCTGTGTGCAGCAGCCAACAAAGCACACCCTAATACTTACCTGAGCCCCATCTCTGTCCAGCGATGTCCACAAACCCCTTCTGCCATTCGGGACTCTCCCTCCTGATTGGCTGTGACACAGCAATGGCGCCATTGGCTTCCGTGGCTGTCAATCAAAGTCGGTCAACCAATCAGGGGAGAGAGGGACGGGCCAAACGGCAGCTCCTTGTCTGAGTGGACACAGAGAGCTGCAGCTCGGGTGCCCCTATAGCAAGCTGCTTGCTGTGGGGGCACTCAACAGGAGGGAGGGGCCAGGAGCTCCAGCCAGGGACCTGAGAAGAGGAGGATCTGGGCTGCTCTGTGCAAAACCACCGCACAGAGGAGGTAAGTATAACATTTTATTTTTAAAAAGAAAAAAAAAAACAAGACTTTACAATCACTTTAAATGCTGCAGTACTGATGGGATCTTAACTCATCTATCACTATATATATTTTGTATAATCTGAGATTGAATAACATTTAGCTTAAAAAAAAATACTGCATTACTCATTTTACAAATCGTGAAAAAAATAAAAATAAATAACGGAAATAAATAGGCCTCAATATCTAATAATAATAATTATTCTCCATTTGTGATATCACAAGTATGACTGTAACGATTTTCCATACACTGTTTGCTGCAGGATCTCACTTCTGTGTGGGATCCGTCCAATGTTATTTTGAGTTCAGCATCACATTAGTCAGAATTTACTTTGAAATATGGCAGCAGTCCTTTTCTGCCCTTCTGGCTGATATAGTAGCACGAGCTTCTGTTGTTTGGCGTTCTGGTACTTTGTAGCTTTTGGGTACAGTTCCTGGAATTGTTCCCCAAAGCTGATGTGATTAGTCCCACATTATGCAGTCAGCACTGCCAAGGGATACCTGGCACCAACGAAACTGTAACCCAGTCTGCTGCTCCATTTTGGCATATCGCAGGCTCAATCCCCGGAGAATTTAATTCACTTTATTTTCATTGCCGAATTAGATAAGTGCCATTTTGGCCACTTTTACACTTCTGATTAACACTGGACATCAGCAGTAGTCCCCCCCCCCCCCTATGCTGTAGACTGTTTTGCATGGTACAAGTGAAAACATAGAGTAAAATGCTTTTTGATATGTCCGTAATTTAAATTTCTTGATTTTTTTTGTGTGTTTCAAACATTACCAAAAAAGCCAAAGCTGTCTCTGCACTTCAGTGCTTCCAATACCATCTTTAGTCAACAAGTTGCAATAGCTCTTAGATTGCATTCACACCTGGGCGTTTTGAATCGCAAGCAGAATCGCCGTGATTCTGTCCGCGATTTAAAAATGCCCAGGTGTGAATGACCGATCGCACAACCCACAATTCAGATGACATTCATTTGAATGGCACCTAAAAAATGTGGTGCAGTTCTACCACATTTTTTGTGTGATAAATCGCACTGCAGTCGTGGCAAACCACATTTCATGAAGCATGTCACCCAAAAGAACCTCCTGCGTTTTTTTTCTTTTTGGGTGAAAAGCTTTGCGCAGTGTGGTTTTGCAGTGCGATTTGTAGCGCAACAGTTACACCAGAACAGCGTCGCCTTTTTAGATGCCATTCAAATGAATGTCATCTGAAATGTGCATTATGCGATTTGTCATTCACACATGTGCAAATACAGCCTTAAAGGAGTTGTAAATGCAGAAGGTTTCTTATTTTAATGCATTCTATGTGCTTAGTCTGCTTGTCTTCAGCAAACTGTTTGCGGGCTTTCTTGTGCATCATCTTTAGAAGAGGCTTCCTTCTGGGACAACAGCCATGCAGACCAATTTGATGCAGTGTGTGGCGTATGGTCTGAGCACTGACAGGCTGACCCCCCACCCCTTCAACCTCTGCAGCAATGCTGGCAGCACTCATACGTCTATTTCCCAAAGACAACCTCTGGATATGACGCTAAGTAGGTGCCCTCAACTTCTTTGGTCGACCATGGTGAGGCCTCTTCTGAGTGGAACCTGTCCTGTTAAACCGCTGTATGGTCTTGGCCACCGTGCTGCAGCTCAGTTTCAAGGTCTTGGCAATCTTCTTATAACCTAGGCCATCTTTATGTAGATTAACAATTCTTTTTTTCTCATCCTCAGAGAGTTCTTTGCCAGGAGGTGCCATGTTGAACTGCCAGTGACCAGTATGAGAGAGTGAGAGCGATAAGATCAAATTTAACACACCTGCTCTCCATTCACCACCTGATACCTTGTAACGCTAACGAGTCACATGACACCGGGGAGCGAAAATGGCTAATTGGGCTCAATTTGGACATTTTTTCACTTAGGGATGTACTCACTTTTGTTGCCAGCGGTTTAGACATTATTGGCTGTGTGTTGAGTTTTTTTGAGGGGACAGCAGATTTACACTGTTATACAAGCTGTACACTCACTACTTTATATTGTAGCAAAGTGTCATTTCTTCAGTGTTGTCACATGAAAAGATAGAATAAAATATTTACAAAAATGTGAGGGGTGTACTCACTTTTGTGAGATACTGTATGTAAACCATTAATTGTCTGTGCTATATGAGCACCATAAATAAATAAATAGGGTCTTTGATCATTGGTTTGCTCAACAGACATAATCTCAGCCATACAGAAATCTGGGTAGGCAGATCTATAAATTGATGGCTTGTTATATGCAGGATGAGTAGGTAAAAGCCTTGTCATGTATAGACAAGACAGAAAATCAACGTAGGAAAGGAGTTTTGATGGCCACATTCCACTGAAAGCTCTGCTCTGTCCTCTCCTTCTCTCTTAATGGAACCTTATCTGACCGCAACAGGATGGTTTTCCGAAGTCAGTCTGGACTTTTTGAGAACAGACACCAAGCTGAAACAAGATGGCCTGTAACTCTATCCTTCTTCATGGCTTTTTCTATGATCTTCCTTAGTCTTCTTGTCATAATAACACAATCCTTGATACAAATTCTGATTGTGTTCCCTGCCATACCCGCATAGATCGAATGTCATAGTGTTGAATTTTTTATTTGGTGCTATCTGACCCCCAGTTCATGTTCTGTAGCGATCAGCAAGGTTTTGAACCAGAAAGTCTTACACACTTCTTCGTTATTTATAAATCATTCATTGGTGAAATTATCATGTATAACATCGTTCCTTATTTTCTCCTGGAACGCTGAACGTGATATAGTTTATGGGCACGTCAATACCATATATGCAGGGTGGTATGTCAGAATTGTATATTCTATCTCCTAGCAGTACACAGAAGAAGTGGACAGCTGGTCTTTCTATTGTAGGGGGAATGAAAGCCCGGCTACTTTTTCAATATATTATTATCTCCCTGAAGCTTTGTGCGAGCCTTTTTTCCATTTCCATTTAAAAATTAATTTCTAATAGTTTCTCAGCATGACAGGAGCTAACAATAACAGGTTTGCTCAGGAAATATCATTGCCATTTGAGGTTTCTAATTCTGAATACAATCTTGCTCCCTTTAAAAAATTAATGAATTTGCGTTCTGCTGGCTGATTATGGAATGTAAAGATATTGTATTTCCTTCCTGTCGGCCAAACTCCAAGAGCACAGCCGTATTTTGGAATCAATAGTAATAGGACGTGTCTTTCTATAGAAAATATTTGGAAATAGTGCTTTTATATGTATGAGGTCATTTTAATATGCAAGTATTATCATCAGGTTAGTTGACAGATTATCTATATGGAAAGAGGTCAGATGCTGGACAGGTACAAACCTGCAAGGTTGCAAATATAATTATTTTTGGAGATACAGTAAAACCTTGTTTTGTCAGCAGTGGAGGCCGGTGGTATATTTAGGGGGGGTAGCAAACAATGCACCCACAGACATACCCCCCCAATCGGTCACCAACCCCGCACATACCTCATCTAGGTTGCGGGCAGCGATTCCCTCCGGGTGACGGCGGCTTCCCCTGTGTCTCCTCCTTGGCATCACGACGGCATCCGCCTTGCGTCTCCTCCCTCCTCTCCCCTCCTCCTCCTAGGCCAATAGGATCACTTCTCCTTTTAGCCAATCAGGAAATGGATCTCAGGACCTGCTTCCTGATTGGCCAGGAGGAGAATCAGGAAGACAATAGCAAATATTCTAGAAATTTATGGAATGGCAGCTAGGCTACAATATAGTAATGCTCATCCCAAAAAATATTGTAGAAAACGTAGAGAGGTAGTGGGATTATAGTGGTGCCAACAACAAAATCCATCAATTAATAAAATGTACATTCTTTTATTGATACATAGTTAAAACATGATCATTTGAAAAAGGTTAAAATACACATGTCCATGATGTGATCATACTAATATATTAGGTGAATGTTGAATCTATTTAATCAATAGTGGTCTTCAAGTCCCCTGAGGAAGCCATCATTGGCCAAACATGTCGGGAACAGACACCATAAGACGAGCATTCACGTAATATATTAGTATGACCACATCATGGACATTTTCAAACAATAGCGAATATTCATTTGCTATTGTCACACAATGGGGTGAGCTCAGGACACAATGCTTTGCGCCCCGAGTCCACCCTTTTTTAAAGCCCTATGATAAGTTCCTCTGGCTCTAATCATGTGCTTCAAAAAAAAAAAACATTGGAATCCATGCATCCAGCGAACCGTATGTAGATTAGGAAGCCGGACGCATTGGATAGGGGGGCAGCACCCCGCGCCCTGCATTACAGGCTGCCACTGTTTGCGAGTAACTTGGTCTGCGAGTGTTTTAGAACACAAGCAAATTTCTTTTATAAATTTGAACTTGATAAATGAGCGAGGTCCTGCAATACGAGTAGGGTCACGTCCCATTTTAGTCAATGAAAGCTGTCTTAATTAGCACTACTGAAGTCACTTCGACTTTAGAAAAGTTTCCTGTACTACTTCAAGGTGACTTCTATCCAACTTGTGCCCATAGACTTTAAGGAGGGTTTGCGAAAAAAAAAAAAAAAAAACACTTATCAAAAAAGCTCAAAGGAGCTCAAAGAAGCTTGAAGAAGCTCAATAATAATGTGCACAAGAGCACAAAAAAAGCACAAGCTTCTTCACACTGAAATAAAAGCTCAAATGCCTATAAAAGCAGCTTTTTTTTTGAGCTGCAATGTGCATGAGCAGTAAGTCGGATCTTCATCTTAATTGATGAGATTTGGATCTGACATTACAGGAAGATTACCCAGGCATTCCCTGAAGTTGCCATGAAGTCACATTACTATAATCTTTTTATATGGACTATAGACTGAAGGGCTTATAAATAAATGGTTGTGGAATTATCTGAGTTTCCATTATTTCTTATGGGGAAATTCACTTTGATATACAAGTGCTTCGGAATGAATTATGCTTGAAATCCAAGGTTTTTACTGTATACTGTTTCACGAATATCCTACCAATAGTCCAGTATAGCTTTGAGCATAAATCGTTTCACATTTTTCATCAACTATGGTTAGGGAATTGAAATCTCCTGCAATTTGTTGGCATTGCTTTCATCTGGACTTATTTTGACAAGGGTGCCCTAAATTTTGAAGCTAGTAAACCTCAGAGCTTAAAGTGATAATAAATCTCACACATAAAAAATGAACAAACCATGTCCCTCTATAGTGTTTGCTTGTCCCAATCGAGAGCACTAAGGGGAGAGTGCAAAATCTGGTGCAGCTCTGTATAGAAACCAATCAGCTTCCATTTTTTTTTTTTGTATCAAAGCTTAATTGAACAAACTGAAGTTAGACGCTGATTGGCTACCATGCACAGCTCCACTAGAGTTTGCACTCCCCAATTTAAATAAACTCTTGTCATTTCTGTGCGCTGCTTCATTTTTCTGCTATCAGCATGAGTCACTTCTGACAAGTTTTCCTGACACCAGCCTGTGATTGACAGTCTCAGCTTTGTTTCTGTGTGCTTTGTGCAGGGAGGAGGGGGGCGCGGTGGCTTCCCTGCCCTCCAATCAGCTCTCTGAGCTCTGCAGTGTATAATTTCAGCTCTCCATCTCCATCTTATTCTGACAGTTCAGACAAGCTTAATACATTCTGGACTTGGAACTCATGTAGAAAAGAGAAGACTGCAGATAAACAGTTACAACTTATGGTGAGGGTAGTCTTTCACTGGATATATGTAAGGGTTTATAACCACTTTAACATAAGTGTTGCATTTCATATTAAATGTGGTTAAAATTGGGGATGGGAATGGTGATCTGATAGTCTTCAAATGAGCAGTCAAAAATGATGGGCTTTAGGACTGAGATACTAAGGAGTCTGTAAAAGTTTATTAAACCCGAAAACAAAAATGTATTATATTGCAGCTTACAAATCCTTAAGTATGGTGGTCACATACATTTTTTTTCTCCTTTTTTTCCCCCGAGGATCCAGCCGGTAACATACTTCCTGTCTTATGCTGCGTCTTATGCCCGTCGGAATTTCCAACGGGGAATGTTCGATGTGAGCTTGTTGTCGGAAATTCCAACCGTGTGTGCGCTCCATCGGATATTTGCTGTCGGAATTTCCGAACAACAAATGTTTGAGAGCAGGTTCTCAAATTTTCTGACAACAAAACAACAAAACGGAAATTCCGAACATGTGTAGACAAGTCCGACGCACAAAAGTCCACACATGCTCGGAATCAAGCAGAAGAGCTGCACTGGCTATTGAACTTCATTTTTCTCGGCTCCTCGTACGTCTTGTACATCACTGCGTTCTTGACGTTCGGAATTTCCGACAACATTTGTGTGACCGTGTGTATGCAAGACAAGTCAACATCCTTCGGAAAAAAAATCCACGGTTTTGTTGTTGGAAAGTCCGATCGTGTGTACGGGGCATAAGAGTGTCTCCACTCCACTAGAGGAGCAACAGAGATACATTTGGACATCAGCATTGACAATTTGGGCAGAGTAGTGTTAGATGCCCTATCATTGATGGAATGGTCTAACAAACTTAAGCTAAAGATGCATTACATCTGTTTGAATTTAATCCAAGATGTTTCAAGTATACAGACTGGAATTTTTTCCATAGGAACATAGATGGTTCGCCTCACCACTGCATCTTGGTAAGCAGAGGAGGCCCAACATTTAAACCAGCGGGAGAGAGTGACTTCTAATAAATAAAAAGACCATTACCACTTCATAAATCCATTTGAATCCTTCCTTCACAGAAAACAGAGATTTCTATCGTCTCTCTTATAACAGGGTTAATCTCTTCATGTTGTTTTGAAGCCAAGGATTCAAGTAAGAGATCATGGCTAACCTACTTAAATTCCTTTCAAGCTTTGCATTTATTTTTAAACAGTCTCTCTGACTGTTCCTCTAGATTCTGTAGACTTGTCTGTGACCATTTATCATGCAAGGAGCAATGCCATAAATTCAGATGATTCTTATTTTCAGAATTCCTCCATACATAGTGATAAATACACGACTTATGGCACACTTTTCTCCCAGCCTGTATTCTCAGGAGAGCATATTAACATTCAGAGTCCCTGTTTTCTTTACTACCACTTTATTCTCCTGAGCCTCAAAGAGGAATGATAGATTGAGAAGACCTCATCTAAACTCAGAGGAAGAGAGACATAAAAGAACAGTAGTTTGCAGAAAGTAGTGTTTGCTGAAAGGGTTGTAAATAGATGTCAGGGATTTGGCAGAAATTTCTTACAGCCACCTTAGGGCTTAATCTACTAAAGGAGTCATTTTCACCGTTAGCGAGGTGAACCTGTGTTTGCTTTAAAGATTAAATTGTGTGCAGGAAACGTGTTATAAATTCTCCTGCACTTGATTGAATGAACCCAAGTTCACTTCGCCAAGAGTGAAATGACTTCTTTAGTAAATTATTGTCATGAATTCCTTTTTTAACCCTTTCTTGACCATACGACAACTTTAGAAGTCCAAATGTGAAATGCGCCTTGCTGGGAGAACGTTGATTAATCTTGCGGCAGAGAACTAGAAATATGCAACTGTGTGTGTTCCTAGTTCTCAGACCTGTTGTCAAATGGGTAAATCAGTCTTAGAGTCAAACCTCGTATACACGATCGGATTTTCCGCAGACAAAACCTCTGACTTTTGTCCGAAGGGTGTTGGCCCCAAACTTGTCTTGCATGCAAACGGCACACAATTGTCTGCCAACAAACACGAAGGTAGTGACATACTAGATGTACTACGAGCCTATAAAGAGGAAGTTCAATTGTCAAGTGCCACCCTTTGGGCTCCTTCTGCTAATTTCTTGTTAGTAGAAGTTTGGTGAGTGTTGATTCACGCTTTTCATTTCGCACTTTTCATTTCGTGCTTTTCAGTTTCTGAACGGCCATTCGTCAACCAGACATGTTGTGGAATCGGAGGAGATAACGTGTTATTTAATATTGGCCTTGGAGTTATTGCTTTGACCCAAGTCCGGTCCAGGAACAGGAGGAGGAGGAGTTCTTGGACCAAAAATTGGTTGCTTTATTAATCATGACCAATTATGTCACATGCCATTGCTGTGGGAGCTCCAGGAGAATAATCTGGATGATTTTCGGAATTATCTCCGGATGACGGACCCCTCTGCTTTCACCAACTCTTGGCATTGTTGACCCCCCTATACTAAGAAACAGGACACATGCATGAGGCTTTTATTTTATTTTTTGGTTGAATAATAATGATTTGATTTGGTATATTTTCTTTATTTTTGATGCATAGAATGCACTTTTTGGTTAAGTTCTATTGGCAGATATCATGTCTAATTTTATTTCTTTTTTAATGCACAATAAACAGATTGTGTAGAATAATACTTGGCTATGTGTTTTACTTCAAATGACAGTTTGGGAGTCGGCAGTTAGATTTAAAAAAATACAATGTAAAATTGACAAGGGACACCAACATAGTTGTATCTTTGATCTTAACAACTGCAGGATAATGGTGTTGTGGTAACTTGCCCAAGAAAAAAAAAAAAAACAAGCATAATAATATTATTCTTGATATCACTAGAAAATAAAAGCCTTTTAAAATATGTTTGGCAGAACTCCATCAGTATCACCAGCAAAGCAGCTTCATTATTATCCCATTAAAGAAGAAGAGAATTGTGCGCTGCATTTGGAGATTTCATAATTTGGCACGTCATAAATGGTAATTCTCCATTACGAACGCTAGTTTACTAGATCGGCCGCTTCTAGCTCGTCCTTGCATTCGGTCATGCGTGTTTGTACTTTGGACTTTTGTCCGACGGACTTGTGTACACACGCTCGGAAAATCCGACAACAGATCGTTGTCCGCTGAAAATTTTAAAACCTGCTATCCATTTGTCCACAGAAAATCCGACAACAATTGTCCAATGGAGCGTACACACGGTCGGATTTTCCGCCAACAGCCTGTCATCACACATTTCCCGTCAGAAAATCCGATCGTGTGTACGCGGCTTTATTGTTAGTTAACTGCACATAATCACCAGCACACCATGGATCATCAAATAGCGTCCATAATCTTTACTGAAGAACAATCACATCACAGAGGACATTGTGCAACATTTCAGAGCCACGCTTTGTCAGGCATGTGATGTCTTATTTAGGAAAGTGTACAATGGGATTATTGACATTATTGTCAGGTAACTGATGCATATTTGAAGGTCCACACCTTTGTATGGATATGCAACAGAAGAAGTACTCTTGCACATGAGTATGGTAGCCTGGCACCTATAGGAGAGATAGTCCACTTCTCAGGGGATATTGCTTCAGGCCTACTGCATTATTCCACATGTATTTATTTCATATTAAAATGATTAAAAAAAAATAATTACAAGCATTAGAATAAAGGTTTGCTCATAAAGGCCACTTGTCCATGACTATGCAGTCCTGGAATCAGCAGTCTCCTTTGTATGGACCTGGGGTTTAGGAATAATCTGAAGGAGTCTATGCATTGCACCCATGACACACTAATTGCTGTACACTAAACTTGGTCTAAGCCTCAAAAAACTGTGGTCATAAAAAGGTTACAACTTGTATTGGGGGTCATATCTTTCATTTTTTTAATGTGTGTTGAGAAGATGGTCTGCTCACAAGAAGCACAATTGTAGTATCTTTGGGTTTGGCTGAGAATGATCCCCATTCAGATTTTACTGGGCTAAAAAAAAAAAAAAAAAGTCAGGGCTAGTTATTCTCTATACATACCTCTGTATGGACCTGGGGCTGGAGAAATAGAAGGAGCCTGTATTCTAAATTTGGTTTGGGTGTTTAAGCTTCAAAAACTCTAGTCATGAAAGGGTTACACATAGTATAACTGGCCATAATCATCATCTTTTGATTAATATGTGTTGAGAAGATGGTTTACTCCCAAAAGTCATAGTTTGTAATGTATTTGGGATTGGCTTACTTGTGAGGTAGGGTGAGAATGATCTCCATTCAAATTGATTTTGGCCCCAAAAAAAAAAAAAAATCCCCTTGGGGCTGGACATTCTGCACATTTTTATGGCTGTGTCAATCATATGAAATCTAATATCAGCATATCAGCAGTGAATTAATAGATTCATTTTGTCCATTTGGCCCCTTACTGTTTTGAATTTATGGGCTCCCTGCTAGTTTAATTAGATCATGCATAGGAGTCATTGTGCATAGACCTTTGTGATGTGGCTTTTTGTAACATTTCTTCAGGATTTGGAACACAATGAGGTTGATTTACTAAAACTGGAGAGAGCAAAATCTGGTGCAGCTCTGCATAGAAACCAATCAGCTTCCAAGCTTTTTTTAAGCTTAACTGAACAAGCTGAAGTTAGAAGCTGATTGGCTACCATTCACAGCTGTACCAGATTTTGCACTCTCCAGTTTTAGTAAGTCAACCCCAATGTGTTTTTAAAATCTTATTTAGATCTTATGTAGCAATCAACTCTTTGCATATTACCCATACAATGGTATATTATTCAAACAATTCTTCCTGGTGTAGCGAGTGTACATATGTATTGTGTCAAATTATTTAATAATCTTAAAGGAAACCTTTATTGAGAGGAATACAAAGTCTTCCATTGCTGATCACCTTCTATAAAAACAAAAAACAAAAAAAAACTACAAACACTACCTGGAATGGTTTCTTCTTTTCCTCTTCATTATAGTACAGGCATACCCTGCTTTACCTACACTCGCGAGTACGGACACATTGGTGTCTATGAAAAATCTTGGTCAGCTTGACATTACACTGCCCTGGTTTTTAACTTGGGCATCAAACGGAAATCTTGGTTAGCTTGTCATGGCACTGCCATGCCACATATCCGATTTCGGGGTCAGCCAGCTTGCCTAGGTAATGCAGTACATGCATTGATAAGTGAAAAAAGGTATTGCTTCACTTTAAGTACATTTTCATTTTACATACATGCTCTGGTCCCATTGTGTACTTAAAGGGGTTGTAAACCTTTGTGTTTTTTCACCTTAATGCATCCTATGCGTTAAGGTGAAAAAACACCTGTCCGTGACTGCCCCCCCCCCCCCGTTTTAAATACCTGAGCCCTGGAACTTCACCCGCCGGGGACGCGCTGTCTCTCGGCTCTTGATTAGATAGATTGATAGCAGTGCAGCCATTGGCTCCCGCTGCTGTCAATCCAATCCAATGATGCAGGCACCGGGAGGGGCAGGGCCGAGTCATACATTCAGCATCTATGGACGCAAATGCTGGACTCGGGAGTGCGCCCGCAAGGTAACCCCCTTGGGGAAGCGCTTCCTCTAGGGGGTTATCTGATGCGGGGAGGAGCCGCGAGAGCCGCCGGGGGACCCCAGAAGAACAGGTTCGGGGCCACTCTGTGCAAAATGAGCTGCACAGTGGAAGTAAGTTTGACATGTTTGTTATTTTAAATAAAAATAAAACAAACCCTTACAATCACTTTAAAAGTGGAGTATGCCTGTAGTGAAGTGCAGAACATTTTAAAATCTATGGCCTTGCACACTGGGTTGTTCAGCTGCAGTGCTGGGGGTTTTGATGTGTCCAGGAGAGAGTCCTGCAGCAGGCAAGCTGTCAAAGTCTATTACAGGCTGCAGCTGGACCGGGCTAAAT
The DNA here is from genome assembly GCF_042186555.1 of Aquarana catesbeiana. Lineage (NCBI taxonomy): Eukaryota > Metazoa > Chordata > Amphibia > Anura > Ranidae > Aquarana > Aquarana catesbeiana. The sequence continues at coordinate 664,268,665 of NC_133327.1, read as the reverse complement.
GCTGTACTGGGTGGTACCGGTGTTTAGGGGCCTATCTTTTCAGGGAAGAGGTTCTAGAACACAGCTATTCTGTGTTCTGGCACATTGCTCCTAAATAGAGATGGCCCTAAATGCTGGTATCATTCAGTAAAACATTCAGCCCGGTCCAGATGCAGCCATAGACTTTGATAGGCTGCTTGCAGTGGGGCTGGGTGCTGCATCTTTATGGACACTAAAGCACCGGAAGGAAGGCACTGTAGATGAATGGCTCAGTGTGCAAGGGGCCTAAAAGGTCCATTCCACAGCCCCAAACCTCAAACCACCCCCCCCAAACACACACACATCTGAATTACAGGATGCTCTTCACCGAAGGTTTCTGTTTATGTATTTTTTTTATTCAGCATGGCTGTGTGTGGCTCCACCTTCACAGCTGTATTATGGTGACGTCACCATGCTTGTAGTCCATTGATTACTTCCTCCAGCTCCTTAAGGTCTGCATCTCACACAGATTATTGTTGCAATGCTTTGCAGACTGCAATGCAAAAAAATGTATATATGTACATTTTATTTCTTTTCTACATTGGGGCGTTTATTATTTTTTAACAAAAGGTGGCATATGTCTTTAAAGTGGTTATAACCTCAGAAATGAAAAATGAACAAAGCATATCCTTCCATAGCGTGTACTGCCCTGCTTCCCCTGCACACCGCAAGTGATTGACAGCCTCAGTTGTGCATGTTTCTCTATGAGACTTTTCAGAGTGGGGTTGTGGGTTGTGTCCATTCCTTCCACTCTGGTCTCAGATTACACTCAGCTCTCTGCTCTATGTGTGCAGAATTCTGTGTAAAACGTGTGCTTTGAAAGGCTGTCGAGGAGAAATGGCTGCAAATAAACAGGTACAACGTATAAAGGAGGATTTGTTTTATCTCTGTGTATCACCTGAGGTCTCTTCACTGGTTATATGCAAGGGTTTACAACCAGTATAAGCATTTGCAAAGGTCCTATCTGTAGTCTAGGACCCCAGGCAGCTGCCCGCTATGCCCTTTTTCTAATCCACAAGTAATATATATGTAACCTTGAGATTTAACTGATGTCCTAAATTGCCTTGAGATGCATATGATTGCAAAAACTTACATAAAATAGGACATTTCCAACACCACCGCATGCACAGTGAAAACCTGAACATGGATTGCATACAGATGAATATTACACAATAGCACCACATGCAGCCTAAAGAGACCTCCAGTATGGCTCTTCCATTCAGCACAAAATGCTATTGCACACAGACTGCAGCTTTTAATTGCAATCCATCAAGTCTGTAAGCTGTAGACTATTTGCGTTCAGAAACAAAGCATTGCTCACTTTGTGTGATATGACCTCCTAAAGAGATAATAGCTGCGTTTTAATAGGGTGACGTTTTCAAGCTTCTATCCAAAAGTTAATGAATTGGAGTAATAAGCCAATCGTTATCTTTGAGCACCCCTTTAAACTTAGCATTTAGGAGGTAAAAATAAAGAAAACAGCTTTTTAAATACTTGTCAAGTCTTGCTGGTTTTGCAAAAGCTATTTTGTTAACAATGAGCAAACATTTGGAAATCTCACAAGTATTCTAAAGGCTTGTTGCCGTGATAGAATCCGGCAATGTTTCATGCTGTACTGAAATATTCCCCAAACTACTGTTTCGGTTTAAAAAAAAAAAAAAAAAAAGTTTCATAATGCCTGAAAATCAAAGACTTTTCTGTTATTGTTATTATTTTTCTAGCATGTTTAACTCGTTTCTAACCTTCAGTAGATTTGTACATTGGTTAGTTGGAATTCCCCCATCACGGTGCAGTTCTGCGCTAGATGTTGATGTGTTCTCACTTCCCTGGACAGGGCTGTGCATATGACTTACAGCTGCACACATTGGGATCGATTTACTAAAACTTGAGAGTGCAAAATCTGGTGCAGCTGTGCATGGCAGCCAATCAGCTTCTAACTTCAGCTTTTCAATTAAGCTTTGAGTTGGAAGCTGATTTGTTTCTAATGCAGAGCTGCACCCGATTTTGCACGCTCCAGTTTTAGTAAATCTCACATCTCCTATTCTGTCTTTGTGATGGCCAATGGCCAAATTTAAAGGTCAGTGAATTAGCTTGATTCCCAGTGGGTCATCACTGTCCATCATTAGTGATCACCTAAGCAGGAACTAGGGTGATATTTGAACCGTTAATGGGCAGGCTAAATGTACCAAGTTGATCGATCAATCAACTTGGGTACAACCAGCCTGCTGGATTCTCTTGTGATTATCGCTAGCGGCTGCCATCTTCTACCAGCGAATGTGATGGCCAATAACCAAATTTAAAGGTCAGTGAATTAGCTTGATTCCCATTAGGTCCTCTCTGTATATTATTAGTGATCACCTAAGCAGGAATTAGGCGAGATTTGAACCGGTAATGAGCAGGCTAAATGTACCAAGTTGATCGATCAATCGGCTTGGGTAAAACCAGCCTGCTGGATTCTCTTGTAAATCTTTCTAGCAGCTGCCATCTTCTCCTCACCCTTCTCCGCCACCCCCCCCCCCCCCCCCCCCGGAACAAGACAATGGCCCGGCAGGAGGTATTCCTGCATCAGCAATTTCTGTGTTGATGAGGGAAACAGGCTCATTTCTTTCCTTCAACTTGTGGTCACAGGAAATAAATTTGCCCCATGTATGGCCGACCTTGGATCATACCTCATACAGTTTTTGGTCTTACAAATCTCAGTATCTTTGTGCCTATAGCCAACCACAAACAATGTAATATATTGCAGCTTGCCAGTACTTATAAGCCCCATACACACAGGCCGAATGCCAGTCAATATCAGCCGGTTCAATAAAAACCGTCTGTCATTCGGCCCGTGGGTAAGGCACTCGGTCCGACGGGCATGCTGAAAAACCAGCAGCTGACCGACTCCCGAACAGCGCTCTCAGCCAGTAGCTGAGAGCGCTGATTTTAGTTTTCTGGCAGGGGGCCGTCCCCCCTGCAGGGCCGTTCCCCCTGTTAGAACACAACAGCTCAGCGGGGGGGAGATTGCTGAACTAATGTAGGATCATTAGTACAATGGCTCCAACCGGAGCTGACAGGTTTTTTTCGTTCAACCCGGAAAAAATAAGGAACAGTGTGTACCCGGCTTTAAATGTGGTGGTGCATTAGCGTTCTCTTTTTTTCAGGCTTATTGTCTTAAATTGCTCATTTTGTTTCTGCCAGTAACACACTCTCCGTTCTAAGGCGACAACGCTCACTCGCTATACTTTATCTATGGAGGATTCACCTTAGGCTGCTCACTACTCACTCTAAATCATATAAGCTTTGTCATTTTTCATTTTTTTTATATTTCTTTATTTTTTTTGAAGTGATTGTAAAGCTATTTTTTAATTAAAATAACAAACATGGCATACTTACCTGCTCTTTAGTAGTGGCCCTAAACCTTGTTTCAAAGGTCCCCCACTATGTTGTCTGCTCCTCCTCTTCTCTAAATGCCCCCATAGAAAGCCGCTTGTATCTCCCTCGCCTAGGTGAGAATGGAGGTGATGGGCAGGTGGGAGTAAAAAATAAATATAACCCCCCAAAATGACTACCATTGGAAGGGGGATGATTGCAATTGATATTAAACTCAACCCAATTTTTTTTTTAGGGGTCCCCAGGGGGATTATGCTATGTGCTAGTATGTGTCTCATATTAGCAGATTATGGCAGACTTACCTTCCAAATAAGCCCTCCAGCAATGCACTGATCCACATGACTAAGCTCCGAGGGGTGGAGTGAAACGCATTGGCTGGAGACCAGACTGAGGTTGTCTCTACCAAAACTATCACAGGACACTGTGGATGTGTGGCATCAGGGTTCCTTCCTCTCTTCCTTCTAGGCACTGCACTGTTGCCAGTCCAGCTGGTCCCGGGTATTACCATCCTCACCTGGTCTTCCACCTGGGTTTGCCTCCATTGGCCACTTGAATGGCTGGGCGCCTGATGACGTCACCCTTGTGTATGCACACAGCCTTTTGCTGCTCAGATGACATTACCACTGATAGGCCAGGAGAGGCATTTTTGACAGAATAGAGATACTAGGGTGTCCTCCCTTATAAAAACCCTGCCTGTCAGCATTTTTTTTCAAAGAATTGACTTTAATCCCTCTTCAAACGGAGACAAAGATTGCTACACTGTGAAGCAGTAACAAAAATAAAAATAATTTAAGTCTCCTTATTAAGAATATATTCGGTCACACCAAAAAAGGTTAAGAAAAAAAAAAGTCATAAGGGAGTTAAACAGAGACAGACTTAATGTAGAGAAACAAATCAATGGTTAACATTTAGTATGCAGGTGAGGACTCGGCATTGCAGTGATAGATATCATGTTGGTGTTTTTGTCATTATGTCCTTACGTGCTTTATCTTTCACACCGAAAACTGCTAGGAACACAAGATCTTATAGCCAGATACCATAGAGCTCTGCGGCTTTTACAAACACAGATAGCACCACACATAACGGAGATAGTGTGCGGCCAATGCTCCAAGGATGATACCGCAGCTGCCGCTAAGAAGCACGCACGGGAAATGCAATATCCTTTTCACAGGCTGCTTAAAATGTATTAAGTTTCTTATTGTACTCCAAATAAATAAATTGACCTTAATCTCTAATCATGATTGCCCATGTAGCTAATGGAAGGATTAGGAGAAATTAAACCCTTCTGCCAAGATGCCTGCTTTATGGGCTTCACAAGAATACATTTAGAACACTGCATAATAGATTATTGATGTTCTTCCATAAATGATTGTACATTGAGGTCTTTTTAATTAAAAGAATAAAGCGGGTCAAACATTTTCTGTGAACTAGCCATTGAAGAGCAAGTGTATTTCTATGCTAGGACTTCAAGGGGTCATGATGAAAGGCAATACTTAATATATCATATTTGTATGATAAAAAACACTAAATTACAGTAAAACCTTGGTTCGAGAGTAACTTGGTTTGAGAGCGTTTTGCAAGACAAGCTACATTTTTTAATAAATTTTGACTTGATATACAAGCGATGTCTTGATATACAAGTAGCGGCATGTCACAAATGAGTATAAAAGAGAAGAGAATGAATGAATGAATGAAAGACTTGTATAGCGCTGCAATGCGAACTGAATCGCCTCAAGGCGCTTATCAGTCCTGTGTCGTCCAGCTCCTTAGAAGAGGTAGGTCTTAAGTTTTTTTCTGAAGGCCTGATGGTTTTCTTCCAAGCGGATGTTAGTTGATAGAGCGTTCCATAGCTGTGGTCCTTGGACTGCAAATCTTCGGTCTCCCTTCGATTTATAACGGGACTTGGGAATGAAGAGTAGGTTTTGGTTCGCTGATCGAAGATTGCGATTAGGTGTGTAGTGTTTTATTTTCTCGCATAAGTATTGAGGAGTGTTTCCTGGTATGCATTTGTGGGTGAGGCAGAGGGTCTTGAATGTGATCCGATTCTTTATGGTTAGCCAATGTAGGCTCCTCAGGGACGGAGAGATGGATTCCCAGGGTTTTTTTTCCTGTTACCAGTTTTGCTGCCGTATTTTGGATGAGTTGTAGGCGTGCAATCTAATATTTAGGTAGTCCTATGTAGAGGGAGTTTGCGTAGTCGAGTCGGGAATTGATGATTGTACCAACTACTGCTGCTTTGTCTTCTTCAGGAATGATGGGGGTGAGTCTACGTAGCAGGCGGAGAAGATGGTGAGATCCTGAGATCTACTGATCCTATTTGTGCATCCATAGACATTTCTGAGTCAAAGATGACTCCAAGACTTTTGGCTTTGGTGCTTTGGTGGATAGTCTGTCCAAAGATGGTAGGAGGTGTCCACGGGGTCTTGGTTCCAGTATTTCGGTTTGCATGTAGGAGAAGAAGCTCTGTTTTGGAGGTACAACATTTAGCAACATTTTGCTACACTTAGTTACATAGAAGGTGAGGTTGAAAAAAGTTCATCCTATGTGTGTGATTTTATGTCAGTATTACATTGTATATTCCTGTATGTTGCAGTCGTTCAGGTACTTATCTAATAGTTTTTTTTAAATATCGATGCTCCCTGCTGAGACCACCGCCTGTGGAAGGGAATTCCACATCCTTGCCGCTCTTACGGTAAAGAATCCCCTATGTAGTTTAAGGTTAAACCTCTTTTCTTCTAATTTTAATGAGTGGCCACGTGTCTTGTTCAACTCCATTCGTGAAAAGGTTTTAGAGGCACATCTCTTCTCTTTTATACTCTGTAGCTCCTGCTGGATTTTGCTTCTAATCCCCTTGTGGAAGCTGCCGATTGTGGATGGACATTTTATGGTTACACAACCTATCACATTGCTATAATCTTTTTATATGGACTGTAAACTGAAGAACCTATGAATAAATGGTTGCGGAACGAATCATCTGAGTTCACATTATTTCTTACGGGGAAATTCGCTTTGATATACGAGTGCTTTGGATTACAAGTATGTTTCCGGAACGAATTATGCTCGCAATCCAAGGTTTTACTGTACTAACAGACATATCAGCCTGGATGTCACACCACTCCCTCAAAGTCAATCTATTCAAAACGGAGCTCACGATTTTTCCTCCCCCAAAATAGATCCTCTTCAGCTGGAAAAAATCCCCCAGCAGCCAGCATCAATAGACCCTGCAGCCCTCCCCAGCACCCCTTGCTATTACATACAGTCAATGCTGGAGGTGTTGAACCTTTGCCCCCCCCCCACGCGTTCCCGCAGAGAAAAAGCCCTGGTTCTGGCATCCCACAGGGATGCATACAACTGCTAAAAGACGTAAGTGGCAAAGGGTGAGATGATAAGGTGAAGTCTTTTTATTTACAAACCTTGTAGGAGCCAGAGACTTTAACATGACACCTAGAGAGCCAGTAACCAAACTGAAAGGGATTTCTGGTAAATTTCCAGGTATGGTCTTGCTCTGCAACAGCCTGGGCATTGAAAACCCTTTACTACCCTATACAAAGAAAAAAAAAATTGACTGAAGCTCGTCTTTATACAAAAATTCACAGTAGTGGAGCCATTGCTCACGGGTGCAACCGACGCATCACAGGATCCACAGCGGCTGCGGAGAAAGGCTGACGTAGCCCGAGATTTTGCACCTTTTGTCTGTGATACTTGATCAGTAAAATGAACATTCCTGGAGCCGCAGTCAAGCCCCAGGACCCGCTTTTTCTTTTAGCTCTGTAGACTTGCAGCTCCGGAGTTGCGTTTAATCAGAGCCGAGCATTACAATGATCTGACTGCAGGTAGCTCTAGCCCCTCCCACTTCAAAGCTAGGTATTCAGACAAGAGCAGAAGATGAAGAATGAATATAAAAGGTTCTCTGAGTTCTACAAAGTGCCTTTTGTTGCTTCTTCCTCTTTGATCTTCTTACTTCCATCTTCCTACTTCTTCATCTTGAAAGAAATGGTTTTTCTAAAGACGTTTATTTATTTAAAGAATGGAACTCAAAACCGTCGTAAAATTACCTGCTTTAAAAAGAAAAAAAAAAGAGAACAGGGAAAAAAATAAAAAATACGTGGGTTAATATTGTATGCTAATACTTGCATAAATATGATATTTACAGCCGTGAATGTTGACAAGCTTTCCTGGTACACATTTAAATTGCTAATGCTTGACTTTTAATAGAGCGGACCTGCGACAATTAGCTGTACGGGGACAGAACATAATGGAAGTGCCAAACACCTGCCATTCATGAGATAATGTCACCATCCCCCCTATTCTTGTTAAAAACACTGGTCAGTGATGTACAAAAGAGTAACCAATTTGCCATTTCTGCCCACTTTACAAGACAATGCGGTGGAACGAACAGCAACAAGGTGTGATAAAGAAAATAACCATTAACATTTGACATCATAAACTGTCCGAGCACAGAAGAATTATTTTTTAACTAATGTGGGCATATGCAATGGGAATTTTAATACGATGAGGGCTCTTTTGTATAACACAAAATGTGTTTTAATGGCCAATTATTACAGCAAGGCATAATGCTATCGGCAATATTTAATGAAGCAAAGGGCAATGTACGAAATCATAAATTGTGATGGCCCTTATCTTGGACATGCTGATAAGGTTCAGTTTTCCAAAAGAAAACCCTATAAAGGAATCCTATATTAGACCTCTTTAATGTGGTGAGGGCTGTCACAGTCTTTATTAATACTAAGGACCAGCATTCAACACCAGTTGTGCCTCCAGCCTTATCGAAATTGGGATGTCAGGAGGTCACCAGGAGATGCCATCTGACACAGCTGCTGAGGCCACCAAGGTGACATGGGCTCAATATTACTTTTTTTTTTTGAGGATGGTGGAAGTCAGCTGAACAAAACATTTACAGAAATTGTATTTTTTCTAGAATTGGTATTGTCCTGGGTAATGCATCTACCAATGGGACATAAAATGATGAATGGATTTAGACTTAGCTAATAGGAGGTAGTGGAGGAGGGACACTAGTAACCCATGTATTTATTTACAGGATGTTATTAGGGTTTGGTAGCTATTTTCAGGTAGGTAATGTGTGGAATAAATCAAATCAACCTTTAATGACTTAGGTGCATTATTAAAGTGGATGTAAACCCAAATTTTTTTTTTCTTTTTTTGATGTCATAATGTAGAGTATAAGATTTCCTATCATTTGAGCCCAGTCTTGCCACAAAGAGTTAATCCAGCTCAGAGCAATCCTCTTTTATTGTTCGGTGAGATAAATCTTGACAAACAGAGAAAAACTTTGTCAAATCCTCCCCCTTGCTGTGAGTGACAGGTGATTTACATATCTCGTGCATTAGCCTAAGACATGCATTATTTTTTAATTCCCTCCCCCACGCCTTTCTTCAGCAGCTCTGCAAGGATTGGTTGTTCCACACCTCAGCATGATTTGGCATGCTGAAGTCATGTGGTTACTTTCCTGTCTTTTCACTGGATGTTAGAGATCATAGCAGAAGTTCAGTGTAAGAAATACACAGGAGAAAATGCATATTGACAAGGGGAGTGTAGAGGTGGGCGGAGAGTCTACTGACATCACGACTCCACCCACCGAGCTCCAGACAACAGACCCGCCCACAGAATCTGCAGTTTTTCGGGTCTAATAACAGACAGAGGGGAGACATTTGACAGGTAAGGATACATGCAGGAGGCATGTATATCCTTATAGATAACCCCTATGGCAGTAGTTTAGAAAGGATGACATTGGGTTTACATCCACTTTAAAGTGGAACTAAATTCTCTCAGTCATCATAAACTATTTTTAAACCTTATGCTGCTAGCATAAGTAAATAGATTGGAAGGTATATTAGATGTACTTGCTTTAAACCCTTTTTTTATTTATTCAGTTGCTTCCTGGTTTCTGGCCTAGGCCAAAATGATGTCATACATCCCAGGAGTCTTCATGGGAATTTTTTTTCTTTCCTCTGGAGGAGGGGAGGAGGGGCTTTTTTCAGCTAAGCACACTCTCCTGTCTGCATGTCTGAGCTAAGGGCAGATGGAGTCCAGGAAGTAAATGCTACATGAACATCTGCCCTTACTCAAGATGGTCACTGCTTGAAATGCAACAGGGTGTTTTTCAAAGTGATTTCTCAAGAAAATAAAGTATGGAGACATGGGTGGGTAAGTTTGATTTGAATATTAAAAATGAATTAAATAACATTTTCAGTTTGTGGTGCTCAGATACAATTTAGTTCCACTTTAAGTAAAGTGTGTGTAAAGCCATTGTTTTTTGTTTAGGTTACAGAGTGGGAAGGCTAGAGCCCCTCGCTGGTCTTTATTGCTGTTTGTGTCCCCACTAATCCATCCTATGTTTTTGACCCACTGACCCTCATCCCCAGGACAGATCGTGATGGGAAATTTACTATATGCAGTTGTCACCAGAACAGGACATTTTCCAATGGGAACACCAGCTGCAGTGGTAGAGGGTTTCCCCTCCCTTTGGAGAAATGTTATACTTTATATAGTGATTCTGAGGCAGGAATTGAAGAAATGGGGTTGATTTGCTAAAAGGCAAATACAGTGGAACCTTGGTTAACGAGTAACACGGTTAACGAGCGTTTTGAAAGATGAGCAACTTTTTTTTTTTAATTCTGACTCCGTTTGCGAATGTTGTCTCCCAAAACAAGAATTTAAGATAATGGGGTGTGCAGTACCACATTTGGCCAGAGGTGCGGGGGCGCCGGTGACACTCGGAACGGTTCAGAGCCGTTAGGAAATACTCGGAAACACTCAGAAATACTCGGTTCCCGAGTATTTCTGAGCCTTTATGAGGCTTTCCGAGTTCAGCCGCGCTGTCCCCGAGTATTTCCGAGGCTCACCGGCGCCCCCCCCACCTCTGGACACATGCGGTATTGCATGAAATAAAAGTCAATGCGGAACAAATTATCTTTGTTTCCATTGCCTTCTATGGGGAAACTCGCTTTGATATGCGAGTGCTTTGGATTACAAGCATTCTCATGGAATGGATTATGCTCGTAATCCAAGGTTCCAATGTAGACAGTTGCACGCTGCAAGTGCAGTTGCTCCAGAGTTTACTAAATGAGGTAAAACTTTGCAAAGAATACCCAATCACATGGAAGGAAAATTAAAAACAACAGCATTTTTGCTTGCACATGATTGGATGATGGGAGTCAGCAGAGCTTCTGCTCATTTACTAAGCTCTGGAGCAACTGCACTTGTAGAGTGCACAGTCTATTTGCCTTTAGTAAATCAACCCCAATTCAGCGGCAAAAAGTAGGAGCTTTAGGAATTCCTTACTCTATCCAAACCCAAAAGAAACTTTTTGGGCTTAGATATGCTTTAAAAAAGGATGATCGTGGATCCTTGATTTATAGATCCTGGTTTACTTTCAGTATGTTTCCAATGCAAAGAGGTTTTTCCCTTGGCTTAGTGAATATGTGGAAGCTGTGCTGACTTCAATCATCCAATAATGTGCAAAAAAAAAACCTTTTTTTTGTTTTGTTTCATTTTCTTGGGTACTCTTTGCAAGGTGATTGTTCACTGCATTTACTAAGCTAAGTAAAAATTCTCTGACAAAGTGAAAATTCCTTTAGTAAATCGGGGTCTTTGCGCCAATGTAGGAAACTTCCTCATAACCTCTTTAATGGAGTAATTTGTGAAAAGCTGAGCAAAGAAAACTTGAGGAAAGTGGATCTGTTTTGTATAGCAGCCACGTTCCTTTTTTCATGTAACGAGAGAAAACAACAGCTTCAATGTCTCTGTTCTATGTGTCATAAATGAACCCCAGAGTCTGACTTTAGTGCAAAATCATTAATTCACATAGGATTTCTCGAGCATTTCCATTGTTTAGAGTAAATTGCAACCATAAAGCAGTGAGCACTTTATATTGCAGCTATTATACTCAGCCACAGACACTACCTGGTTAACAATAATTAGATTTGCAGTTATAGTGATAATTGGCTTGCTGGTTACCCTGCTATTGCTAAGGCTGTGTAGACAATAGGTGACTCCTTAGCGTGGATGAGCCAAAAGCAGGTCACAGCATGTTTGCTTCGTTCCCTCACCTATCTCCAGGATCGAGCTCCCTCGTAGTTTCCAAGGGCAGTGCTTCTGGGTAATTGCATTTTTGTACTACTCGCATCACAGCAGACTAACTACTCATAATGATCGCAACTTTCTATTGAACTTGAAATGCTTGGAGACAATCATATTGCATTACTCTAAAGCAAAGAAAGACAACCTTTTATGTAGAATAAAAGAAAACAGGTTATGGTGTTCCCATGTCTCTAAATGTCAAACCATTGTATGTTTATGAAAGAATTCAGAATACGAGGAGTCATTTTTCCTAAACATTTCTTGGATGTCAATGGTGGGGGATAAAGAGGTCCTCTGGCATTCAAGATGAAGATGCAAAAGTGCACCTTATTACCTCTGAGGTGAGAAAGATGGAGCTTGCACATTGGCTGTAGGCCTACCACCTTTTGGCCCAACCCAATAGGATAAAGAGAGATGATGGGAAGTGATTAAACCAGTGTGGTGGAAGTTTATCAAAATGGAGAGTTTTCACTGCCCTGATATGTCACCATTTTGGGGAAATGCTTTAAAGTCAATGGGAAAGGTTAAAATTTAGGTGGTCTCTTGTGGGTTTTTAAGAGTGCAATGTACTTTAAATGGTTCTTGTGAATGTAGAAGTTCCTTTCAACTATCCTGAACCTGTTAGTGTGCAGGAAAATGTCCTGTGACCTAAACTAAATTGACAGGTACCGCTCAAGGCATCACCTGGTCCTCCTATGTGGCAACCACTTGGAGTGCAGACAAGGACATAGCTTGTCCCAGCTCTAGACATCTAATGGAAAAGGGAAAAGTCATGAAAGTCACACATCTCTGCAAAACCCCGTAAGAAGGTGTATACAGTCTCAGCCAGAGCTCCAACCAGGTCACACTTCCAATGCATTTCACTCCATCCATGGAGCTTAGTGATGAGGAAATAAGCTCCGTGGGTGGAGTGAAATGTGTTGGGGCACTGGCCTGGTTGGAGCATGGGCTGAGGCTGTCAAACACCTTCTTACAGGATTTTGTAGAGATGTGCATTTTCTGGGACTTTTGCCTTTTCCACCAGAAAATGTCCTCTCAGTCTCCATTTTTTTCCATATAAATTAAAACATTTTAAGTTATAGTGTATACACAAGGATCAAATACAAAGCAAAATTTTAAGTTTTCACAACGGCAAAATTGTTAATTTCATGGCAAAATCAATTTCACCAAATTCACCAATCCCTTATTAGCATGTTAAAACAGAGGCAGGTTTTTTATTAAAATCAGCATACACGCAAGCAAGCCTTAAATAAAGATCTTAGAATTTCCTATTCCTGTATGTCTCCAGGTCAGTGACTAAGGAAATTTTGGGGTCAACACCTTGAAGAAAGGCAACAAGCATTTTCAGAATAAGAGGTTAGCGGTGGACACTTACACATACAACTCACGAAAAATATCCATTAAAAGCAAAACAAAAAAAAAAATCAGTTGCCGAATAGACCAACCAACTGTTTTTCTGCTTCTGGACATAGTTACAGAAAGAAATCACATACAGAAATTACTGTTGATAACCTCACTACTCTTCATTTATACCAGTGTATGAAAATACATTTTTTAGAAATCAGTTCTGCTCTCTTCAGTATATTGTGTTTATCACTGGATCTAAGACATTGTTTTAACAATACAGAAAAAAGAAACTACCTTTGAAACATGATAAATTGGAAACACCATTGTGGGTCATAAATTACATTCTACGGAGAGCCAGTGTCACAGACTTTTCTCCCAAATATTAGGTGAGAATGCCCCAACCCCCATTCCCTATCTACACTAAGAAACATTATATTTAAGCCAATAGTTGTGATCTATTTATCTCTATCTATCTATCTATCTATCTATCTATCTATCTATCTATCTATCTATCTATCTATCTATCTATCTATCTACACTGAGCAAAATTATAAACACAACACTTTTGTGTTTGCCCCTATTTATCATGAGCTGAACTTACAGATCTACGACTTTTTCTATGTACACAAAAGGCCTACTTCTCTTAAATATTGTTCACAAATCTGTCTAAATCTGTGTTAGTGAGCACTTCTTCTATGCCGAGATAATCCATCCACCTCACAGGTGTGGCATATCAAGATGCTGATTAGACAGCATGATTATTGCACAGGTGTGCCTTAGGCTGGCCACAACAAAAAAAAGGCCACTCTAAAATGTGCAGTTTTACTGTATTGGGGGGTCCGAAAACCAGTCAGTATCTGGTTTGACCACCATTTGCCTCACACAGTGCAGCACATCTCCTTTGCATAGAGTTGATCAGGTTGTTGATTGTGGCCTGTGGATTGATGGTCCATTCCTCTTCAATGGCTGTGCGAAGTTGCTGGATATTGGCAGGAACTGGAACACGCTGTCATATACGCCAATCCAGAGCATCCCAAACATGCTCAATGGGTGACATGTTCGGTGAGTATGCTGGCCATGCAAGAACTGGGATGTTTTCAGCTTCCAGGAATTGTGTACAGATCCTTGCAACATGGGCCGTGCATTATCATGTTTCAACATGAGGTGATGGTCGTAGATGAATGGCATAACAATGGGCCTCAGGATCTCGTCACGGTATCTCTGTGCATTCAAAATGCCATCAATAAAATGCACCTGTGTTCATTGTCCATAGCATACGCATGCCCATACCATAACCCCACCGCCACCATGGGCCACTCGATCCACAACGTTGACATCAGCAAACCATTCACCCACACAATGCCATACATGCTGTCTGCCATCTGCCCTGTACAGTGAAAACCGGGATTCATGCATGAAGAGAACACCTCTCCAAAGTGCCAACGCCATCGAATGTGAGCATTTGCCCACTCAAGTCGGTTACGACGACGAACTGCAGTCAGGTTGAGACCCCGATGAGGACGACAGGCATGCAGATGAGCTTCCCTGAGACGGTTTCTTACAGTTTGTGCAGAAATTCTTTGGTTACGCAAACCGATTGTTGCAGCAGCTGTCTGGGTGTCTGGTCTCAGACGATCTTGGAGGTGAAGATGCTGGATATGGAGGTCCTGGGCTGGTGTGGTTACACGTGGTCTGCGGTTGTGAGGCCGGTTGGATGTACTGCCAAATTCTCTGAAACGCTTTTGGAGACGGCTTATGGTAGAGAAATGAACATTCAATTCAAGGGCAACAGCTCTGGTGGACATTCCTGCAGTCAGCATGCCAATTGCACGCTGCCTCAAAACGTGGGACATCTGTTGCATTGTGCTGTGTGATAAAACTGCACATTTTGGAGTGGCCTTTTATTGTGGCCAGCCTAAGGCACACCTGTGCAATAATCATGCTGTCTAATCAGCATCTTGATATGCCACACCTGTGAGGTGGATGGATTATCTCAGCAAAGGAGAAGTGCTCACTAACACAGATTTAGACAGATTTGTGAACAATATTTGAAAGAAATAGACCTTTTTGTGTACATAGAAAAAGTCGTAGTTCTTAAAGTTCTGCTCATGATAAATAGGGGCCAACACAAAAGTGTTGCATTTATAATTTTGCTCAGTGTATATACAGTAAAACCTTAGATTGGGGGTAACTTGATCTGAGAGTATTTTGCAAGACAAGCAACATTTTTAATACAATTTGACTTGATAAACAAGCGATGTCTTGATATACAAGTAGCGTCATGTCATAACTGAGTATGAAAGAGAAGTGAGGTGGCTCTAAGTGCCGGTTCACACTGGGGCGGCATCAAAGTCACCTGACTCTGAAGCCGCCCCATGCAGCACGACTTCAGCGCGGTTTGTGAATGACTTCTGTAATAGAAGTCAATGCAAGTCACTCTGAAGTCGCCTCCAAAAGGTACAGAAACCTTTTTCTAAAGTCGGAGCAACTTGAGTCACTTCGATTAGAATGGTTCCATTGCACTGCATAGAGCGGGACTTGTCAGGCGGCTAAGTTGCCTGACAGGTCGCCTCAGTGTGAACCAAGCCTAAGTGTAGCAATGTGGTTACATTTAATGAAGGTACAACATTTAGCAACTCATATGTTTGATGATTAAAACAGGCACATGTAAGTATGCAGGCATCCGGGGTTAAGCTGTCCTCATAGACCATCCTCTGCACTGCCATCAATGTCATCCCTTCCATTCTGCGCTCCATGAGCGATTCGAGCCTCGCTTTCAGATCGCTCTACTGCAGGGTAGTCTTCCCGGTCACGACTGCAGACTGACAGCGGAGAGAGACGGTGGTGAGGAGGATGGTCTATGTGGCCAGCTTTACCCCGGATGCCTGCAAACTTAGATGTGCCTGCTTTAATTATCAACCATGTAAGTTGCTAAATGTTGTACCTTCATTAAATGTAACCATATTGCTACACTTAGAGGCGCCTCTCTTCTCTTTTATACTCTGGAGCTCCTGCTGGATTTTCCTTTGAATCCCCACTGTGATATATATTATATAGAGAGAGAGATACATCTCTCTCTCTCTCTCTCTCTCTCTCTCTCTCTCTCTCTCAATATATATATATATATATATATATATATATATTTTTTTTTTTTTTTCATTATTATTATTATTATTATTATTAATTTTTTAATACATTTTATGTTATATTCAATAGGTAAGAAATACCTTCTTGTGTTTGTTTTTTTAATCATAAAAGTTCATTTCATTTCAGTAATGCTAACATCATATTACACCCTTGTGGACAAGGTTTCTGTGCACTATCACAGGTATTGCAATTATCACCTAAAAAGGAGTTACCACCTTACACAGTGGAAAAAATAGCATTACATGAAATGTCATGTTAATAACTTTGTGGGGGCTCCCTTGGCTTGGTGATAGCTTTTACCAAGAGGTTTGACTTGAAGCTGAAATACCTATGGGAAAAAAAATAAATATTTTTTCACAATTAATTATTCAGTTGTGGCGTGCTGATAAAAAAATGAATATGTGCGGTTGGGTGATGTCACATTTAAGTCTCTGGTGTATGCTGTATTGCAGTTATGATGAATGTGTGATTAATGACATAGGGGTTTGTGCAAATAAACTTCAGGGAAGAAAAGAGTCTTCAAGGCGCAAAATAAACAGTTATAATCTAGTCATCATTTTCTGAGACTGTGTGCAAATTAAAAGCAAATATCTTTTTATGGCAGTTATCAGTATAAAATGTTCAGTCTTCCCTAAAGTGATATTTTAGTTATAGATGTGATTGGGCAGACTAGTCCTCCATTAGCTTTTTTAAAGTTCTTGGGTGTTCCAGGGGGAGTCCTGATAGAGTTTCCCATTGTGTTTCCACCCAACTTGGGATATTACCTCTCCTGCTACAAAATGAGTGTTCCCATTTCTCATATTTTCTTTACTATAATTTATAAGGACGCCAACATTGAGGCTGAATTTGGTGCTCAAAAATTGAGTTGCCTGGGCAGTGGTAGTAGAAACTTGTTCATGTTGGCCATCCATGAATTGTAACCAGGGACCACTTCTTCTTAACGTGTTTCTCCTAACTGGTTACACCTAATTGTTTCTTCTTGAACCATCCCTATTCTTGCAAGCAAGTCATTTTGTTGTAATGCATTAAAGGGTTATTAAAGGCAGATTATTATTTTAATTAAAAATAAGAAACATGTTATACTTATCTGCTCTGTGCAGCTGGCTAGGGTGGCAAGGGTGGCTTTGCTCCTGAGGCGTTGCTCTGTGTGTCCATTCACACACAGAGTGTGGCTTAGCCCCACCCCCACTCTCCCCTCATTGGCTCACTGGCTGTGATTGGCAGTAGCGGGAGCCAATGGCTCCCACTGCTGTCTTAGCCAATGAGGAGGACGTGACCTGGGAGAGCCGCTACTCTCGTGCACATCGCTGGAGCAAGGGGGAGCTGGGGGAGGAGCTGCACACAGAAGGTTTTTTACCTTCATGCATAGAATGCATGAAGGTAAAAAAACATGAGCCTTTAGAACCACTTTGAGGAGGAGTGCTCCCATGTGGGGACCAGGATTGTGTGCAGTTGTACTACTGGAAAGTGTGTGGTTCCCTTTAGTTATAATTCATTAAGGCAAGATTCACACCTTTGCATTTTGGAAACATGTAGTAAAGTGCAATGCATAGTCGCACTCCAAGCGTGGTTTGGTGCAATTTTAAATGGGACCCCAACACACTATTACAGTATTTGGAAATGCAATTGCACCTCAGTGCACCACAATACACATGTTGTGTGTTGTGTGCTGTGTTAAGCTAAAAAATGAGTCACATCCATTAACACATTAGATAACCCAACATGAAGCATTGGGAACTCAAACATAGAGATCTCTAGCCAGTCCTGGTTGACCAATGGAGCCTAATGTCTTCCACACACATACAGTATATGCAAGCTTGTCTCAGAAAATTACACCCTATGTTTTCTGATGATTTATTAAAGTGGTTGTAAACCCTTGTGCTAAAGGTAAGTCTATAATAAAGCTTACCTGTAGCTACCCAGGATATCTCCTAAACTTTAAGGCGCCAAAATAGTTATTTTACTTTATTTTACTTTAAGGATTGTTTTTATCTTACTTTAACATTATTATTATATATTTTTTACTTTATTTTACTTTACCTCCTCTCCTCGGGTCCCTCAGTGGGGCTCCTGGCTCCTCCTCTTCTTAAGTGCCCAGTTGTAAAGCCGCTCTCCCTCGGGGCACTCGTGCGGGCGCGCTCCCATGTCCTGCTGCTGTGTCTATTGACATAGACGGCAGGACTCGCCTCCTCGCCTCCCATGTCATTGGATTTGATTGACAGCAGTGGTAGCCAATGGCTGCGCTGCTTTCAATCTGTCCAGTCAGGACCCGAGACACTGGCTGGAGCTGGTGTGCTCGTCCCCGTTGCTGGAAAGATCGGCTTCAGGTACGTAAAAGGGGAGCTCTGGGGGGCAGCTACATTACAGGAGGTTTTTCACCTTAAAGCAGAACTCTGGGATTTTCAAAAAATCCCCCCCCCCCCACACACACACAAAACACAACATTTATTACATTTGTGAAATTTCTTACCATTTAAGAGATATAACTGATTGAATTTTCAGGAAGTCAGTTTTCGGATTTTTTAAAATCAGAAAACTGCAACCTGTATTCTGCCCAAGAGGAGGTGTTAGAATAGTGAATATGTCATATCCTTTTCTCTCTCTGTAACTGTAATCAGACTACATTCCCCATGAATCCTTGGGATTGGAGTGAATGTGGGAGGTACAATAGGCTTGTACATGTAAATGTGAGCTCACCCACTTCAACATAAATCACATCCCTCATTCTGCAGCCAGCAAGTTATACATAACACACAGTATGATAGGTTACAGCCTTATAAATGCAAAGCATTTTAATATAAATGCAAACCAGTGCAGCTTATCAGTGTCCACTTGTCAGGGACCACCATGTCAGGGACCACCAGTGACACTTGTCAGGGACCACCATGTCAGGGACCACAAGTGCCACTTGTCAGGGACCACCATGTCAGGGACCACCATGCAGGGACCACCACTGCCACTTGTCAGTGACCACCATGTCAGGGACCACCAGTGCCACTTGTCAGGGAGCACCATGTCAGGGACCACCAGTGCCACTTGTCAGGGACCACCTTGTCAGGGACCACCAGTGCCACTTGTCAGGGACCACATTGTCAGGGACCACCAGTGCCACTTGTCAGGGACCACCAGTGCCACTTGTCAGGGACCACCATGTCAGGGACCACCAGTGCCACTTGTTAGGAACCACCAGTGCCACTTGCAAACCAGTGCAGCTTATCAGTGTCTGCTTGTCAGGGACCACCTTGTCAGGGACCACCAGTGCCACTTGTCAGGGACCACCTTGTCAGGGACCACCAGTGCCACTTGTTAGGGACTGCCAGTGCCACTTGTCAGGGACCACCATAACAGGGACCGCCAGTGCCACTTGTCAGGGACCACCATGACAGCGCACTGTTCCTATAATGGCGGGGGGGGGCGGGACATCAGCATCGGTGTTCTCATATACAATAGCGGACACAGTGGGAGATCCCCGATGTGTCATATAAGTAAATACTGATGATAATCCCTGCTCTACACGGAGATAGCAGGCGGGGGGCGACGGGGGGCAGTGCGGGGACGGGGTGGAGGTAGAGTGGAGGGGTGACTGTCAGGGAGCGGAGGAGGAGGGAGAAGAGAGGAGAAGTAGGACACCTCCTCCTTGGGCGGCACAGACTGGGGCCTGTGAGACCCCTTCCACCCACAACATGTCTGCTTTCTCCTTCTCGGCTTTCAGAGGACTACAAAGGGGAGTGTCAGACTGCTGGCTGAGCTGGGAGGGATAGCAGCCAGCAGTCTTACAAACAGGATGTCACCAGGCAATAATGGTTTTTCAGCAAGTTCAGCAGTCCTATACAGAGGAACTACAGAGCTCAGAAGAACATGGATGGCAAAGTTGGTGAAGGTAGATCAGCAACAAGGACATGGTAAAAAGTTTTTGGCCGGAGTTCTGCTTTAATGGATAGAATACATTAAGGTGAAAAACCCTGAGGGTTAACAACCCCTTGAAGATTAACATGTAAGATTAACATGCTAAACCAGCAGACATTTAAATCATCTATGGTCAGCCTAAGAATTTTTAGAGTAAAAGCACTGGGCTACTAAAAGTTCCTTCTAGTGGTTAATCAGTAGAATTTTTACAATTTATACAATAGAAACAATTAAGGAAACACAATCTTGTATAGCTTACTTTTATCTAATGATGTCTGTAATAACTTAGAATATACCATGACTGACAATACAATGCTTTCCTTAGGACTACTGTATATTTAGTCTAATAGGTGGGGGTTAAAAATGTGTGTCTGAACTGTATCTTTAGCACCCCCCAATTGTACCCAATTAAGCTGCAATGGCAGAGAGTGGGGGGAGTTCACATGCCATGGCATGCTTTACTCTGTGCCCAAAGCAAAAACTATTCAACATGGCAAGCCCACTAAATGTGAACAATTCAAGCAAATGGGGAAGCACCACAAACACCCCCCAACCACATTTATAACTAGGAAGGCACCATAACTGCTTTTGCTTAGTTTCAGAGGGTATTTTTCTTACCTTTTTTTACAAGGATAAAAAGTTCTGTCATGTGACCATGCATGTCTTCTTCCTGATGGGGGGGGGGGGTTCATGAGGCAGGCTATGATTTGGAAGGAATGTGTACCAGAGGCAGGCTGTGATTGGTCAGGGGGTGTGTTGGATGAACAGATTACCCAATACAAAAATGCTGTGTTTGCACAGTGTCCTGTACCTCTGAATGGCCAGCCAAAGGATGAAAACTGACCACTCTAATACAAATCCGCTTCAGTGCTTTGTCCAATTAGCAATTGTGCTGCAAGTTTGAAAATGACTATTACTAGACTTGCCAGGCTTCACAAGTTTGTTGCACAATTGCAGCAAGTCCGCATTGATCCAAATCAGTTTTCTTTGCAAACATTCTGCAAGTCTGCTGCAAGTTCTAAATCCGTTATTTTGTGCAATAGTCATCCCACCACAGGGGGCACTGTGGCTGAATTTTCATGCTGTAGACTTGCAGAGCTCTTGCTGTAGACTCACCACTGCAACTTTGCTCTTGCTAAAGACTTGCCAGGCAAATTTGCTACAAATTGGAAAAGTGTCAACTAGAACTTGTACTTCAAGTGCTCTACAAATGTACAACTTGCCAGTGAAAATGTGCAGCAAGTTAACAAGACTTACAATTCAACACTGCCACAAATGTGTGGCAAGTTATCCTTACTATCTGGGGTGTGGTCAGTTTAGGACAAGGAAGAAAGGAGACATGTAATCCTTTCATATAAGAATTACATGAAAATTAAAAACATATATACATAGAAAAAGAAAATAGGGTGACATACACTATAAGTGTTTTCATTGGTTATTTACCACTGAAGTGTAATATATATTTATATACTTAGTAAGTCAGGCAAAAACACATCCTTCTTTTTCCATCGTTTTCTACACAATCTAAAAATAACGCACTATAGCAATCCTAATGCAGCGTGTGTGATCACCGTAGATAATCTAGAATTGAGTCTCTATATGCTGACTTCAATCCCTTTCAGCAATTTCCTGTCACAGAAAAGGCACAGTTTCTCGTGATTTTCAACAACAGACAAAGAGCAAAATCTACTGATATAGAAAAGATAAAGAACCACGAATATTCATTATTAAATAGTCACATGGTTAAGGTCGCAAAAGAGATTTTTACTCTTTAGTAAATAAAAAGAAAATGCACCATAAATCTTACAGGAGTGGAGTGGTTTCTGTAGACTACTATACTGAGATGACACAACACTCATGAGCTTAGAGAGTCATTTCCACTTGTGGTCATCATCTAGCATGCATGCTAGCAGAAATAATGGAAACGGTAGGAATAAATGGGGAAGAAAAAAGCAAAGCTCCAAGTTTTAAACTGTCTCAAACCTAGACATTTCTAAATGAGTTAAGAATAAAAATAATTCATAGGTGAAGGTTATCTTAAATGAATGATCTGTAGATCCTAAGATACGACAGCTAAATTTATGTGCAATTCTCAGTGTTACTCTAAACCCCCCTAGCTCACATGCCTCTCTATCGGTCCTTAATGTGTTTGATTACATAGTTACATAGTTAATCAGGTTGAAAAAAGACACAAGTCCATCCAGTCCAACCATAAAAAACAAAACAGAAAAAAAAAACAAAAAAAATATTTTTGAGGGAACCATAAATGCCAACATGTACTATGACATACTGAAGCAGAGTATGATCCCCTCCCTTCGGAGACTGGGCCACGGGGCAGTATTCCAACATGATAACGACCCCAAAAACACCTCCAAGACGACCGCTGCCTTGTTAAAGAAGCTGAGGGTAAAGGTGATGGACTGGCCAAGCATTTTGTTCAGACCTAAACCCTATTGAGCATCTGAGGGGCATCCTCAAACCAAAGGTGGAGGAGCTCAAGGTCTCTAACATCCACCAGCTCCGTTATGTCGTCATGGAGGAGTGGAAGAGGACTCCAGTGGCAACCTGTAAAGCTCTGGTGAACTCCATGCCCAAGAGGGTTAAGGCAGTGCTGGAAAATAATGGTGGCCACACAAAATATTGACACTTTGGGCCCAATTTGGACATTTTCACTTAGGGGTGTACTCACTTTTGTTGCCAGTGGTTTAGACATTAATGGCTGTGTGTTGAGCTATTTTGAAGGGACAGCAAATTTACACTGTTATACAAGCTGTACACTCACTACTTTACATTGTAGCAAAGTGTTATTTCTTCAGTGTTGTCACATGAAAAGATAGAATAAAATATTTACAAAAATGTGAGGGGTGTACTCACTTTTGCGAGATACCGTATATATATATATATATATATATATATATATATATATATATATATATGTATATATATATATATAATTTTATTTTTTATTTAATTTTTATTTTTTTCATTATTTTTATTTACTTTGGTGGGTGTGATCAATAGGGAGGTTGTGGAGGTTGTAAAGCTGGACTTGCAATTTAATTAAAAGTGTTCCAGAAAAAGGGGCAGTTTGCAAGCTCTACCTTTTTGATACATTTTACATCAATTAACACCTTTAAATTAATGAATGTAGCAACTTTGCATATGCAGCCATGTAACACCTATAAGATTTAGCCTTGACCTTGGTGAGAAGCTCTTACATTTAAGGTCCACCACAGCATAGCAACACAAGTCGTGCCCAGACATGCCCTTATATATTCTATTCCATTAGAGGTACCAGCATACTATTTTTTTTTATATTTTTTTTATTTTCCATTTTATGCAAGAGACAAAATGTTAGAAGGAGAAAAAGAAAAGCTTGAAACACTATTCATCTCTACTGTTATTTGCTCCAAATAATACGATTATCACTTGAAAACAATTAGACATGATTCTATTTGACAGCACTGATTGTTTTAGTCTGTTAATTTGTGGATCACTGGGAAGCTCAGTAAATAATTGCTTCGTTTTATGGGCTCACAATGCAGCAGTCTTGTGTTTCATTATGTATACTGAAAAAGATCTGCTGGAGAATATTTTTTCCTTTTTTTTTTTTTTTTTTCAATTCGGTACTTTTTCCCCTTTGGGGTATCTTGTTTCATTCCACAAAGAATACACAGAGCTGTGAGCTGGAATCCGAACATCTATAATGCATAGCTATTGTGCAGCCATTCTTTTTTTTCCAAAATCTGATACCACACTGCGATATCACAAAGACAACACTTAAACAGGCAAAAAAAAAAAAAAGAAGTAGAGGTAAATGCTGGCACGGATTTTCTTTCTTTTCCCCTGTGCATTGGCATCCGGATTGTTTTTGATGTCTTCACACATTGGAAAAAAAAAAAGAGCTTTGCCAGGTCAGATAGACAAGGTTGTGTTTGTGTGTTGGGATGTCAAGAGATACACAACCGGTAAGGAAAAAAAAGCCTTCCATGTAAAGTGCTTTGAGAAGTCTCGGAGGATTACACCCCATGGTTTCTGATGATTTATGAAAGATTTATTTCCTTATAATCCTTTTAAAAGCAAAATATGAACCTTTGATATGTAAAAACTAATTAGATCTGTTTTTAGGATTAACAGCATGGGAGACTTTGTTACATTATTATTTATTATGTTTATAATATTATCAAGCAGCATTGTATAGTGATTGTTTGAACCTCCACTGTGGCTCATTTGTAGAAACCTAAACTTAGAAAGAAATAGTACAGTCCATTATTTATTTGTTTCACTTTCTAAAGTACAAAATGGAAAGAAGAAAAGCAGATTTTTTCAGTGCACTGGCATTGCCTAAAGCAGTAGTCTCCAAACTGCGACCCACGGGCCAGATGTGGCCTTTTGCTTGCCTTTTTCCAGGCCTTGGGGGGCACTATTTCTCTTATTGATACAAAGGACTATTCCTCCTACAGACATTCATCCTTCCTTCCACTAACACCAACAATGGGGCACTATTCTTTCCATTGACGCCAATGAAGGGGCACCATTCTACCCATTGACACAAACAATGGGGCACTATCAGTGGCAGCCCATTCATACGGGGCACCACCCCCCTAATCCATGTGTCTGGCTCCTAATCTACTTGCCGGATGCATGGATTCCAATTTTTTTGAAGCACGTGATTAGAGCCTTATGCCCCATACACAAGATCAGACTTTCCGCCCAAAAAAACGTTTTTGTTCGAAGGTTGTTGGTTCAAACTTGTCTTGCATACCCACGGTCACACAAATGTTGGCCAAAAATTCCGAACGTGAGAACGTGGTGAAGTACAACACGTACGACGAGCTGAGAAAGAAGAAGTTAAGTTCAATAGCCAGTGCGGCTTCTTCTGCTTGATTCCGAGCATGCGTTAACTTTTGTGCGCGGACTTGTGTACACATGATCGGATTTTCCGACAACGTTTTTTGGGTGGAAAATTTGAGAACCTACAATCAAAGATTTGTTGGTGGAAAGACTGACAGCGAATGTTCGATGGAGCATACACACGGTTGGACTTTCCGACAACAAGTTCACATCCAACATTTCCCGTCAGAAAATCCGACCGTGTGTATGCAGCATAAGGCTCTAATTGGCTTAAAAAAAAAGAATGGGCTTGGGGTGCACAGCACTGTGCCCCGAGCCCACTCAGTTGTGTGACAATACGAATTAATATTGGCTATTGTCTTCCTGATTATTCTCCCGGCCAATCAGAAAGCAGTTCCTGTGAATCGATTGGGCAGGGACTCTTAGGACTCCCTGGCCAATCGTGTCTCAGGAAACACTTCCTGCTCACCCGGGAGGAGAATCAACGGCCCAGGTCCTCATTCCCCCTGACTCCAAAGGCAATACCCTGATCGCCGCCGTCCCGTCCATCTCCTGTGGGTGGCGGGGGGGTTCAATTGCCACATTCACATCCGTCTTCAGGACAGTGATGTGTGCAATCGCCGTGTTTCCGGCCGCATTCCCGGCTATCCCGGTGAAGGGGTGGTGTTAGCTTGCGCCCCCCCCAATATATTGAGCACCCGCCGCCATTGGGCACTATCCCTCTCACTGAAACTGATCGCAGAGCACTGATCTTTCAACTGACGCCAACGATGAGGCACTATTCTTCCCACTGACACCGGGGTCTCGCACTCCTGATTGGCTATTGGCAGCAGTGGGAGCCTTTGGCTGTCAATCACAGCCAGTGAGCCAATCAGGAAATGGAGGGGAAGGAGCCCAATCGTGGCTTTGTGTCTGAATGGACACATAGAGCAGCGCTTGGCTTGGGTGCCCCCATAGCAGGCTGCTTGCTGTGGGGGCACCCGACAGGAGGGAGGAACCAGGATCGCCAGCGTGGGACCCGAGAAGAGGAGGATCAGAGCCACTCTGTGCAAAACCATTACACAGAGCAGGTAAGTATACCATGTTTGTTATTTTACTGAAAAAATAAATAAACAAAGCTTTGCAATCACTTTAACTGCTTGCCGACCAGCTGCCGTCATTAGACTGCGGCAGGTCGGCACGATCCCGCTGCACTGCGGGGGGGGGTGCCGATGTGCTTGGCCGGCGTTCCCGGGCGCGAGAGCCAGAACCGGGACGTGTGTGTGTGTAAACACACAAATCCCTGTTCTGTGAGAAGAAGAGAGAAAGATCGTGAGTTCTACTAGCTAGGAACTATGATCTGCCATTTCCTCCAGTCACTCCCATCCCCCTACAGTTAGAACACATCTAGGGAACACAGTTAACCCCTTGATCGCCTTTTATCTGCCAGTGACATTTACACAGTAATCAGTGCATTTTTATAGCACTGATCGCTGTATACATGCCAATGGTCCCAAAAATGTGTCAAAACTGTCCAATCTGTCTGCCATAATGTCGCAGTCACGATAAAAATCGTTGATCACCGTCATTACTAGTAAAAAAAAAAATTAAAAAATAATAAATATGCCATAAATCTATACCCTATTTTGTAGATGCTATAACTTTTGCGCAAACCAATCAATATGCGCTTGTTGCGATTTTTATTAACAAAAATATGTAGAAGAATACATACCTAAACTGAGGAAAAAATTAGCGTTTTAAAAAAAAAAATGGGGATATTTATTATAGCAAAAAGTACAAAATATTGTGTTTTTTTCAAAATTGCCGCTCTTTTTTTTTGTTTAAAGCGCACAAAATAAAAACCGCAGAGATGATCAAATACCATCAAATGAAAGCTCTATTTGTGGGAAAAAAAGGAACGTCAATTTTGTTTGGGTACAGCGTCGCACCACCGCTCAATTGTCAGTTAAAGCAACGCAGTGCCGCATCGCAAAAAAATGGCCTGGTCATTGAGCAGCCAAATCTTCCGGGGCTGAAGTGGTTAATATGGTTTTAACACGCTACTATGCGGTAAGCTTGTTGCGTCTTACTGTGCAGTGCTACTTCTTCAATATAGGTACATTGATTTAGCGTGCATAATAAATAGTGTTCTGTATGTAAAAAGTGAAGAAATGGAGGGGCATGGCTATTATCTGATGTACAGTGTGTGCATGTCATACCAGAGATAGATGAGGCCGGCTCAGGAACAGCTATGTTTAATGCTGTCACTTATTCCTCTCGGCCCAATTTATCATGGCTGAGTCTACAGAACAATGCGAGTTTCCTGTGTGACACATTGCTACATCCCCATCTACTTGGAATTCATCTTGCTCATTGAGGAAAAAAAAAAAATCAATAGGTATCATTCACTTAAACTTGGAAAATAAATAGTGATGAAGTCTGCAGTATTCATTTTTCAGATGCCGGCAGTATCTTTGTTTATAAGCATTTCCTGCGTAAACTTCTCATTGTTAAAATGGACCTACAGGGAAATGTTACCAGGCTTGCCATAGGTGTGCGCAGCGTCTTGCATTAGGGTGTGCACCCCCAAACCGCAAACATGCCTGTGCGCCTGTGTGTGTATACAGTATATTTAAAAATGCATTAAAATATGGATGGTGTTTAACCACTTCAGCCCCGGAAGATTTTACCCCCTTCCTGACCAGAGCACTTTTTTCGATTCGGCACTGCGTCGCTTTAACTGACAATTGCGCGGTCGTGCGACACTGTACCCAAACAAAATTGATGTCCTTTTTTCATGTCCTTTTTTCCCCACAAATAGAGCTTTCTTTTGGTGGTATTTGATCACCTCTGCGGTTTTTATTTTTTGCGTTACAAACAAAACAAGAGCAACAATTTTTAAAAAAACGCAATATTTTTTACTTTTTGCTATAATAAATATCCCCCAAAAATATATAAAAAAATAGTTTTCCTCAGTTTAGGCCGATATGTATTCTTCTACATATTTTTGGCGGGGATCTGCGATTTTTATCGTGACTGCGACATTATGGCGGACACATCGCACATTTTTGGGACCATTGGCATTAATACAGCGAATAGTGCTATAAAAATGCATTGATTAGTGTAAAAATGTCACTGGCAGTGAAGGGGTTCACACTAGGGGGCGATCAAAGGGTTAATTGTGTTCCCTAATATGTGTTCTAACTGAAGGGGGGATGGGACTGACTAGGGGAGATACTTTGTATGGACAGACGATCTGTCACTTCTCCCCTCAGAGAACCGAGATCTTGGTGTTTATGAGCGTTCCCGGGAGCCCATCGAGACCGCCGGGCACCTGCATCGGCTCTGGGGGCGTGCTGCAGGAGCGATTCGCGCAGCCGAGCCATGTTTCCGCAGTACAACTGC
Source organism: Aquarana catesbeiana (assembly GCF_042186555.1). NCBI lineage: Eukaryota > Metazoa > Chordata > Amphibia > Anura > Ranidae > Aquarana > Aquarana catesbeiana. The sequence continues at coordinate 664,240,513 of NC_133327.1, read as the reverse complement.
GGCGGCTGGTCGGCAAGCGGTTAAGGTCCGTGGATGGTGTCAGGAAAGCAGTGGACATGTCAGTAGGGCAATGGACTGTGTCAGTATTTTTTTATTTGTATTATTTATTTATTTTTTTTTACAATTTTATTCTTATATCTTTTTTTATTTATTTTTTTTAGAAGCCCCATTGGGGGGTTTTGGTGAAATATCAGCAGGGGGAATCTGCGCTGCACAGGGTGATTAGGATGTGCCCAGGCACACCCGGAAAACCCCCCTGCTCACACCTATGAGACTTGCTGAGAAGGATGTACATGGCCCTATGCCCAGACAGAGCAGCAAGGAGGTATTGCTCCTTCCAATACTGCCTTATTCCTCTGTCTGCAAATGTAGAAATCCCTCAAGGGTTGGGACTATAGAGGCACTGGTAGATTAAAGTCAAAGAGGTAGTAAGAATTGTAAAAATATCACATTTTATTACAAACTGTACATATACAAAACATCAAGTAAAAATGGTGTGACAATGACAACCATACATGAATATTGGAAACCACTAACGCGTTTCGGGACTCTGTCTTCAGAGGTGTCTTCAATATACAGTACATACAACTTTCTGCAAGATGAAATTACATATTGATATCCAAATACAGTGGAACCTTGGTTTACAAGAAAGGTGGTTAAGGAGCGTTTTGAAAGACGAGCAACTTTTTTTTTTAAATCCTGACTCGGTTTGTGAGTGTTGTATCGCAAAACAAGCAGAATTCAAGCCAATGGGGTGTGCAGTACTGTATTTGGCCAGAGGTGCAGGGGGCGCCAGTGGCACTCGGAACGGTTCGGAGCCGTTCGGAAATACTCGGAATCACTCGGAAATACTCTGAAACATTTCCGAGGGTTTCCGAGTTCAGCCGAGCTGTCCCCGAGTATTCAGCCGAGTGCCCCCCACACCTCTGGCCACTTGCGGTATTGCATGCAATAGATGTCAATGCGGAACAAATTATCTTTGACGGGAAAACTCATATGCTCTTAATCCAAGGTTCCACTGTATATATATATATATATACCAGCTGCAGGCATCACCCCGGTAAAACCCCTTGAAGCAATATTGGTAATATCGGGTACGTTTGTGCCCGATACTTCAAAAAAAGTGAATGTAATTGGCCTCGCCGATAGTCGGTCGATCCCTACTTTATATCATCAGCAAATATTGAGATTCAGCTGTTTATCCCATCCTCGATATCATTTATGAATAAATTAAACAAAATTGGTCCCGCAATTGGTGCAGATAGGTAAGCTGCAATATATTCCATTTTTGGTTTTGGGTTTAATATCGTTTTCAGTTTAAGGATTTCTAGAGCCTGTATTTAAAGCAAAGCTCATGGCAATGCTCATGTATCAAACTGTCTTAAAAAAAATAAATGACTTGATAACGGTAGTGTACAAAATAAATTGAATTTGGAGGATTCTTTATCTACGCAGACAATTTTCATAATCTGCATAAACTAATTCTCTAGAGTTCGATTCTTTGTTGTCATTAAGAGTAAGCGCTCAACAAACACCATTTCTATTAACTTTTGTGCATGTTGTCGAGAAGCATTCAAAGTAAATCCTTTAACAGTTTATAAATGTCATTAAAGCCAAGGGCCTATGTGATAAATGAGGCTTATTTGTAGTAACACAATTGTGCAGGTTCGTTTACAAGAGGACATTTTTATTGTGTGAATGGCCACATGATGAGCTTCTGCGCTACATCAACAAAACAGCAGCTCTGCCTATTGCCACTTAGATCCCGGAGGACTCTGGGTGTTAATAAGGTCTTGTTAAATTTGTTTGTTCTGATTTGTGGATGCACAGTATATTCTTATATGTGTGCGGCCAACCGTCCCAAAGGACCTCCGTACTTGAACAAGCAAGATCTACGTTTTGCTAAGGTTTCATTCAAACTTAAAATTAGAAACAGCAATTTTCCAATAATATATTTTAAGTCCCGGGTTACATCATTAGCACCTTCACACCTCCGGTGACTGTAGCTGCCGCTGGGGGCTACATTTCTTCATTAGTGTCTTCACACTTCGGGGGCCTACAGCCTGGGCCTGTACTATACTGTTGTAGGGCAGGGATAGTGCAGCAAAGTGCCGACCTCAGCAGCCATGTGACTGGTATCAGAAGACGCTGCAAAGGCAAAAATAAACTTAGTGGTGGGTTTTCCACTTTACTTTTCAACTCCTATTGTTCTACCAAACAGGAAAACTGTTGTTAGTTACTAAGTTCTAAACACAGAAGAACAGATGTCTCATTAAAGCGGACCTTCGGTCATTTTTTCATCTTTCCATCTATTAAATCTTCAGCTCTTGTTGTTTTAACTTTGTATAGTAAAATATTTTTTTTCTGCTAGTAAATACCTTATACAGCCAATTTTGGCAGTTCAGCTGATGACTGACTAATCATCAGCTGAACTGCTGATGATTACTCAATCATCATAACTTCAGAACAACCAACCTGCCCATAGATGGCCAACATTTGGCCAGTTCCCTCCTGTACCGTATGAATTTCGATCCATCTATTTGGCCTTATGCCGCATACATACAACGAGACATGTGCATTCGTTTTCCTCCGAATGCATTTTCGTCCGAATTTCAGGTATTTTCGTTATTGTTTTAACAAACGATAACGAAAGTGCAGAATCCAAAAAACGAAAGATCCGACATAAACAAATGCTTTATTTTCGTTTTCGTTGCTACAACAGTTTGGTATAGATAGGAGATTCGACATGACGCTGACAATAGCGATCTGTGTCCATGAAAACTTGTTCTCGAATGTGCCTAACCTTAACTCTATTAGTCTAAGATTATTCTACATAGAGAGAAAAGATTCGACGTAGGGGAGAAAAGATCACTGCTGGAATTGGGTGGGGGAAGTAAAATAAAAATAATGATGATGATGGATGTTATTGGCTGATTGTAACCAAAGAGGAGGAGCAGTAAAATAGCTAGAACTAAGTACACACGTACTTTGGCTTATGGTGTCTGTTGAAAGTTCTAAGAAGGTTAGACGGAACAGGTAAACTATACGGTGTTGTACAGTTTAGCTGCTCCATCGAATCTTCTTTGAACATTCAACAGACACCATAAGCCTTCAATGACAGATTCGACCTTAATTTGGATTTTCGGATGAATGCAATTTTTAATAAAAAAAGAAATAAAAAAAACGAATTTCGGGAGTAGCTAAAATAATTTCTGAAATATTTCAGTGTGCACATGTCTACATACAACAGGTTTTCCCATCGGAATAAATTCTGAAGGTTTTTCCAACGGAGTTCCGACGGAATTCCGCTCAAGCTGTCTTGCATACACACGGTCACACCAAATTCTGACCATCCAGAACGCGGTGACGTACAACTCGTAGGACGGGACTAGAAAACAGAAGTTCAATAGCCAGTAGCCAATGGCTTCCGTCTCGTACTTGCTTCAGAGCATGCATCGTTTTTGGTAGGTCGGAACTGCATACAGACGAGCGGTTTTCCCAAAAAATTTAGAACATGTTCTCTTTCTAGGTCCGTCGGAATTTTCAACATAAAAAGTCCGATGGGGCATACACACAGTCGGAATATACGATGAAAAGCTCCCGTCTGACTTTTTCTGTCGGACATTCCGCTGGTGTGTATGCGGCATAAGATGTAGGTTGCTCCTCCGATATGCAATCCGCATTCAGATCACTTTGGGCTTCATTCACACTCTGCGGCTGTGTAGCCACAAATCAGGAATATGAAATGTTGGGGTAACAAACACTTTATTAAGTTCCCACAAAATAGAAAATCCTTAGGATAGTATCGTTATCTCCACAGCCAAATGATAAAAGGGACTTGGCACACAGTCATATACTTCTTTTATAAACTCTCTGACATTCAGGAAAGACACTAATGCATTTCGGCCATTGTGGTTATAGAGCTATGAGTCAGGCGACATCAGCCAAAATGCGTTAGCATCTTTACTATACCCTGAATGTGAACTGAAGAACAATAAAAGAAGTCTAGAAGATCAGTGACTGTTTGCTGACTCCATTTTATCGTTTTGATGATTGTTTGGTCTACAGGAGCCTGAGTTAGTACCGGTGTCACTGGCTGATTGAATAAGGGGGGAAGAAGGCTGAGCGTTCTCTTTTTCTGACCATTATCTTCACAACTCCTTGGAAATAACAATTACCCTTCAATGTAGGGGTTCTAAGACATTTCAGTTTTCCCAGAAATCCCCTTTATATAGTGCTCACTCATATGCTTTTTTTTTATATATAAAATATCCCAGTCATGAAAGGATTCATGCACAGTTTAAACACTTAAGCCATAAGAAGCAAACCCTGGTATCTCAAGATGCACATTTTTTTTTGTCAACATTCATACAACCCATCATTGTAAATAAAACAGACTGGAAGCATTTCAGCTCATGCTATATTAGATATTGCTCTTGCATGCTGGGTTAATCCACATGTACGTATTAGAGACATGTTGTTCTTGGCAGCCATTGTTTTATATATTAAAAAAATCTGACATTACACAGGAACAATAGATGAGTTACAAGTGCTCGATATCAGTTATTATTTTCTGCCAGTGTATTGCAGAACCCTGGTGGGCAGTAATATTGATAGAAAAGACGATCTTGGTAAGAGAACAATCATTCATTTAGACACTTACATGTCATAGATGAAGACTCTACTATGAGAAACTCTGATGAAAAATAATAATGGATTTATAGAATACCTAAAAAAAAAATAAATGACTAGCTCTGAGGATAAAAATGAAAAATAACCGGGGATAATGTTATCCATTAAAAAATTCCAGGTATGTGTATTTCTGCATAGCTACATTGGTCCATAAACGCCTCATTTGGAGAGGAGTCAACAAGGCCTATGATGAAAGGTGCACCATTCCTACTGTGAAACACGGAGGTGGATCGCTGATGTTTTGGGGATGTGTGAGCTACAAAGGCACAGGAAATTTGGTCAAAATTGATGGCAAGATGAATGCAGTATGTTATCAAAAAATACTGGAGGAACATTTGCATTCATCAGCCAGGAAGCTGTGCATGGGACGTACTTGGACATTCCAACATGACAATGATCCAAAACACAAGGCCAAGTCGACCTGTCATTGGCTCCAGCAAAATAAAGTGAAGGTTCTGGAGTAGCTATCTCAGTCTCCTGACCTCAATATCATTGAGCCACTCTGCGAAGATCTCAAACGTGCAGTTCATGCAAGACAGCCCAAGAATTTTTAGGAACTGGAGGCTTTTTGCCAAGAGGAATGGGCAGCTTTACCATCTGAGAAGATAAAGAGCCTCATCCACAAATACCGCAAAAGACTTCAAGCTGTCATTGATGTTAAAGGGTTCAATAGACAGTATTAAGAACTGGGGTATGTAAACTTTTGATCAGGGTCATTTGGGTAGTTTCTGTTGCCATTATGATCTTAAAAGAGTAAACACCGTTGATCGATAATAAATGGCTTCAGCCAAACACTAACCACGAGTGAAAGAAAAGTTTTTGTGTTATTCATATTCTCTGAAAAATGGCCAAGTAATCATAAATTCTGCCAGGGTATGTAAACTTATGAGCACAACTGTATGTAAACGTTATTGACACCACACATGTGAGGTATTAACGTTAGAGCAATAATTCTAGTGCTAGACCTTCTCTGTAACTCTAAACAGGTAACCTGTAATTGCGTTTAAAACATCGCCTATAGAGATAGTACCGTAGATTGCACATTCTGCTGGAGAGCTTGAGCTTGTGAAAAAGAACAGACTTGCTGGCTGGATCACCAGAAAAAAAAATAGAAGAAAGAAAGCCTAAAAAAACCCCAAACAAACTAATGCAGCCATCACATCTAAGAATTGCATAAGCTGCCATATAATAAATGTTTGGTTTTGGGTTAAATACTGCTTTAACTCAAAATCATACATTCAATCAAATTAACGTACTCTTGATTGATTTCCAAGATAATCAGCTGTGGCATCATTTTGTTGCTCGCTTCTGATCGATCTAACACATATGTGTGTTGGAAGAATCAATCATAATGCTGATCGATTCAATAATAGTTTTGTTAGATCACATGCATTTATAATTGATTGTATTTTAGTTAATATTTCCAGTTAATGTGTTATATGTTGCAATGTTCTATATTTTAGTTGATGATGAATCCCTTGTCTGTAATACTTCATAGCTAAACCACCAAGAAATCATTATGTGCATGGCCACCTTTACAGAATCTTGTCATTCGCATTATTCAACACATAATCCTGTCCTGCACTTGAGAATTTTAGATCAAACCCTTAATCGCATACATTAGGCCCCTTTTCCATCAGCGATATAGTCATAACTAATGAATTGAAAATACAGGTGAATCTAGGCAGGCATACATGTCTAGGTTCTCATGCTTTTAATAAACATGTCCCAGTGGATTCTCAGAAAGGTGTTTGTTCTCCAGATAATTACAGGACAAGACACGAGTGCAGAAATGTAACAAGGCACCTTTGCTCCCAGTGCATTGAGAATACAATAATAAGGCCTCTCCCAAAATGTAAATGCACATGCTCATTTTAGCTAATATGACATTATTTTCAACATGCCTTGTAATGTTTGTTTTCTTTGATACCAAAATAATTGAAAATGTCTGATTAGGGCATCAGCCATAGGTCATAGGCATTGTGCAATAAATCTCTGTAATACCTTCTCATTTCTCATGCTTTATCTCTTTAAAAATGCTACAAGTACAGAAAAATACCCGTTGACCTGCCAGAAATCTACCGAGCTCCTTGACTACAAACTCTTTGATGGCCTGATGGATATAGAGAGAGCCAGTAAAAGCAGAGGGTCAAAAGTCTTGTATCAGTTGCACCTTGGAAACAATTACACAATTGGCTCGTTTCAATAGGCAACTTAAGTTGAAGCAATTAAATTGTTCATATATAGGAGACCTTGCTGTCTAAACATCATAGTAGCCCGTTTTCAATGCCCACCCATCTGTGTTGAGCTGTGATCCCATAAACATTTCTCTAAAGCCTAGTACACATGGGCCAAATGTTGGAGGAAACTGGCCGGTTCAATAGAAACCGGCCAACATTTGTATGGCAGCTGGCCTGACAGAAGCCTGCCAACAGCCGGCTTCTGCCAACCGACTCCCGATCAGTGCTAATGGCTGAGAGCACTGACCAGAGTGTTCTGGTGGGGGGCCATTCCCCTGTCAGAACACAATAGCACAGCAGGGGAGATCGCTGTACTAACAATTGATTGGCCGGCTTCTGTCGAAGGGTCAAGGCCAAATTGGTCATGGCCAATGGCTGAGAGTGCTGACCGTAGTGTTCTGGGGGGGGGGTGCCCCCCGTCAGAACACAATAGCACAGATGGGGAGATTGCTGTACTGACATTGGATTGTTAGTACAGTGGCTCAGACCTGAGCTGGGTTGAACAAAGAAGAACTAGTAGTGTGTATTAGGCTTTAGGATCACTCCATTGTACAGTGTCAGGCTTCGCTTGACCACAGTTCCTCAAACGGTAGGTCAAGTCCCACTGTAGGCAGGAAGCCTACCAAAAGACCACACTGCATGTTTTATTTATTGTTGGTGTTTATATAGTGCCAACAATTTACACAGTGCTTTACATATATATTTTTCATTCAGTCCCTGCTCTCTGGGTCTTACAGTCTAAGGTGAAAGCCTTTAAAGTGGTTGTACACAATATACCCAGTGAAGTGACTGGCCTCAGATGATACACAGAGATGAAACAAATCCTCCTACATAAGTTTTTACTTGAATATCTGCTGTCTTCCCCTTTCTGCACCCTTTCAAAAATCTTTCTTCATCTGCCAGCAGTACATAGGGGAGGGCGGATAGAGTGCATTTACACTGTGTGAGAGCGGATTGGAGGAAAGTGACACGCACCCCCTCCACATAGGCAGAGCAATGAAGGAACATGCAGAGCTGTATTCTCAATAGACAAGCTCAGTGCTTATCTCTCTCTAATCACCATCCTCGACACAAATTTTTAGCTCATGTTATCTCATCTGCCGGGGGAACTTGGCAGAAGTAACTTTGCTGATAACAGAGGAACAGAGCACCAGAGAGAAAGGACGCCTAGAGCTTTGAAGAGAGACAAGTAAACACTACAGATATATATGCTTAGGTCAAATTTCATGAATGAAGTTTACAACCACTTCAACTAACATTTATACATACACATACTAGGGTCAATTTTAGGCAGGAGCCAATTAACCTACCAGCATGTCTTTGGAATGAGGGAGAAAACCCATGCAAGCACAAGGAGCGCATGCAAACTCCAGGAAGGTAGTGTCATGGCTGGGGTTCGAACAGATGACCCCAGTGCTGCCAGGCAGAGATGCTATCCATTACGCCACTGTGCTGCCTAGTGGGTCAATTCTGCAAAAATCAATATTTTAGTGTTTGGGAGATTCTGAAAAGTTAAACCACCGAACAAACGGCTTTTTTATAACTACTGAAAACTACATTGGCTGTGGTTAGTACTCCTGCCTTGTAGCATTACCTGCACTGCAGTTTGCATGTTCTACCTGTGTTTACAGATATGCAGGTAGGTTATTTGACTCCAGTTCTAAATTGGCCCTAATATTTGTATGTATAAATGTGAGTTAGGGGCCTTACATTGGGCAGAGAGTGATGTGAATATACAATATGCTGGGTAAATTGTCAACTCTCTCTCTCTCTCTCTCTCTCTATATATATATATATATATATATATATATATATACACCTGTAATTAATGATAATAATCCAGGTGGCAAAATTGTCTTTGCATGCATTCCAAGGCCTGCACACCTGCAGTTCCAATTACCACTCTTGTGGAATGACTTTTCATTTATTGTATAAAATGAAGAGAGTGTGAGAACACCTCAGGGTGGGTGGTAACAATGATAACTCTGGTGGGAACAACGCCAGAAACGTGGGCAAGTGAATCTCATCACCGAAGACCCAAAAGATATGAAAAGCCAGCATCTCAATCAGTGCATTTTAATCGCTAATTGCAACAATACTTTTGACTCTTATTTCTTTTTTCTTTCTAAGTACATTTTGCATAGGTCATGGAATATTTTCAGAGCAGTTTGTCATTCTAATGTTGCTTGCCTCATAATTGTTATGAGTCCCTTTTTATGGGTCATATGAGGAATTTTGCTGGGCAAAGTTTGTACTAACTCACAAATACCGTCTGTAATACTTTTTTTTTTAATTTTCTTTAACATCCACATTTTCAGAATGTTAGGGAAGTACCCCCTTCTTCAAGGTCCAAGCATTACGGAATCACCTCACACACGATGGAAGATACTACCTCACTTATTTTTATAGTCTGATATGTAATAGCAGATTGTTATGCCTACAATTATATCACTTTACAGCTATTATGGCAAGTCTAGTCTGCGGCAAGTCTTTCAGAGCTTGTGACTAAAGTTAGGAAAGTTATTTCTTGTTAAAAATGAAATCACACTTATCTTACTGTTACTTTTCACAATGCGTAATAATTTTGGATGGCAAAACATATTTTTCATCAGTCGAAATGGTCTTATTTTTCCTTAAGGAATACTTTTTTATGTAGGAAATTGTATTCACCATAGAAAGGTGTCAATGGAAGCAGCAGCGGGGCTTGGGAGCGAGCATGCACAAGTGCCCCATGGGAAGCAGCTTCCAATGAGGGCACTGGACAGACAGGAGGAGCCAGGAGCGCTGGCGGGGGGACCCAAAAAAAGAGGGGGTTTGGGGCTGCTTTGTGCAATGGAATTGCACAGAGCAGATAGGTATAGAGGTGTTTGTTATTTATTTTTCATTTTTTTTCCTTTACAATTACTACATAGGTCTTTAAAATTTCACATATAGGTAGAGTAACTCTTCCTATATAGTAACTCGTCTTCTTTTTCATTGCAGGTAAATAATAGATTCCAAGTAGAAGCAATGTGCCATTATTGAGTTTTTAATGAAAAAAGGGGGAAGGCTGTACAACATCCACAGAAGGCTACAGAATGTTTAGGGAGTTGATACCATTGACAAAAGCAATGAACACAGATGGATAAAGAAGTTTAAATTGTGTCATCTCTATAAACACTCTGTAGCCTTTTGTGGATGTCGGACAGCCTGCACCACTTCTTCATCAAGAACTCAATGACAACACATTGCTTTTTCTTGGAATCCATTATTTACCTGCAATGACAAAGAAGAAGAAGAGCTACTATAGACGAAGAATTACTCTACCAACATGTGAGATATGAATGATCTATGTAAGTTGATAAAAAAAAAAGTTATGCCCACTTAAGTATCACTTTTGGCACTCGTATTTCAGTCAGCCAATAAATGGTTTTAGCCTAACCCAGACCTCTAGCTTTGTGGATGGCTAACACAGTACAACACTCTGCTAGTGGCCTACAGTAAATACAATTGCATTTGAAGCACCCCTATGCACAGTGGTATTCTCAAAATTCTTCCTTTTTTCTCAGTGTTATATATAGGAATAAAAGCAGTATGCATTGCAGCCCAGGAGATATTTTTCTTTGCTGGACACTTGAGCAGATACATTTCCTGGGGAGTTAAATTGCTTGTTGTTCAATGGCAGGTAGACTAGAACAGCAACACAAAACATATCTTGATAATCCAGAGAGCTTAATGCCTCTTTCACACTGTATCTTATATCATATTATTTTTATCTCTTTTTCCCCAAGCGCAGACATGATTGAAATTTTAATGAAGAAATAAAAAAGATATTGAGAAATCCACCAGGGAGCAGGCAAAGAAAGAAAAATGTTGGCAAAGTACGAGTAATTCTAAGGAATCTGCCACAAATCACTTTATCAGAGGGAAAGATCTGAGATGGGCATTGGAAATACTTTAAAGGCTTCTAGAGAGAAAGGAGTGCATGAGATAATGAGCAAATGTGATCTTTCTGAGCACAACAGGACCATATAAAGGTTATTAGAATAAGTAAGCAGGTTGACTTATTCCGAACATACCCAAACTGATGTTTTCTAAAAGAAACAACAAGGGCAGTTAAGTCAAGGACATACGATTAGCCATTCCAGATCATGTAACTGCTATGGAGTTTATCAGCTTGAGAAGCATTACACTGTCTGCTTGAATCACCATTTAGATATCAGAAGCATTTTAAACAACAGGAATCTATATTTTGCTGATTTTCCTGTATTAGATGGTTATACAAAAAATATATATTACAGTGTTGGTTATTGTTTGAGAAAAGTAGAGGTCTCAGCAGTGGGGTTACATTTAATGTGAGCTTGTGGCCAGATTATAGACATCCCAGTATTTATCCATTCTTAACATGCCGTAAATGAGCTCACTGACCTCTGTACCTGAAGGAAATGTAGAGTAATTCATCCTCAAAAGTCATAACAGAAACAGTAAAATTGTTCTCTTAGGGGCTCAACTCACCATGCTCCCCCTTCCCAGCAGGGACTTGGCAGCCCAACTCATCATGCCGCCCATTTGCAGCAGTGACTTGGCACCCCAATGCACCCTGTTCCCCCCTCCACTACATCTCTAATGCAAACACAGAGCAGGGGCACAAAGAGGGGGGAGATGGCGGAGCTGAGCTAAAGTAAGAATAACCTTAACAATTCCTCACATGGCGTTCAAAGCCCACAATATGGCCATCTTTCTGGCTTTAGGTGCCGGCTGATGGAGCTTGTCAATGCTCCCCCCATGGAATAGACGTATTAGATGGCCGTATTCCAACGACATCAGCCTTCACAACGCTTATTATTATTATTCTAGTACAAGATCACAGAAGGGTCCATCCAGACCAAGCCTCACTCTGAAATGTTTCACTCAAAGAAAAGTTCTTAATCATAGAGATCTCAAGTATTAAAGTAGAACTTTTTTTTACATTTTGGATAGAGCAAGGGAGGGTTATAACCGCTCCCAGATATTTTTTTTTTTTTTTTGCTATCTGTGTTCCATTTTGGAGATTTCCCTTTGCGTCCTGTCCCATAGCCAAACAGGAAGTTAGAGGAAATCCCTGCAAGTTAAAGGAAATCCTTGGGGACCCCCATGTCGCCCAAACTATTGTCCCCATTGGAAGATCCCCCCATATTACTTTTCTGGGAACGACCCACAACTTGGGTTTTTCTTTTACTTTCACTTTAAATGATAATGAACACAGAACAAATAGAGAGGGGGAATCTCCCTAACAGGGGCACAGACAGCAGAAAAAACAGACAGATGTTCTAATCTCTCTCCACTCCATCCAAAACTATAAAAAAAAAAAAATTGCCTTTAGTTATATTTTAAGCATTTTTTGGGGGTGAAACATACCAGAGTAAGGCTTTTGTGCTTTTATCCCAGAAACAATAAAGATTTGTGAAGGCTAATGTAATTTCTGTGAACCTTAAGGATGAATTGTTTCACAGTGCCCACAGCTACAGAAGTCGGTGAGGACCTGTTTTAAAGCTGGTTGTAAAAAATATGTAAATAGTTGAATATCCAAAGCCTGCCTATATGTTCACTTTACAAAGGGAACTGGACTGCGCAGCAGCTGGTTATAAACTTTTTCTCTAATTCTAATTTTCCAAAACGGGCCTAAATCATATTGATGTTTATGGGACAACATAGACTACTTCTTACAGCAGAAAAGAAGAGAGGCCGAAAACAACTGTTGAATTTACACCCATGGCAATACAAATCAATACACAAACAAATGCACACAATAACGTAAGGCTTTTTATTCTACTATTCCAAAAACGTCAAGCTCAGTAGCTCGGAAAAGCACTTTATCTAAACCAAAAACATGACCGTGTTTTCGGTAATCCAGGCTGTATTGAATATGATTTTGAGACATTTTGTCTCATTTTACAGTTAAGCACATCACAGATAATCCCGAAAACATTATAAAAAAAAAAGTACCATGAAAGAGATCAAGGAAATCATTTAAAAGAGAATTGTATTATAAAGGTACTATGGTGGTCTTCTCTCTTTAACTCCGAGATAAAGTATTTTCTTCTTTTACTTACATCATAGATAAATGATTTACTTAATAGTTTAATGAGATTCAAACAAATGTTAGCTTTATTAGTCATTTATATAATTCACTGAATTGTTACATTGGATTTTAATAATTCAAAAATTATATTAGTACCTTCAGCTAGGTAAAAGCGAAAGATTAAATCCCAAATTAAATTTTTAAAGACTGTGTTAATTTTACTTTCTATATTACTACTTTGCATATTTGTGCAATAAATTGAAGTTTAAATGAGTATCGACTTCCAGTAACTTCTTTGTTCACCAAAGAGTGATGGAGATTGCATGATACAGATTAAGGGTTAACATTTGACAATCAGGTATGAAGGATTGCCCTGCGAGAGCAGCAACCATCAGATACAGGAAAATTCTGGTCAACTTTTACTTTTTTCTGCTGATAGAGCACAGCTAAGCCATTGCACCATACTACCTGCTGAGAGATAGCCTAGTATGAACAGAACCATGTATCTATTTCAGCACAGTAGATGCAGAACTTGACAGAATGTTATATTTTGATACAGTGCGTGCTCACATGATGCTTGGGCTTATGGGGTAAAAAATGAGGGTGGGCTTATACTGTAATAGAAACACGAGATTCTTTCCTTGTAATACCGCGTACACACGGCCGGACTTTCCGACAGAAAAAGTCCGATGGGAGCTTTTGGTCGGACATTCCGACCGTGTGTATGCCCCATCAGACTTTTTCTGTCGGCATTTCCGACGGACTGAGATATAGAACATGTTCTGAATCTTTCCGTCGGAAATGCCGACGAAGTTTAGCCTGTTCGCAAGTCCGCTCGTGTGTACACGGCATAACAGTAACTGTACCTTAAAAGAGAAGCATGGGAATTGAAAAAAAACAAACATTTATATTCACCTAGATGGACACAGCATTGATCTGATGCTGCATCTGTCCCTATCAAAGACAGATGATGGCTCAGCTTTCAGTCTTCAGTGAGCAAAGAGCCTGTGATTGTCAGTCTCCCGGCGGTTCCCTGAGAGGCTGAGCTAGCTGCCGGGCCAGGCATTTGGGTGGATCCTGACATTAAGGTCAGGATCAATCCAAAGCCTGGACCGGCTAAATGGCGTCAGCCAACAGTGAACTTTAGCCCACTCTTGGCTAAAAATGGGTCACAGGAGTGCAGTACGAAGTGCACTCCTGTGACCCACAGAAGTAGGGCCAAGACACCTTTTGCCCTACTATTCCTTTAAAGGAGTTGATTTATTAAAGGCGACTGTTCACCTTGTAAGGTAATTTTCTCTTAGCGTAGCAAATGTGGTCAAAATTCACTTTGCAAAGATTGTCTATCACATGCAAGGAAAAAATAAATTGTATGTTGGCTTGCACATGACTGGCAGATGCAAGTCGGCAAATACCTCATTCTAATCCTCTTGCACAGTAAAAATTTCCTTGCATATTGGACAGCCTTTTCCCTTTAGCAAATCAACTATAAAGGGTCAGTCTACCCAAAAGGTGATATTTTGGTAATATGGTAATAATAATTGGAGCCAGGGGGGTTGTGCCAGTCCGTGACGTCTTGGATACTCCAACACCAAGATCTCCCTCCCATAATGCTTGAATTCACCATCTGGGGTTTTTTTTTTTAAATACTTTCTGATGAATTTTGTGATATACAGTTATGCTCATAAGTTTACATACCCTGGCAGAATTTATGATTTCTTGGCCATTTTCAGAAAATATGAATGATAACACAAAAACGTTTCTTTCACTCATGGTTAGTGTTTGGCTGAAGCCATTTATTATCAATCAACTGTGTTTACTCTTTTTGAATCATAATCACAACAGAAACTACCCAAATGACCTTGATCAAAAGTTTACATACCCCAGTTCTTAATACCATGTATTGAACCCTTTAACATCAATGACAGCCTGAAGTCTTTTGTGGTATTTGTGGATGAGGCTCTTTATCTTCTCAGATGGTAAACCTGCCTATTTCTCTTGGTAAAAAGCCTCCAGTTCCTGTAAATTCTTGGGCTGTCTTGCATGAACTGCACGTTTGAGATCTTCCCAGAGTGGCTCAATGATATTGAGGTCAGGAGACTGAGATGGCCACTCCAGAACATTCACTTTATTCTGCTGTAGCCAATGACAGGTCGACTTGGCCTTGTGTTTTGGATCATTGTCATGTTGAAATGTCCAAGTACGTCCCATGAACAGCTTCCTGGCTGATGAATGCAAATGTTCCTCCAGTAATTTTGACCAAATTTCCTGTGCCTTTGTAGCTCACACATCCCCAAAACATCAGCGATCCACCTCCGTGTTTCACAGTAAGAGTGGTGTACCTTTCATCATAGGCCTTGTTGACTCCTCTCCAAATGTAGCATTTATGGTTGTGGCCAAAAAGCTAAATTTTGGTCTCATCACTCCAAATGACTTTGTGCCAGAAGGTTTGAGGTTTGTCTCTGTGCTGTATGGTGTTTTGCAAGCGGGATACTTTGTGGCATTCGTGTAGTAATGGCTTTCTTCCGGCGACTCGATCATGCAGCCCTTCTTTCTTCAAGTGCCTCCTTATTGTGCATCTTGAAACAACCACACCACATATTTTCAGAGAGTCCTGTATTTCATCTGAAGTTATTTGTGGGTTTTTCTTTGCATCCCAAGCAATTTTCCTGGCAGTTGTGGCTGAAATTTTAGTTGGTCTACCTGACCATGGCTTGGTTTCAAAAGAACCCCTCATTTTCCACTTCTTGATTAGAGTTCGAACACTGCTGATTGGCATTCTCAATTCTTTGGATATCTTTTATATCCCTTTCCTGTTTTATACAGTTCAACTACCTTTTCCCGCAGATCCTTTAAAAATTCTTTTGCTTTCCCCATGACTGAGAATCCAGAAACGTCAGTGCAGTACTGGATGAAAGATGCAAGGGTCTGTCAGGAGTCCAGAAACTCGTTGACCTTTTATACACACACACTAATTACAAGCAACAGATCACAGGTGAGGATGGTTACCTTTAATAGTCATACAAAGCCCTTTGTGTCAACTTGTGTGCATGTTATCAGGCCAAAATTACCAGGGTATGTAAACTTTTGATCAGGGTCATTTGGGTAGTTTCTGCTGTCATTATGATTTAAAAAGTAAACACAGTTGAGTGATAATAAATGGCTTCAGCCAAACACTAACCATGAGTGAAAGACACGTTTTTGTGCTACTATTTATATTCTCTGAAAAATGGCCAAGTAATTATAAATTCTAACAGGGTATGTAAACGTATGAGCACAACTGTAGTTATATAGACCATAACATTGAATAAAATACAAACAGACCACTAGATCTTGCTGTATTTTCCATAATATTAAACACATTAAATAATCTGCCCATTATGAGGTAGAGGGGAGTTCACTCGTGATGGCCGCAGCTGGTATCCCGACTTGGTAACCCAAGTGGAGACATTTCACCAATAAGGTCTCTAAGATATGTAAATAAAACCTCTGAGGCAGTTTAAAAGTAAACTCCAGGCACAAAAGCTTTTATTGTAATATTTTCCTCAGTAGCCTCAAAGGAAATAGATCCACTTCATGGGCAACAAATATTTTCTTAAACCCAGCAATTACCTTGTATATGTAGTAGTGACATCGTTACTGTGCTGCATATAGCCCAAGAGCTCCACCCTCTACAGCCTGCCTGCAGAAAATGACAGGAGGGGGCGGAGACAAGACCAATCCCCCTGCACAAGGAGAGAGAGCAGCACTGAGCGGTCTTTATTATAAGAAGCTGCTGCACAGAGGTAACGTTTCGCACTGGATTGATGCACAGTTCTGGAAGAAATACGCAAAGCACACTGAGATTCAGATATGATTACACGTGACTCTTTTATTTGCTTTTACTGGAGTTCAGCCTTAAAGTGGTTGTAAACCCTTACAACACACTTTTTGCTACAGGTAAGCCTATAATACGCTTGCCTGTAGCTACCCCGGATACCTCCTAAACCTGAATGGCTTAGGAGATATCCCCTGTATTTGCATGTGCCAACATCGTCGGCACATGTGCACTGAAGCAAACTGAAGCAAGTGCTGTTGCTTCAGTGAGTGTGCCATTACCGGCGGCTCCTGCGGGCATGCACAGGATTGACGTCATTGCGGCTCCGGCCAATCACAGCGCCAGAGCCCGCGATACATGGAAGTAGCTCAAGGAGCGATGTCGGCCGCCGGAGCGGTACACAAGGACGACTGCAGCGGCTTCGATCTCAGGTAAGTAATTCATAATGAGCTAGTATGCCATACATACTAGCTCATTATGCCTTTGTCTTTCAGGTTTTTTTTTTTTTGTCCTAGGGTCTTACAACCACTTTAAATCTACAACATGTACAAAATAAATAAATAAACAAAATAAAAGTACTGAGCCTTTAAGGAGACAGGGTCTGGTTCCTGTGCAACTCCAGTGCTGTCTTTTCTGTCATTGTTTTCAGCTCTGCTTTCAAGGATTTCAGGTCACGCAGGATGTGATGTGTGCTGTGGTCTTTAGATTACGCTTTTACCGAAGGATTTACCGTGTACATAGATTAACAGCAGGCACATAAAATCACCATTTAGCTGACTCCTGCATCTTACAAACTATTGAAACTATTCGTCATGTCAACCAGCGCTGCTCAAAACTTAAATTGGTAGCACAGTAGTATCCGGAAAATGAAGAAAGCAAATCTAAATGTATCATTACTCAGGGTCCTGTGGCCCAACTGCACACTGACCGAAGGAGGTTGCTCACCTGTCACCGCTTTTCAATAATCACAAGGCATTTGCTGATTGGATGAGATTTGAGAGGAGGGGAGGTAACATCACAATCTAAACCTCATCCAATCAGAGAAGGCCTTGTATTCACTAAAATAAATACAAGTTGTTGTGTCAATGGTGGTAGAGCCCACTGGGCACAGGAACCAGGTAATTGCAGCGAACACTGTAGTAGTACCAACTACTAAAGTGATTGTCCGCTTCCACAGTGGTCCCTTAGGCATGAGATATGAATACTTACTAGCTGGACCAATATAACTATACAATTCAGATAATACCGGAAAGTGAGCTATTAATGGCAGCTGAGGCTTGTTGTTTTCCAAAAATGTTTAAAGAAGTCAAAGTAGTTTGTATTCGGGTTATAGAGTAATTGGGGTTGATGTACTAAAGGCAAATCAGCTGTTGAAAGGCAAGGTGCACTTTGCAAGGGGATTTTCCTCAGAGCTTGGTGAATGAGATGAAGCTCTACTGACTTCCATCATCCAATCATAAGCAAGCAAAATGCCTTTTTTTTTTTTCCTTGTATATGATTGGGTATTCTTTGCAAAGTGAAACTTTACCAAAGTACAACTTCCCCTGCAAAGAAAACAGCCTATTTGTCTTGAGTAAATTAACCCCATTGCGTGCATTATTAATTGTGGTTGTATTATTATTATCATTATTCTCTATACCTAATGGGTGTTGGCATAGTGGGGGTCCTACCTTTCTATTATTATTATTATAATACATTTTGTTTGTAAATTATTACGTTTTCTATGATATAAAATATCATTAAGGTTATTATTATATTATTATCCCCAAAACATTTCAATATTTTATATATATATACATTATATAATTTAATTAAAATTAATTTTGTGCATAAAATAATAATTTCCCATAATATTAAATATCATTAAGGTTATTATTATTGCTAATACATTTCTATTTAATATTATTATATTATGTGTATTATTATTATTATTATTATTATTATTATTGTTTTTATCATAAATTTTGTGCACAAAACAATCATTTTTCCATAATATAAAATATCATTAAGGTTATTATTATTGCTACTAATTGCTACATTTACCTAAAAAATTGCTCCTTAGTAGTGTATGACTATGTTAGCTGCTCTCCTGCAGCTCTCCCCCTGATTTTGGCATACTTTATGTTTAGATCGATGACAGTATTGTCACAGTTGACACTGTAGGCTGCCGGGGACCCCATCAAAATTTTGCTATGACTCCTCATGACTCGTAGTTATACCCCTGATCACAGGAAACTAAATATGTAATGTAATTCTTGAGACGGGTTTACTTTCAAGAAATGAGTGCAATATGTATTCATCCCCTATATAGATTTTTTTTATGGACTGACAATACATAAATAAGATTGGCGTATCTGGAGACTTTTCGATTGGGAGAATCGAGGGTTGATAAATAGAGATCACAGCAATCTAGTGGCACTGTACGCTTGTAAGTACTTTGCTTTCCCAGCTCTTCTGCTTCATAAAGGTCAGGAAACATCACTAACACACACACACAAAAAGATGCTCGCACAAGGAGAGAATAATAGATTCTGAGTGAGTCTGTAGGAAAAGCCAAAGAAAAGGTTAGGTGGCCTGGAAAGTAAATACAAAGCAGTAGGTCATACATCAAGTAAAAATCTTATGGCATGTCCTCTCAATACCCTGCTAGTATTCTGCTTTGAAAAGACAGTTGCTAATAAAATGCAGACTGTAGATGTTCAGGCATTTTAAAAATTATTATTTTATTCATTTAAAAATAATGGCATTACATGAGGAAGGAAACCTGTCCTTAGAGAATTTATGGTTGGACTGGATGAACTTGTGTCTTTTTTCAACCTGACTAACTATGTAACTATGAAGGCTGTCAAGCGGTCATTGATGACCTCCTTCTGCAAATGCGGATCTTTTGGCAATTTCTGTTTTATAGACCTAAAACAAGCAGGCAACCAGAGAAGTCAGAAATCCTGCTTTGTATGCGTGTTCTGCTCAGGACTCAAAAAATGCTTAGCCAATAGGGAAAGAATGACTTTCAGCAGTGTCAACAGTGGGAGTTTACATACATTATTTAAAATGGAAGTCCACCCTAACAATAAAACCTCTAAATCTGCAGGCATCCACAATCTAAGACCAACCTATTTACTCTTGTAAAGAAGAAATTGCTCTACATACCTTTTTTTAAGCAGCTCCGGCTAATAAAAAAAAAAATAAAAAATCACAATTTGTAATATAATTTACCAGGCTTTGCATCTCAACCTCATTACAACCTAACACTTAGGACCCCAGTTATAACGCAGTGGTTGGGTCTTAACACAACCACATGGCTGCTTTGAAAGCTGAGCCTACAGTTTTAATAGGTTCAGCATCACTGAGGTGACTGCTCATTACAATGGGGTCAGTGGGAAGAATATTCCTTACATCAGTAGTCAGTGGGAAGAATGATCCCTACCTTGGGGTCAGTGGGAAGAATGCTCATTGCATTGGGGTCAGTGGGAAGAATGCTCCTTAGGTTGGTGGTCAGTGGGAAGAATGCTCCTTAGGTTGGTGGTCAGTGGGAGGAATGCTCCTTAGGTTGGTGGTCAGTGGGAGAGTGCTCCTTAGGTTGGTGGTCAGTGGGAAGAATGCTACTTAGGTTGGTGGTCAGTGGGAAGAATGCTACTTAGGTTGGTGGTCAGTGGGAAGAGTGCTCCTTAGGTTGGTGGTCAGTGGGAAGAATGCTACTTAGGTTGGTGGTCAGTGGGAAGAATGATCCCTACATTGGTGGTCAGTGTGAAGAATGCTCCTTAGGTTGGTGGTCAGTGAGAAGAATGCTCCTTAGGTTGGTGGTCAGTGGGAAGAATGATCCCTACATTGGTGGTCAGTGGGAAGAATGTCCCTCTTGCAGATTGGTAGAAAGATAATTTGCACATGAAATCATATAGGCAGTGCTAACTCCCGAGGCGGCCATGTTTGTCACATGAGTCAGAAAAAATGGCCACCTCAGGGGACATTTGCTCCTGGCACAGCTCTTAAACTAACCAAAAACCACTAACAAAAAAGCCAAGGTACCATACTTACCTTAACTTGCACCCAAAGTATCAGTGCCAAAGGCTACAAATGCTATGCCAAGATCTCAGCAGTCCAAGATCTTGGCAACAAAATAATTTAGAAGAACTTGGACATTAGGATTCAACTAGGAATATGGATTTCTAAAGTATCAAATTTAGAAAGCTTTATGCCTTCTAGACTCTTCATTGTAATATATTGTTTTCATAAATACTCTTAGGCTCCATTCATACCTAGGCGCTTGGAATTGCGAGCGGAACCACTGTGATTCTGCCCGCGATTCCAGAATTGCACCAAAACACGGACGAGATTATGATGCCATTACATGTTAAAAGCACCCCAATCGTGGTGCAATTTTGTGAAGCTTATCGTTCAAAAAAGAGCAGGAACTTCCTTTGGGCGACAGCGCAGCACATTGCAATTTTGCCACGATTACAGCACAATTTATCGCCTGCCAATTGTGACAAAATTGCACCACGATTGGGGTGCCATTAATAAGTAAAGGCATCGCAATTGTGTCCTGCGTTTTACCGTGATTCTGAATTGTGGGCAGATTCGCAGCGATTACGCTCACGATTCCAAATGCCTAGGTATGAATGGAGTCTTAATCCCTTGTCTACCAAGGTTTGTTTATAAATGACATGGTAAACAAGGCATTAATACTCATGGTTGTTGCTGTTGCCTTGTGATAGCAATAAAGGTTTAAAAAAAAGTTAAAGTTAAAAAAAAAAAATACAGTTTATTACAACAAAAACTAACAGAAATATTAAAAGCACCCACCCCCCCAACAAATTAATTTTAATTTTAATTTCAGTGTATTTTTTCCTGAAAATATGCATTTAAGTAGTTGCACAAATATTGTGCTACAAAAAAAATGTAACTGCCTTAGCTTACGGTACAGGGTCTCTGTGTTTAGAAAATATACAATTGTTTGAGGGTTTAAGGTAATTTCCAGCAAAAAAATGCTCATTTTTCCATGTGTATGAAAAATGTAAAAAAAAAAAAAAAATCTGTAGCTAGTATTCGGTAGACATTTGCTTAAGCAGAATTTATAAAAAAACATGTTTATTTTTTGTGTTCCTAAAATTGTATTTAAAACATTCCATGCAATAAAATATAGGGAATAATGTACCTCCTAATTGAGTAAAGCTGATATAAAAGATTTTGTTGGAAGGTTATATATGAAAATATTATTTAAAAATGATGCATGAAAAGTTTTTATATAACCCTATTATTATTTCGTTATTTGGCACTGCTAAGCTACTTATTATCGTATATAATGTAACAGAAAAAAAAAACAGAAAAAAAAATCTGCATTTTTCAGGGTCTTTCTGCGATAAATATAAAACATGCATTTTCTTTTCTTGACGGTTGCTTACCACTCTATAATTTTCAATTGTTAATGCTTGGGTAGTTCTATGTACATTATCACAGACATTTTACCATCTTTTTTACAACATATACATGGTAGGTTTTCAATTCAGTATTCATCTACCTGATCTACAGATACATGAGAAAAAAAAAAAAGAAAGCATAGCTAAGAAAGACAATATCAATTCCTGTTTTTCTGATGGGATATAAGACCCAAAGTCAGGGTTTAAAGTGGCGAGCCTTCCCTTTTGTTAGAGATTTTTTTTCATTTTAATTTGTCACTTTTCTTTGTGGATGAAGCAGTTGGAAGAGAAGATTACCCAACGTAGTGGGGATTCGTGTGGAGTTCCACAATTACACACCGCTGTGAACCTTCCATCGGCGTCCTCATGATCCGTCGTCTTTTGCAGCTTCTATCTGGAGATTACTCCATTTTATGATAGTAACAATTCCAAGTGCAGATTTGTCAGAAAAAGGTTTCATCTGAACACTTTGAAGCCTTGTTGTTTATTTGGCTTCCATCAGATGAGGCGTAAGTGGAACAACATGGCCGCCTTTTTTCTTTATTCGCTGTGAAAGTTGTACAGTTCCTGGGGACCTGATATGACGTCCGCTGCAAAAAATGTGTTGTATTATAGTTAGCACTGGGGTATCATACATTAAGTATAATGCAGCTTGCATTACTTACTGTTTTCAGCTTCCTCGCTATTTAAAAGAAATATAAAACACAAAAAGAAAACAATTTCTGGCGTTCACTACATTAACCTCTTGCTGGCCGCCCTATTGTTTTACTGCTGCAGGGCGGCAGCTCTACACCAGATCACATTTATATATATATGTGATCCCGCACTTCTGCCTGCAGGGGGCGCATGCGCAGCTTCTGCTGTCATTATTCACAGCAGAAGCCAATCCGCTGGTCCCGGGCACTTGATGTTTGCCGGTGTTCTGTCAGATTAGCCAACTTGTCAGAAACTCAAACCACAAACTTCCAGTTTCTTTAAATCATCAGTAATTGTAGATTTTGACAAATTGCTGTCTGGACACAACACAGGTGTTCTGTCAAAATAGCCAACTCATCAGAAACTCCAACTACTTAACTTCCGGATTCTTTAAACCATCAGTAATTGGCGATTTTGATGAACTGCTGTTTGGACACAACGCCGGCAACCGAATACAGTCTGGGGCACGATATTATGAGCGAAGATTGTTACTCTGCACCGATACTAGCCAACAAAATGGCCACCTCCGAGGCGGAGACAACTTTGTCCATTAGCAGTTGTGCTTTTAAAACAGCTAAATCTTCCTGTACCGGACTATATTCAGTTTCCGGTGTTCTGTCCAAACAGCAATTTGTCAAAATCTCCAATTATTGGCGGTTTAAATAAACTGCAAGTGACGTGGCTGGAGTTTCTGACGAGTTGGCTAATTTGACAGAACAGCTGCAACTGAGTACAGTCCGGTACACTCAAGTACACTTCCTGGTAGAAAATAGGAGTTTCAAATTTCCTAAAAATTTCCTAAAGACTTTTTCAAATTTCCTGAAAACTCCTATTTTACCAGTGTAATGTCCAATTTGTACAAATTTTTATAGTTGCAATTTATGTATCTGGATACTTTACTGTATTTTAAACATGTACCAATACAATTTTTATGTTTTATCTGATGCTTAATCTGTCCATGGTACCGAGATAGTCCATTTTTTTTCCCCCGCTCCCCTTTCCCGCTTTTGAGACCCCTCTACAGAAATGTCTCCTTGCACTCAATTATCTATCATTGCTATTTGGATGATTTGACTTCTAATCCCTATTTTACATTTATTTACTTAATTGGAGGTCTTCTTGCTATATTTCTTAAAAAATGGGAGGCGTCCTAAATAAACATAGGCAACTGTGATTGTGGGAAAAAATAGGGGTAAGACATAAGGGCCGAAGGGGAAAAAGTACATCTCTACAATCAACTGTCCTGCCAGACACTAAATCTTGGTACAACCATAACATTTTCTCCACTGCAGTCAAAAAAAACTGTTTAAGACTGCGTTTGGACAGCAAATGAACAGTAGCTTACTAACAAGGTCATTATTTTGCCTTCTCCTCCAATCAGTAAGCTCATTTTGTTTTAAAACTCAATTGGTTTACAATGTTACCATTTATGTCCCAGTATAAATACTGATTTGCTGGGGATTTCAGAGGGCTAGTACACAGGCAGATTAAAATACTATATAAAAAAAGTTAAATATCTGTTAGAATTATTATTATACAGGATTTATATAGTGGCAACAGTTTGCGCAGCGCTTTACAATATAAAGGGAGACAGCGCACTTACAATACTATAAAATACAAGAGAGTTAACAAGGCCCTGTTCATAAGAGATTACAATATAATAGGGTGGGGCAAGTGGAACAAAAGGGAATGACGGTGGGGGGGTGAACTAATGGAAGAGTTGGAGTTTCAGTTGTTAATTGGAGGTGGGATAGGCTTCCGTGAAGAGATGAGTGTTCAGAGATCGCCTAAAGGTGGCCAGTGTAGGATATAGCCACACAGAATGAGGTAGAGGGTTCCAGACGATGGGAGGGGCTCTGGAAAAGTCCTGAAGCATGTGTGGAGACATGAGAACTAGAGAGCAGGAGATCTTGGGAGGAGAGGAGAGGATGGTTTGGGTGGTATTTGGAGACAAGATTGATGATTTAGCTCAGGCAGAGTTGTGAATGGCTTTGTATGTTGTTCTAGTATTTTGAATTAAATTTGCTGGGCAATCGAAAGCCAGTGGAGGGATTGGCAGAGAGGGGTGGCAGACATTGAGCAGTTGGTAAGGAAAGGTATTTGTAAATCAATACATGGCTAATTACACAGAGGTCATGTATATATCCCCAACTCTTACACTTTACCTTCTAGTAACTTTCACATAATTGTCCCAACGTCCCAATTTTTCTATCAGAGCTTGCCAAAGTAGGCTTGTTAGAATGTGGTCAGAATAAAAACAAAGTTTAAGTTGAGTTGGGTCTCAACACCCTTTGGCATTTTTAATCATAGAGAGGTTTGTTGCACTGCTTCCCTTTGCTCTAATTTCTCCAAAGGATATAGCAAAGATTCATATGATGTCCAATGAAGTGTGAAAATGATTCTTATAAAACCAACAAGAAGCACAAGAAGTAATTTTTTTTAATCCAATCCTATTAGAATTCATTAGTGATTTGATTTGTCTACACTCTAAAAATGGTTGGTTGGATTTATTTTTATGAAATCCTCTTTTTTTTTTTTTTGTGTAGCAGTACGGTTCTGTCAAAAACATTTTCCTGCATTCACATTACATAACACACTAGAAGTGCTATGAAAAAATGAAGGCTACATGGTTTAGTGGTTAGCACTTTGGCCTTGCCTAAGTTTGAGTCCTGGTCAGGACACTATCTACATGGAGTTTACATGTTCTTCCTATGCTTGCGTGGTTTCCCTTGTACACCTACAAATGATAGGTTAATTGGCATATGAATGCCAACTAGGAACCTTAGATTGTAAGCACCTTGAGAGCAAGGACTAATATGAAGGTATGTAAGACACCGTGTAAAATTTGTAGCATCTAAATGCCTGTTATGAATAAGGCAACATTTTGGTAACACAACATAAAATTCCAAATTTGCATGACACATTTAATTAGAGTTTTCATGACTAAATATCTTTAAAGTGTAAGTAAACCCCCCTATCGTTTTCAGCCAAGGAAGCTGCCATCTTTGCCTCTGTTTAATCTATAACTGCCATGATGCTGCACATGTGACCAGTTATGACACCAGCCATTGGATGGTTTGACAGTTTGGTTGAGAGCACAACCAATGGGAGTGTTACAATTCCGGCACGTGCCGGAAATGAAACTGTTTTTTGAAACTGGTAAATGGATGGGTTTACTTCTTTAAGTGGGAATACACAGAATGTTAAGTTAGAATAGCTTACAATACATTGATGATGTTAATTATTTTTCCCAGTACTAGTTTTTGACCTAAAACAGAAATGGAAGTCTTGGTTATTTATGTACTGTATTATACTGTAATTTAGTGAAAAAAAACTATATGTAAAATGTTGCCCTATTTTTTTTTAACAAACCATTTTAGAATGTCTTAGTATATAGATTTGGGGTCTCACAATTGACTTTGCTCAGACTTCATCAAGACCTGTCTTATTAATGTGAAGATAAAGTAAGCAACAGATGGCACTCTAAGATTGTGTTGCCAGTATTTCTTTCAAGGATCATGGAAGAACTAGACAAGGACAGGTGCCCTCCTCACTACAACGCCTAGGGGTTGATTTACTAAAACTAGAGAGTGCAACATCTGGTGCAGCCCTGCATAGGAACCAGCTTCCAGTTTTTTTTTTTTTTTCCAAACTTTTTTGACCAAGCTAAATTTAGAAGCTTATTGGCTACCATGCACAGCTGTAACCAGATTTTGCACTCTCCAGTTTTGGTAAATCAACCCCCTTTAATATCTATCATTCCTATAAAAGAGTGCCATTGAATCTTCTAACCCAACCAAACTCCTCTGATCCCTCCTGTATTGATTTGTATTGTAATTGTACTGTCTGCCCTCATGTTTTAAAGCGCTGTGTAAACTGTTGGCGCTATATAAATCCTGTATAATAATAATAATAATAACAACTCAAGCAAGCGTCTTAGCAACAACTTCTACAGTTATCATTAACCTAGCACTATGGTTTTAATGTAGCAGATGAACCTATAAATGTTAACAATTAGTGGAAGTACAGGTTGTACATGTATTGCTTTCTCTTGTTTTAGGTTTATTCTCCTGGAAAAAACATGCAGTCCTTAATACTTTGTAATTAAGATTCAGATTTATTTGGCGCCTTAACCGTTGATCATTCCCAGTTTCTAACACAGCCTGGCTTACTGGCGTTTTAAGTAATTTAAACACTTACTTCCTCCACCCCCATAGCTTATGGTTCCTAATACTGCTAACATATCATCATTTGCATATGTTGTTAGCATTTTTGGCATTATATAACAGCATGTGTGGAACAAGGGAATGGGTATTAGTCATTAAAAATATAACTTAATATATTTTGGCTTACCATGTATTCATATATATTGAGATTGAGTTGCATATCCCAAGGTTACCCAAAAAGTCATGACTTCCCTTTCCTTCACTTATTGTTTTCCCATTGTGCCACTTGAGTTTTCTCAGCAATAACATTGATTTACCAAAAGAAAATAGACTGTTCACTTTGCACTTGAATGGTGGATGGGTGGACAAAGGTTGGCATCCTCCATTCACAGAGTATTTTTCATTAATGAAAGCTATAGTACAGCTTCTATGCATGGAGGGGAAGCATAAAGGGCGGGCATAGTTGGGCCTCTGGCATATGCAACTCATATAATTCTTTGCAGCACCAGAAGCTTAATGATGTGGAGGTGTGGGGGGAAGAAGATGGAAGATTTCAAGTAGGATAGCTGGCACCAGCACAAGGGACTTGCATATCTTATCAAATGGAAGTATCATTCCATGTCTTGATTAAAAAAAAATAAAATAACCTAACCTAAGTTCTAATTATAACTTTTGATATATGTTGTTCATTTTTGCTAGTGTACGTTGTATTTGGAGTTCACTGTATACCCAAATGCACATGTGTCAAACACAAGGCCCGCAAGCCGAATCAGCCCCCCCCCCCAGGCCATTTCATATGACCCTCGCACCTCTAATCATGAAAGGGAGACATGATTTTTTGCACTGCAGCAGCCATAGGGGTTGATTTACTAAAGGGCAAATTTATCCCTTTGTAAGGGAGTTATCCCCAGAGGTACTGAATGAGGTGAAACTCTTCTGACTTCGATCATCCAATCATGTGCAAGCAAAAATGCTTTTTTTATTTTTTACATGTGATTGGGTATTCTTTTGAAATTTCACCACATTCACTAAGCTCTTTGGCAAAATCCTTTGCAAAGTGCAACTGCCCATGCAAAGTGAACAGACTATTTGCCTTTAGTAAAGCAACCCACAGAGTTTGTATTTCTCAGGAGTGCTGGGTTTGTGTGTGATTGCTGATAACTGGCTATTTTTGACTATTCAGATTTCCTTAATTTTCCTGAGCAAAACAACCAAGCAACACGTACACACAGCAAGGCCGGTGCTTGTAAGATTCATCTACAATCAATGTGATTTGTTCATGAACCTATCAAAGGTGCAGCTCTGCTGCTAATATCGAAAATGTATTCAAGTATCACATTTCATTAAAAGTGGATCTTATCACATTGATAAATTTATTTTACGCATGGCAGCCATTCATTGCTATACATGATTTAAATATCCAAAAGCAGTAAAATGAATGAAAAATAGTACATTCTAAAAGCAAATCAGCACACTTGATGTTCATTCATGTATGAGGGTTGTGCCATTCTAATTGCCTTGGTAAAACTCTATCGTCACAGCTTCATGATATACGGTATATATTATAAAAATGGTATTCATTTCTGAGTGTGTGAAAGCTTGGCAAAATTAAGTTAATGATATCCTAAAATGATACCGTAATTGGCAAAGAAATGAAAAAGCAGAGCTGAGCATATTTCAGTTATAGAAGAGCAAGCTGTTACGAAGACACTGGGTGGTTGACAAAGGGGATTTAATGTGATATTTTAGACTGATTAAGCTATGCAGGACTTTTTTGGTGGTCCCTGGCCTGTACCATAACTATAGCAGCTGGTTGCTGGTGATGGCCAGCAGATGTGAGGAGTTAGGGGAGGAGATGACTGTGGTAGTGGTTGCTGACTATGGGGGTGATTTAAAACATACAAGGCCATCCATGACATCACCCCCAGCAACACTACCAACCTCATCTGCAGATATCACCTAAATTGTCCTCTCCACTCCTCTCAAGACCTGCTCCCTAGCTCTCCTGTTACCTCCTCCCATGCTCGTCTCCAAGACTTCTCCAGAGCTTCTCCCATCCTCTGGAACTCCCTGCCCCAGTATGTCCGATCAGCCCCTACTGGGACTTTTAAGTGATCCCTTAAAACTCACTTATTCAGGGAAGCCTACCCCACCTCCATCTTCACCTAAGAACTGTACCAGAGCCACCTCCATCAGATCACCCCCCCCTGCAGCTATTACCTTTTGTACCACCTCCCCCTACCTTTAGATTGTAAGCTCAACGAGCAGGGCCCTCCTGTCCCTTCTGTATTGAACTGTATTGTAATTTTATTATCCCCTCTCTACTTCGTCAGCTTCTAACTTTAGCTCGTTTAATACATTTTTGACCATAAGGCCCGGTTCACACTGGTGAGACGTATGCGCTGACTTTGGGAGCACATGTCGCATGACATGTACAAATCAATGGTTCCCTATGAGAGCCGTCTTAACTGGTCTGACACAAATCGGTCTGACTTTAGAAAAGGTTCCCACACTACTTTGGCCTGACTCTGGTCAGTTTTCAGCCCATTCATTATCATTGAAGTCAGATCAAAGTCGGAACCTTATCCTTACCATCCGACTTGTGACATCTGACGTGGTGATTACAGCAGCAGGAAAATAAATTTATAGTCACACTGGGATTTTTTTGATTGACCAAAGGACAAGTCGGACTATCTCAAAGTCAGAGCAAAATCGTGTCCTGTTCATTCAAGTCGGATAGAAGTAGGACCGATGTAGGACCGATGTCGTAGGGCAAAGTAGGATGACAGGCGTACAACAGTCATGTCGTACCATTGTGAACCTGGCCTAAAGCCTGGAGGCTGATTGGTTTCTTTGCAGAGCTGCCCCAAATTTTGCAAGTTCCAGTTTTAGTAAATCTCCCATCATTACAACTAGTTACATAGTTACATAGTAGGTGAGGTTGAAAAAAGACACAAGTCCATCAAGTCCAACCTATGTGTGTGATTATATGTCAGTTTTACATTGTATATCCCTGTATGTTGCGGTCATTCAGGTCCTTATCTAATAGTTTCTTATTAGGCATCTTTCACATGAGTGGCAGGTGGTGGTGGGGTGGTAAAAACAGGCAGTCGATTTGCATGTTTACAACCCCCCCCGATCGCCTGCCCCAAGTGTAAAATCAAACCAAAGCAGGCTGTTCACATGCAAATTTAATATGGCATGTTGCGTTGACAGTCCTCATTGCCTGTCAAACTTCAAGTAAATGGGGCTACACTGTAACTGCAAGCCTAAAAAGGCCATTTCTAATATGGCACACAGAGCCAGTATCCTGGCCTTTGTGACATATTTTGTCTATTGCATAACATTTCCATTGACGTTAAACGGTCCTTTCTCTGTGTATTTTGTACACAATGTTCTTTGAACTATATGACAGGTTGTGGATATGACCTTTTCAGTAAAAGATTTGAATTTCAAACCCTTTAAAGATGGACAGAAGAGCGATTGATTGATCATCAGTCCAAGAAAACATCAACACTATTCTATTTTATCTTTTTTTTATTTTTATTTTTTTTTTATGGAGGCACATGGTAATTTTAAATGTGAAATGTAATTAAAAAAGTAAATTCATTAATCAAGAGGCGTTTGCAGCACATTACAAAGCAGGTGTTTGATTGTCCACCGAGATATTTCAGTGCATTAAAAGTACCAAACAGCTCTCGGTTGGAGGGCAGTTAAATGCATTATCAGTCTCATTTTACAGCTTACAAGTGTTGTATTTTGTGAGAGCCCGGCCATTCTAATGAATAATGGGTAATGTAATATAAACAATGTTAATGTGCAGGCAGAACACATTTTTCATATCCTGACAACCTCTGGGTTTTTAATTCACAGCTAGAAAATTAGAAATTTAAAATGAGACAGAAACATAACCATGTATGTGTTAGTGTGCGTGCATATGTACGTGTCTGTATTTGTATGCAATAGGTCTGACAACAGGACATGCTTGGTAATAACTGACGGCAGTGAAAGAGGCTGGGTCATCAGCCCATAGTTTAAAGGAAAAACACAGTATGTTTTCAGTGAGCACATAATTATAATGTGCTATTATTAGAGTATTTGCTTTAAAATATGTTTGCATGTTTTAAATATGATATTTGCCAGTTATGCACTAAAAGGAGCAGTTTGAATTTATTCTGCCTCCATTCTTAAAGGAGTGTACTTATCTCAACCACTTGTGGACCGCCCACCATAGATATACTGTGGCAGGACGGCCGTTCTGTGCTGGATCACGTACCTAATATGTTACCCAGCACTTCTAGGTTGGGGGGCGCGCAGGCGCGCCACTGCCGGCTCGCTCCCGCTGTGATTATTTACAGCGGGAGCAGACCAGCAGGTACCGCAAAACTTGATGTACACCGGCACCCGCTCATTGTTCGTTACACAGTCAGAACGGCAGTCTGACTATGTAAACAAGGCAGATTGCCGTTCTTTCAGCGGGGAAGGCATTGATCCTGTGTTCCTGCAAAGCAGAGACACAGATCTATGCCTTCCACTAGTACAAGCACCTCTCACAGTTTAGTAAAACACCAGCTAGGAATACATTTAACCCTTTGATCTCCCCCTGATGTTAGCACCTTCCCAGCCAGTCATTAGTACAGTGGCAGTGCATATTTTTAGCACTGATCACTTTAGCGTCACTGGTCCCCAAAAAGTGTCAGAAGTGTCAGTTAGTGTCCTGACTGTCCGCCGTGAATAAGTCACTGATTGCCGCCATTACTAGTAAAAAAATAAAAATTCCATAAAAATATCCCATAGTTTTTAGATGCTATAGGGTTTGTGCAAAGCAATCAATGTACGCTTATTGGGATTTTTTTTTAAACAAAAACATGTAGCAGAATACAAATCGGCCTAAATTGATGAAGAAATTAGTTTTTCTTTTAGTTTTTTATTGGATATGTTTTATAGCAGAAAGTAAAAAATATTCTTTTTTTTGTTAAAAATTGGTTGGTCTTTTTAAATAATAACCGCAGAGGTGATCAAATACCATCAAAAGAAAGCTCTATTTGTGGGGGGAAAAAAAGGACATACATTTTATTTGGGTACAGAGTTGCACACTGTTGCAAACTGAACAAAGTGAACCTTCACCACATTCACTAAGCTCTGGGGCAAATTTCATTGCAAAATGATATTTCCTTTGGAAAGTGAACAACCCCATGGACTCATACAGTCCAGCAGTTATTACTGAAGTCCCATATTTTAAGGGTATATATATCTTAATAGATCCTTGCTTAGGTGTATGGTCCCATATTTTAACCTCCCTGGCGGTTTTCCCGAGTGTGGCTCGGGGTTAAAAATCAGGACCATTAGCGGTAACCCCGAGCCACACTCGAGATTACATCGCAGGATCCTGGTGTGGCATTACTTACCTTGTCCCCGGGATCCTGCGATGTCCCCCGCAGTGTCCGCGGGCTGTGTCCTCTGCCCGAAGCCTCTCCGTGCCAGGCTCCGTTCCCTGTGAGCGTCGCAACGCACGGGGGCGGAGCCTGGCAGCAAATTCAAAAAAATGTCAAAATCATAACACATACAGTACTGTAATCTTACAGATTACAGTACTGTATGAAATGATTTCACTTCCCTTCTGTCCCCAGTGCTTTGGCCCATGCCCTGCATGCAGTTTTATGTGATATATACTGTTCTTTCTGCCTGGAAACTGGAGATTGTCCATAGCAACCAAAAAGTGTCCCTTTACATCAAAAGTGGCTTTAGACCAGCTAGAAAACAGCGATAATAAATTAGAACACTTGCAGAATTGAGCAATAGTGAATCGTGGGGTAATTTATTTTTTTACTATTTATTTTTATTTTTTTTAATTATTTATTTTTATTTATTATATTATAATTTATGTTTTTGTGTTTCAAACTTTATCATACCCGGGATATCTACTAGACTCTTGTTTGGACAGATTTAAGTGTGTTATTGTTAAGAATTACAGACCTACAATATAAAACGCCAAATTTCCATGCAAAATAATGGTACCACTTTCAGCACCTAAAATCCGAAATAATCATACCGCCAGGGAGGTTAAGGGGTTAACATTCAGTGCTGCAACTAACCTCATTACATAGATGCTTCTTTAGCTGTATGCCAGTCTGTTTTGTGGTAGGTGGATGTCTTTATATCATTTTGAACTATTTGCATGCTAACCAGGCTAGTTTCTCCTTTTGTGATTCATTTTCCGTAAGCTGTTTCCTAAAAGGCAATAATTCATTATTTTATTTCTGCTATCAGTGCCTCTGCAAAAAAGGTGACTTAGCCAAAGAAATTCAACTTAATTATGTTCAAGGAGAGCATGGCTTAAGGACATTGGCAGTGAGCTCCTATTAATACAACTGCAGGTCACATTGTTTTCTTCAGGTAAAAGTATTTTCTCCTCCGAGAAAGGAATTTTTCACATATAAAATTGAGTAGGGAAGTCTTAAAGGCCTAAATTATGTTCACACCGTAACCGTTTTGTTTGTTGCTTGGTAGGGAGGCTAAAAGCCTTTCCCTCTCACAAGGTCAGTCAAAGAGAACGTCACTTTGCAGGAAAGTTAAGCCAGTAGAGTTTCTTAGGAAAAAAAAAACCCTCACATTTGAATCTACAAACTTTACCATTGTGGTCTATAATTACAGTCGCTTTTTCTTCCTCATTAATAATCATTATAGAATCAAGGACTATGTAATTAGCAGGAATTAGCTGCATTGTTTATTGATTGCCTGGCTAAAAGGCAAATATGTGATTTTCCTGAAAGACAGTCAATAACGTATAGAAACATGAAAGCTCTGTTTCTATACTGGAAAATGGTTTAGGGGCAGGTACAGTACACTTTGACCAATGTCTGCCCTTTAGCAACAGTACATTGCTCTTCAATGTATAGAACATCACTTGTAATGTAGCTTATTTTATCCAGTCATTATTCCATCCATACTTTCATAGCCATCCCTTCCAGCCCTTCCATTTTAAATTAGGATTCCAGCCAAAATCTTTTATTTTTTATTTTTGAGTAGAGTGTGTAAGGGTTAAAACTCATGCCATGTCTCTATTGCTAATAAAAGAGAGAGCCAGCACTGAAACAGTCTGACTGATTGAGTTCTGACTCTCTTCTGATGGTTGTCGGTGATGTCACCATTGGCAGTGCACTCCCGTCGAAGGAAACTAAAGGGTGCAGTGCTTGGTGGATTTGTTACAGTGGTTCCATTGCTGTCTGTGTCCCCATTGGCAACATTTTTTTAGAAAATGAATTCAAATCTTACCAAAATTAGGTAAAATACCACCTTTGACAATTTTCAAAGAAATGTCCTTGTTTGAACATTTCCACTTTTCTTATGTTCCTGTAACCACTATGATTTTGAGTAGTTATGATGTAGTATCCCATCTAGTCCAGAAACCTACCCTAATATACGCTTCACCTGGTTGGTACTCCGGGGTTTGGGTTTATTGATTGCCTGGCTAAAAGGAAAAGATGTGATTTTCCTGAAAGACTGTCAGTAACGTATAGAAACATGAATGCTCTGTTTCTATGCTGGAAAATGGTTTAGGGGCAGGTACACTTTCAACATCTGCCCTTTGGCAACAGTACATTGCTCGTCATAGGCAGGCCTATGATATTGAGTGGTTATGATGTAGTATCTCAACTAGTCCAAAAACCTACCCCAATATACACTCCACCTGGTTGGTACTCCAGGGTTTGTTTTTCTGCTCCTCCTCTGTCTCCTGCAGCATCATGTATTCTCATGCATACAAACCTAAAAAATCTCCTGAAGAAGCTTAATCCTTGATATGTGCTGAGATTTAAGACTAGTACACACGGGCTGAATGTCGGGCAGCATCGGCCGGTTCAATAGAAACCAACTGACATTCAGCCTGTGTGTACAATAGTCGGGCCAGCTTCTATCGAAGGGTCATGACCAAAAAGCTCTGCCAACCGGCACCCTCTGAGGTGTTTTGGTAGGGGGCCATCAGAACACAATAGCACAGCAGTGGAGATTTTTAGAGGGAGACGAAAAAAAACTGATGGCTCCAACCTGAGTGGTCGGTTCTTTTTTGTTCAACCCACTTGGTTGAACAAAAAAAACTAGTAGTGTGTATATAGCTTTATTAGCTCTCGAATCAACATCAAGTTATTTCTACTGTTTATAATATTAAATCAATGTATTAATACTAAGGTGTTTATATTGTGGGTGGGATATTTAAGGTGCTTTGCTATGGTGATCTGCGTTTCTTCTCCGTGCATGATGTGAACGTGATCTAACATTCTTTTTGAATTTTAAATGGTTTTAAAATATTCTGTGTGAAATAAAATGCATGAAGTTTTAATATCTTAGCTGGTTGTGTTTAACTCCTGATTTTGTGAGCACCTGAAAAGTCCTACACTTTCCTTTCTATCTGTCAATTAACAACAGGAACATTTTATAGATTCCCTCTCACTTTCTGTGCAGGTGACAACAAAATAGAGAGGGAGGATCTCCCCAATGGGGACGCAGATAATAATCAGAACCAGAGGTTTCAATCCCTCTCTACTCTATTTAAAATTAAAAAAAAATGTTTTGGCTATACTTTGGGAGAAAACACATATCTAGTAGCAATGTAAGCACTTAAATAACTACTATGGTGAAAGAGGGTAATACAGTTGACTTTGGTGCTTGTGTGACTTGATGGAGTCGAAGGGGTAGCACAGTCAACTTTGGGGCTGGTGTGACTTGATGGAGTCAAAGGGGTAGCACAGTTGACTTTGGGAATGGTGTGGCTTGATGGAGTCAAAGGGGTAGCACAGTTGACTTTGGGGCTGGGGTGGCTTGATGGGGACTAAAGCTACCACCCCTCCTGCTATACAGCAGTACTTTGTTGCTGTGTAAGGAACATGGGAAGGCTTCTATTGACATTTGAGGGTCAGCAGCCTTCATCTGCACAAGCTTATGTCCAAGGAGGAAAGCACCAAGTCAGTTGTATGGAGTCAAGAAACAATTTTTATTAGACAATGTGTTCAGTAAAAAGCCAGTGTGTTTCAGTGGCCCTTTTATCAAGGCTATAAAAGTTTACGTGAAAAATAATAGCCCAAATGGTTCGCATAGATTTCATTTGCATTTCTGATTGAAAAAATCATAAACACATATTAGTGCCAGGTAGCCATTTAAAGCGGGGGTTCACCCACACCGCCAAAAAAAAAAATATTAAAAGCCAGCAGCTACAAATACTGCAGCTGCTGACTTTTAATACATGGCCACTTACCTGTCCCGGGGTCCAGCGATGTCGGCAGGGGACGCCGAGAACCCGCTCGGTTCTCGGCAGCTGCCACCGCCATCCTAGGTGAGGGAATCAGGAAGTGAAGCGTTGCGGCTTCACTTCCCGGTTCCCTACTGCGCATGCGCGAGTCACGCTGCGCGTCCCTAGTGGTCCCCGCTCTCTCCTGGGAGATGTGTGTTCCCAGCAGACAGCGCGGTCGGGACGGGAAGAGGCATAGACTCCCATGGGAGTCTATGCCGGAAGTGGGTGCAAATACCTGTCTTAGACAGGTATCTGCACCCCCCTCCCCCCTGAAAGGTGCCAAATGTGACACCGGAGGGGGGGAGGGTTCCGAAAAGCGGAAGTTCCATTTTTGTGTGGAACTCTGCTTTAAATGTGTATATTTATTGTACTTTTATGTAATCTCTTAAAGCCCTGATGAAGGGGGACCTCCAGAAACTCTGAATTGCATTGGCTTTTTACTGCTTTACTGCTTGACTGCTAATAATAATATTTATCTATATATAATTCATACAACTGAATTGGCATTTTGCTTCTTACACATTGGGGTTGATTTACGAAAACTGGAGAGTGCAAAATTTGGTGCAGCACTGCATATATTACAATCAAATTCCAGATTTTATTGTCAAAGTTTAATTGAACAAACTGATGTTAGAAGCTGATTGACAATCATGCAGAGCTGCACCAGATTTTGCACTCTACAGTTTTAGTAAATCAAAGTTGATTTGAGATAGAAGCCAATGTACAGTCCTTGATCTCTGGCGAGCACCTTGAGGGAATAACACCCTACACTGGACCAAGTGTCAAACCTGCATACAGTGATCCAGCACCTCACACCTCCCCTTAAACCTTTTTTTGCACAGGAACATAAATGAAAGCTTACATTGGGAGTATCTGACTGAACTATTCCCCTGATTACATTCTATTGCACCCAATATAGGTCATTCAAGGCTATCATCTTGAAAATTGTTCATTTATGTAATGGTTGATATGCAAGCCAGGTAAATCAGAATAGAGCTCTGGAAACAAGTACATCAATTAATTATGTTCCATGTCTTGCCTGATTCAAGGTCATTAGACTACTGGTGAATGTATATATGAATATGAGATCTAAAAAGCCTAAACGCTAACTCAATCTACGTGATAGAAAATGGGAAGAAAAAAAAGGAGGAGGCATTTTCTCATTTAGCTGGCGGACAATAGCAGCATTGTACCTATTGTAAGACAATACAGTATATAGAAAATTTTAGAAAACAATGGTAATCATACACTGTTACAATGCAGCTGACCTTGGACAATTTTTTTGTTGTTATCACATTGGAGCTGTTCAGATGGCAGTTCGGTTTATAGGATAACAACAAAAAAAATACACATATGCATTCATGGGTGGCACGGAGTTTCTGTACTGAGTGACCAACCTGCCAAAGACAGCCCCCAGACTCTAGTAATGATCGGGACCCAACAGGACTGGCTCCCAAAGCAAGTGACGAAGGGGCCCTGCCCGGCTCCGAAACCTTGCACTTATTTCTGTGATGTGATCTTTCTCAAAGAAAGAAACCTTTGGACGGAAGTGTTGATCCATGGTGTGCTGGTGAATATGTTCACTTGCTTGATGGATCCAAGCAGGATCCAACTGGTAATCGCTACAGCACCCATCATTTCTAAGAGCCATACTTTCCAGGAATGCGTGAAATAGGAATATTGAAAACACTGGCTCCCAAACATGTGACCACTGTGACAGCCAATCACAGTGCTCATGTGATCTGGCTTTTCTTCCCCTCTGCGGTCGTAATAGGCCATTTAAAGGGTTGCCAGGTCTGGGTGGGAATTGTTAAACTGATACCTTAGGTTAAAATGGGCATTTAACCCTTGTAATGCAGGGTAGCGCCATATGGTTAAACCTTTCAGTTTCCTGGAGTTCAGCTTTAAACAAGCATCCAGCAAAGCTTCTGCATCCTATTTTGAAAATGCCTACTGAACAAGGAGGTTTCTAAATAATATTGCCATATTATCAAATTAACCCCTTCATGACCGGACCTGGGAGGGATCTGCCGTGATTGGCTGTCACAACGGTCACATGCTTGGAAAGCTCCCGATGGCAATCGGTAGGTTTCCATTAGCAGTCAGTAACTGTGCTGGGAACACACAGGGCGTGCACTCTCAGTACAGCTCTGTTTATCTTTAGGTACGCATATATGTGGCCTCTCGACTTTAAGATCTACCTGCCCAGAGGCCCCATATATGCATACGGCTGGTGGGAAGAAGTTAAAGTAGACCTGCATTGACCAGGTGTCACTGGCCTGGAAGAGGTATGCAATTTCGAATTCTGTGTGATTTCGTTTTTTGTTTTTTTGTGCTGCAAGCTGGCCCTGGATCAACAATTCAAAAAGGATGACAGCTTCCACATCTCAGCAGGGGATTACTTTAAGAGTTATTTTGGTCAACCGAAAAAAAAAGAAATGTTAAGCCTTTCTAAAGTTTGCATGTAGGAGGAGGCAATAATATATACATGACCTTCGTACTTAACACAATCTTTTTTGCACAGTGTAGGAAAGTATTTCAGATTTGTGTTTTAATTCTTGCAAATTACTTGCTAGAAGAACACTAGAAGCATCTAAACAGTAAGTAATTGCTTATGATAATGAGCACAAACTAATTTGCTGGGGTGTGTTAATATTCAAAACACACTCTTAAAAGGCTGACTGTTCCCTGAATACAACTATCTTATTTAAATTCAGTCTCTAAATTGCGTTGTTACAACAAAGAGAACAATTATGCAACAAATTCTTCGGAAGTAAAGAAGTATTAAAGGAAATAGAAATCCGTATATTGGCATTTCCTATAATAATGGAGCAAAAGGTGGGGGGATGATTTGCTTTAAAAGAAAACGCATACTTTAATAGTTAAAGTGATATTCAACTTCTTTTTTTTTTACCCCAGAATAAAAACAAAAAATATTGATTACTAGTTCTATAATTTTCTTTGGATATATATTTACAATTAAGCTTATCTTAAATTATTTATTTTTCTATTTATTTTACAAATGCATTTTGTCCTTCTGTTATCTGGCTAGAGATTATATGCCAATGTTTGTTCTGGGTTAAGAAAGAATGGAAGTATAAACATAAAATGAAACATGAACATTTACAAACCAAGGATGGCAGCTTCCATGTTTCAATCCTGATGGGCTCCTTTGAAGGCATAAAACAGACTAGTCTGTAGCGATCCTTCACTGAAGCAGCAAAGGGCACTGTGGTAGGTTAGTGCTATCCCAAGCAGTTGTTACTGCCCGCACTTTTCTCTTTGGATGCACAGAATGTCAACCAACAACATTTCAAGCAGTGGTAGCAACCGGAACAACACGGTAAAAGGTGAAAAATAGACACAGCGAGGGGATTAAATGTTAAAGTAAATGTATTTATCAAACTTTTCTTTATTTTTCATTTTGGAAAGTAGAGCAAAAGGTAAGATCCCATGCCAGGATTTTTTGGCTGTCTGGGTGCCTGTTAGGTAGTCTCACCCTCTCAATTGGTCCTAGTGATTGTTGTCACCAAGACAGAAAGCAAAGGAAGATTCAGAATTTTCAAGTTGTCATCAGAACAGGAAAAGAGGGAAATCCTACAATTGGGAAACCTGTCCTGGTGCCAGCTGTCTAAGTGGGTTTGTCTCCAAGATTGGAGGTGGAAGAAAAATCTCCCTACCGGGACAAAGACTCTGACTGAATCGATAAGAAAAAAGGTTTAGCTATACATAGTTGTTGAATGTTCAATTATTGTTGAAAAATATACTTAATATATAAAATAATTAAAAAAAACAAATACTTTACTGGGGTACATTTTATCTTGTACTGCAACACATCACATAAATACACCACATAATAAATTCAAGTCATACAATTACTTACATTAATTTAGTGGTATGATGCCTAGAGTGCAGCATGGAGCAATCATCTTCCATCGAGTCATCACATTATGCATAATGCCACTTTACCCTGTAAGCAATGTGTGAACCTTAAGGTACCAACATAAATAGCAAGTGGTGCAAAGTCAGAGATGAAGCCTTACCCTGAACTTCCTACATAGCATCACAACAATAAACCAACTGTACAAAACCTTTCAATAAGTCTTGGATTTGGCTATACATACAATAAAAAAAAGCATACTAATATTTGCTTTTTCTTGTTTTAAGTGCTATTGGACTGTTAATTTTTGTACAGCTAGAAATCTTCCAGAGAGCCATGGAAAGGTCTTATTAGCAAATACTGACCTCCCCTCCACTCACAATTGGTCATCAACACAATAATCCAAAACTAACTATGAAGCACTGGATGTTGGCGGTTGTAGTCTTGTACTGACTTCTAAGTGGAAGCAGGTGTTTGTATTTTAGAACCCATGGGGCTCCCATGGTGTTCTAGAAGGTAACTCTAATGCCCCGTACACACAATCGGATTGTCCGCCAACAAAACCGTGGATTATTGTTCGAAGGTTGTTAGCTCAAACTTGTCTTGCATAGACATGGTCACACAAATATTGGCAAACAATTACGAACGTGGGAACGCGGTGACGTACAACACGTACCATGAGCCGAGAAAAAGGAAGTTCAATAGCCGGTGCGGCTCCTTCTGCTTGATTCCGAGCATGCGTGGACTTTTGTGGGACGGACTTGTGTACACACTGTATTGGATCAGAACCAGAACCAAGGTGTGGTATTTTTATATCTGCCCCTGATCAAATTATTGAATATAAAGCGTGCACGCTCAAGCAACTCACGCTGACACTTAGTTCAGAGTCAAATTACTTTCTGTTTTAATCCTCTTCTCAAGACATATACTATTTCGTTAAGATTAATATACGTCAGATAAGGCTGGTGCATGCAAATCACAAAACAACCACAAGATATATAAATTCATTGTGACAAAAAAATATAGGCTTCCATATGAGAAAATAGCTATGTTCTTGCAATGTTCTTGCTTCTTCTGAAACATTGGTGCTAAGGTGTTAACTTTGAGTGTATTTTTCAGAGTAGGTGCAATTCTTCTGTTAACTGTCCTTTCTGTTAACTCTTGCAGTTCCACAGCAAGGGAGGGATAAGCTTTGCAAATATCTGCTGAATATGTTTTAAGGTTGATAAGCAGAAGCTGATATATATGTCAGGCTATAAAGCATGTACTTATATATATTGGAATAGACATTTCATCATGACATTCCCATATCCATTACAACACAAAGTTTTGTTGGCGGAAAATTTGAGAACCTGCTAAGAAACATTTGTTGGCGTAAAGTCCGACAGCGAATGTCCGATGGAGCCTACACTCGGTCGGACTTTCCAACAACAAGCTCACATCCAACATTTCCCGTCGGAAAGTCCGACCGTGTGTAGGCGGCATTAGATTTAAGGAGACCGAGTGATGGTGGGTGCCAGAACACATGTTCTGATGCTGTGTTACCTAGAGTGAGTGAGTACAGAGCTATTTAAAATCTAAATAAGTAAATGAAAAATTCTTATCAGGCTTCCGGACATATTTAGTAAAAAAAAAATACTCATGCACATAAGTGTGGTGCCCAGCCTTTATATGAGTGATGGTTTACTTCTCAGGGGATATTATATCTGGCCTTGCTGCCCTCTAGGACTGGGGGTGTCCTTGGTGTAGCTACAGAGATCAAAGAAAAAGAGGGCACACCAGCCTAGTGCATTATCCCAGAAAGATTTTTTAAAGCGGACCTTTAGTCATTTTTTCAACTTTCCATCTATGAAATCTGCTGCCCTTGTTGTTTTAACTTTGGATAATAAAACATTTTTTTTTCTGACAGTAAATACCTTATACAGCCCACTTCCTGTTTCTTGTCTGGTAATTAGCCTAGGTTTATGACTACATACAAAGCTCTCTCTCTCACTCTCATAAGAGTTTGCCAGGAAGGGAGGGGGGGATGAGTCAATACGAGGGCCAATCAGAGCTGCAGGGCTGCAGAGCTGGAGGTGTGCCTCTGTGTGTCTGTGTAAATTCAGAAAGTGGACAGGCAGCAGCTTCAGTTGCCCACAGTTAAAATGGATGCAGCCAGACTCAGTGGAGGGAGGTTTCTTCAGCATATTTGGCAAGTACAGAATCACAGTATATATAAAATAATATGCAAAGTGGTTGGAGGGAAGCTTCAGAATGGCAAGGATTTTTTTATTACAAAATATGTGAGCAGACTGCAGTTCCTCTTTAAAAATAAAAAAGATTAAAATTACTCACAACTTATGTGGATAATAGTATGCTTTTTACAGGCCACTATCCCGTGGCTAGACAGTCCTGGAACAAGCAATCTCCAGATCGCAGGGGAGACCATGCAGGGGCCCCTGCTGGCTGATGCATTTTGAAGGTAAACCTTCTTCCTCAGTTTATTTTGCCCAGATGACTTTACAAAAACATATTCAAAAAGTCTTCAGCTTTTATTTAAAAATAGCAAAAATGAAAAGGAAGCTGTCATGCATCAACACATCTTAGATGTGTACTGAGGAGAACCTGGTACAAAAGATTAATCTCACTTGAAGGGCCTTTTGGAACATTTAATGGTTAAAACCATCGACCATTTACCACAAAGTCTTCCAAAAGGTCCTTCAAGATGAACTTTTGTACCAGGTGGTCCTCAGTACATATCTAAGATTTTACTGTTTGGCAAGCACTTTCTTTGTCACTATCAGAGAGGTAGTAGCCTACGACCAGAACAGGGTCCACCTATGTCATATTTCAACCATGGATCTGCTTCTTTGTAGGAAAAATCTCTTTATGGCAGACCCGTCTGGACCAAATTTCACTTTTTTTTTAGTCCAGCACTATCCTATACACATCAGGCATGGACCAAAACATCTGTAAGTTGGGGACCTAGGGTAAAAAAAAAAAAAAAAAAAAAGTATTTAATTTTGACTAAATCAAGACTAATCTTAATGTAGCAGTTGGCTGTAGGGAAACAACAATGACACTTCTTAGTAGTGACAGAAAATATCCACCTCTTCCAAACTTACACAGATTTCTATTGGGCAACAAAGAAGCTAATCCTAGGTGTAGCGCTGGTAGATTTGTATCTACCGCTGATAGGTAAACCTAGTGGGTCACTTATTATAGGAAGTTATGTTTGCCTCTGTTCCAGCTTGGCTGACAATGCGTGTAGTTCCACATTGTGCCGGTGGGTGTCGCTGTCGCCATGGGCCAGTGTTGGAAAAGCAACGTGTTGAAGCGTATGCGTGCTCCTCTGTCCCAGAGATAACTCGGTGGAGGTGGTCCTCCGAGTTGCATTCTGGGAGAGGGTATTTATGGGACAGATGCCATCTTTAGGAGTTTGTTTTCAGCCACCTGCTGGCCCTCCTGGCCGATAGGGATGTGTTAAGAGTACCGTTCCGGAGGCCCACGTCGCTGCGGCATGTGGGTGGGCCCAGAAGCCTGTCTGGGGCCTACCATAGCAGCAGAGGAATGGTCCTGAGCTGTCTATCCTAAGTGAAGAAGCTGGACAACCGAGGAGATCCCAGGGGAGGACTGTCATGGAAGGATCATGCAGAGTGCTGGTCTGGAGAGGGGCCTGGTGACTCGGTTGGAGCGCATTCGACTACAAGTGTTCAATTACTAAGAATGTTCTGGAGAATACTAAGGAAAGGTGTTTGAGCTTCCCTGCAGCTTTCCTTCTGCCTCTTTCCTGCTACTTCCTTTATTTGTTCATTAAAGCATTGGAAAATCTACTCAAGTGTTTGGTGCTTATATCGTCCAGAGGTAAACTCAACGGAACCCTAGACCCGGTGCCGGTGAAACAGAGGTATCGAGAGTGAAGGTAACAAGCCCGCTTTAAACCAGCAGCTCCACCGAGAGTTAGTGCTACTTAGGTATAGGTGATTAGAATGTGGATGGGTGGGGGAGCTTTGACAAACTCCAAGAGCGTTAAAGATTAGTATCTGCTATTTTTTAATCAATCAATGGTATCACTTTAAAATATAGGAAGAAAATTCCAAATAAATAGACAAGTTTTTTTTTTCAGCACCAATTTCAATCTATGTTTTAAACATGACAAATCAAACCTTATTCTGCAAACATATAATATATTCCCCCCCACCGCCCATCTGCCTCCTATAAGCCAAGCTGATGATGCAGTCAGACTTGCTCTGCACAGTCTTGAGGACACCCGATGCCACAAGAGACTGAACCAAAGCCGTGCTCCATCTGCCATCCTATCAAGTCCATGATATAATTTGTTGCACTCAGCCAACGTTCTAGAGCATTCTACCCAGGCCACCTCAGGGTTAAACCTTTTTTTGTGTTCGCTAAAAGTCACAGAGAATGCATAATTACCTGTTTTCT
The DNA here is from genome assembly GCF_042186555.1 of Aquarana catesbeiana. Lineage (NCBI taxonomy): Eukaryota > Metazoa > Chordata > Amphibia > Anura > Ranidae > Aquarana > Aquarana catesbeiana. The sequence continues at coordinate 664,195,854 of NC_133327.1, read as the reverse complement.
CCTAAATTGCAATGCTACTGCTTCCCTGAGAGTTTTAACTTTCATGTATTGAGGCAATAGCACAGAACAATGTTTCTGATGCCAAGAAACAGAGAGAGCTGTCTACCTTTTGTATGCCAGACCCCAGTATGAAATCAGTTGTCATTTAATCACGGAATAATACAAATCTCCCTGTACTGCTCAAGCAATCAGCATGTCAATGTCAGAGAAACTAGTGAAGGCAAGAGAGAAAATTGTGCAAGTTGAAACTGCTCGCAAATGGAAGCGGAATAATCAAAGGAGGGCTGATGGGTGAACGGGGCTAATTTCAGATTTTAAAAGAGATTTGCTAAGATGCTTATAGATTTGATGATGGTATACAGATCGCCATGCTTTTAGTCAAAAAAGATACCTTTAAGATAAAATAGTTCTAAGAAAGAAAAAAAGTTGTAGGAAAGTTTAAAAGATAAAGTTGCCATTTCACGCAGAGATGGTAATGTTCGAGTCTTTTACGCTTCTTGTACAGTTTGCAAGAAAAATAATCACAGTGTGAAGCCCTTTGTTAATTTAGACTCTTTGGTGGCTCATTTGCACATGTAGATACTATGAGATGTAAATGAAGGAATTAGTCTATAAAGTACTGTGGTGTTCTGACTAAGGTAAAAAAATTAAGTATATGCATGGCCAAAACTTTTTTCATTAGTTTATGAAAGAGAGGAGAAGGGTTAGAACCACTTTGACAAGCTTTTATTGCCCTGGGTGTGTGTGCCCACTGGATAGATTCAACCTTCCTTTATGTCCTGGTGACCATTGCTAGCAAGATAAATGTCCCCAGAACAAGAGGTGATGGAAATCTTCCAATGGGGACACAGAGATGGAGGGTGCAGGTTTGTGGTGGCCTACCGTGATGTCTGGGAGAGGATCTGTGGCCCTTGGGTCTTTTTCCTCTTTCCAACCAAGAGTCTTTCTTTGAGAGAGCACTCACCAAGTACTTGGAGGACTAGCTTTGGCAGGAGCGAGGTCCACCTTGCTTTAGCCTAGATAGATCAGAATGCCTTGTCCCTTTCAGGAGCCTTGCACCCTGGGGGGGTTCAGGGATTGAGGCCCTTCTTCAGAGGTCGGCCCTACTTTTTTTTCTGTGCTGTGATTTCATGACTCCCTTTTTTCGTTCACTGGGGATCAAATAAGCACCACAACTGTGGAGTGGGCACGGTCAAGGAGTACGGCGTGCGTGCCCACAATGCCGCGATTTAAAGGGGACATACTTGTACGCCTATTTACCCAGCCATGCCTTTGTGCCGACATACATCGTCGTGCCCTGGTTGGCATGTGATCAAACTGCGCAGAGGGTTTTTCACTGTCAGGCATTAGGGATCTAGAACTCTCTTCTACGATTAGTGGTGTCAGCGAGAGTATGGATATTTTTAAGAGACTTTTGGAGGTGCATCTTAAAAAACACAACATACAGGGATATTGGAAATAGTTATAGACACTGACACATGTACACCTACACAGGTTGAACTGGATGGACTATTGTCTTTATTCAACCTTACCTACTGTGTAACTATTTAACTATAAATGATGTCTTTTATTATTACCATGTTTATTGGCCATTTGACTCGTATAGCTAAAAATATCCATTCTGCCCTTACTAATGCATTATTCCTCGTATCTGCCGAATAATAATTGTAAAGTTCTAAATGTCATTCGTATTTGAATTTTCGTGCAATAAAATAATTGGACCAGAAAATCTCATATTTTATACCAGCAAGGCTATCAAATCTGTATTTCCCGCCCTCCCCCAGAGTACCATACACTGTGATATAACAGGCCCTTGAGGTTCTACACAAATTCTGTGAGGTTGATAAAAGTCTCTGGTGGTGCCCTCAAACAAGTTTATTTCATTGTGCAACATTCACTTGTTCTAAGTTCTACTTTTGTAACATTAGTTCTCTATTTTCATATATTTTGCCTGGATCCATCTGAAATGGAACCATTATACTGCATAATTTAATCATTTAAATATATTTTTTTCAGCCATTTCTAGGTAATGCCTCCATTTAAATGCTACATAATTTGAATACAGTGAGGAACTTATTGACTTTCATATAGTATTAAATCACTGATGCTGTTTAATGGAGCAGATATGTCTGTATACTCATTTTCTCTACCCAGTTGTATTTGCAATTGTATTTTTTAGACATTGTTATGGAAGTTATATGTGTAGAGCGCTTTAGGGCAGAGACAAAATAGGAAAATGGGTTATGAAACCACACACACAACCCCCCTCCCCCCCCCACACACACAAACACACACACCCCCACACACACACACAACCCCCCCCACACACACACACAACCCCCCCACACCCACACACACAAGCCCCCCCCACACACACAACCCCCCCACACACACACAACCCCCCTCCCCCCCCACACACACAAACACACACACCCCCACACACACACACAACCCCCCCCACACACACACAACCCCCCCACACCCACACACAAACACACACCCCCCCCACACACACACACAACCCCCCCCACACACACACAACCTCCCCCCCACACACACACAACCCCCCCACACCCACACACAAACACACACCCCCCACACACACACACACAACCCCCCCACACACACACAACCCCCCCACACCCACACACAAACACACACCCCCCCACACACACACACAACCCCCCCCACACACACACAACCCCCCCACACCCACACACACAAGCCCCCCCCCCACACCCACACACACAAGCCCCCCCCCACACACACACACACACAACCCCCCCACACACACACACAACCCCCCCCACACACACACAACCCCCCCACACCCACACACACCAGCCCCCCCCACACACACACAACCCCCCCCACACACACACACAACCCCCCCACACACACACAACCCCCCCACACACACACAACCCCCCCACACACACACACCCCCCCCCCCCACACACAAACACACACCCCCCCACACACACACACAACCCCCCCCACACACACACAACCCCCCCACACCCACACACACAAGCCCCCCCCCACACACACACAACCCCCTCCACACACACACAACCCCCCCACACACACACACACAACCCCCCCCACACACACACAACCCACACACACACACACACACAACCCCCCGCCCCACACACACAACCCCCCCACACACACACACACAACCCCCCCACACACACAACCCCCCCCCACACACACACACACAACCCCCCACACACACACAACCCCCCCACACACACACAACCCCCCCCACACACACACAACCCCCACACACACAACCACCCCCACACACACACAACCCCCCCACACACACACAACCCCCCCACACCCACACACACAACCCCCCCACACACCCACACACACAACCCCCCCCCACACACAACCCCCCCACACCCACACACACAACCCCCACACACACACACACACACAACCCCCCACACACACACACAACACCCCTACACACACACAACCCACACACACACACACACACACAACCCCCCACACACACACAACCCCCCCCACACACAACTCCCCCACACACACACAACCCCCCCACACACACACAACCCACACACACACACACACACACAACCCCCCCACACACACACAACCCCCCTCCACACACAACCCCCCCACACACACACAACCCCCCCACACACACAACCCCCCCACACACACAACCCCCTCACACACACACAACCCCCCCCACACACACAACCCACACACACACACACAACCCCCCCACACACACACACAACCCCCCCACACACACAACCCCCCCACACACACACAACCCCCCCACACACACACACACAACCCCCCCACACACACAACCCCCCCACACACAACCCACACACACACACACAACCCCCCCACACACACACACAACCCCCCCACACACACACAACCCCCCCACACACACACAACCCCCTCACACACACACAACCCCCCCACACACACACAACCCACACACACACACACAACCCCCCCCCCACACACACACAACCCCCCCACACACACAACCCCCTCACACACACACAACCCCCCCCACACACACAACCCCCCCACACACACACAACCCCCCCACACACACACACACACACACACACACACACAACCCCCCCACACACACAACCCCCCCCACACACACACCCCCCCCCACACACACACACACTACTTTTAAGTGTTAAATTCACATAATGATGCATCAAATTGGCATTAATAATGTGTCATCTTATCATCGTCATACATGCAAGTACATATTAAAATAATTTAGCTACTCTCATTCGACTGGACTTATTTGGGTTAGATTTACTAAAGGCAAATAGGCTGTTCTCTTTGCAAGTGAAGTTGCTCGTTGCAAGGGAATTTGCACCAGAGCTTAGCAAATGAGTTGAAGCTCTGCTGACTTTTGTCATCCAATCATATGCACGCAAAAATTCATTTTTTTTTCCCTTGCATGTGATTGGCTTTTACAAAGTGAAACTTCACCACATTCACAAAGCTCTGGGGAACATTCCCTTGAAAGCATACCCCACCATTTATATCCACAACTTCAATAACTGGCTTGAATAAGCTGCACAACATCTTCAACATTACAGAATGGGGTTGATGTACTAAAGGCAAATTTCCTGTTCCCTGTTCAAGGGAATTTTCCCCAGAGCTCAGTGAACATTTAAAAAAATTACCAATTCACATGCAGGACACATACAAATAACTGCATTTTTGCTTGCATGTGCAGAAAGATGGAGCAGACAACACTGCAATCCGTATGCATATTTATTGACTACATAGGAGTGAAAATAAAATAAAATAAAGATGCTGATGCATTTCGGTGAGAGCCTTAGACGTAACCGAAAGCATGTGATTGGATAAGCTTAGGTGCAAATTGCCTTGCAAAGGGTACAGCCTATTTGCCTTTAGTAAATTAGCCCTAGGTGAGCTACAGCTTGTAGGTTACACATAGCTTTGACATTATTTCCAGTGGTTGAATGGAGTGGCAGAAGAACAATAGAAAGTTAAATATGTATGTCTATGAAGATCTACATTAAAGTGGTTTTAAACCTCAGACATGAAATTTGAACAAAGCATCCCTCTATAGCAGGGTCTCAAACTGGCGGCCCTCCAGCTGTTGCAAAACTACAAGTCCCATGAGGCATTGCAAGGCTGACAGTTACAAGCATGACTCCCACAGGCAGAGGCATGATGGACTTGTAGTTTTGCAACAACTGGAGGGCCGTCAGTTTGAGACCCATGCTCTATAGTGTGTACTTGTCTCAATTAGGAGTACTAAGTGTAATTTTTGTCCACTACTACATTCCTCTGATATCAGAATGAGTCACTTCTGACAAATTTTCCTGACACCAAGAGAAAAATGGTGACGGGGGAGGGAAATCAAGCTGATTGACAGCCTCAGCTCTGTTCCTGTGTGCTGTGTGACAAGGGGGGGGGGGGTGTCTCGTCCTGTCCCTCCAATCAGCTATCAGAGCTCTCCTCACTGGGCACTGCAGAATTTAATTTCACCTCTCTGCCCTCTTTTTCTGAACTCTCAGACAAGCTTTACAATTCA